>NC_082726.1:47079617-47390763 GCF_030144855.1 Hypanus sabinus | reverse complement strand
AAATCCCCCTTACACTTAGTTAAATATCAAGTCAGTGGATCAGGGTCAGGACTTGCTTTGAATTTAGACACTGCTAAGAATATTTCTTTCCACCCATTGTACTCTCAGAGAGTCACATAGTGAACTCTGGTCAGCCTCAACCCTTCAGTGATTCGTTTGCCTCTCAGATAATAACCATATGCTGAGAAATTTCCTTATTTCCACCCCTACCATAGTGATCTTATGTCAAAATAGGTTCTAAAGCCATAAGTGTTTGTTTTGATAACTCTGACAGAACACAGTCCAGCTCAAGGATGTCCAATGTGAAAATAACGGCAGGCACCACTGTGGTTTCCCAAAAGAGAGTCTGGAAACCAACAACTTGTCCGAGAATGTTTGAAACCTTCAGTGTCTGACAAGTCTGATTAGCCACACTATAATCCATCTGCCACCTACAGAAAAAAAGTCCCGGGGTAGTGTACTGTGCCTCTTGAGTGGAACATTCTTCACCCACTTGTCACCATCTGTGGGTTCAAATGCTTAACCTTCTACCCAACAACCCAGTGGGAGTACCTCCTCCAGAAGTGCTGTAGTGGCTTAAAGCTCATCACCCCCTTCTGAAGGGCAATTAGGGGTAGATAATCGTTGCTGACCCTCACATCACAAAACACGAGTTAATTAAAGAAAACACTTTTCTTTATAAAGTAAGCACACAAAATGCTGGTGGACCTCAGCAGGTCAGGAATAGAGTCAACGTTTTGAGTCGAGACTCTGCATCAAGACTGGAAAGGAAGAGGAGAAAAGGCAGAATAAGAGGGGAGGGAAAGGAAAGGATTACAAGCTGGAAACTGCTTCCATGTGTGAATGCACCCACAAGAACCTGATTGACTTTTAGACTCTCTTTGAAAAAGCCAAACATATCTCTCCAAGGGCATTTAGCAATGGGCAAGAAAAGTAGACATGCCAAAGTTCCAAAAGTGCAATGAAAAACAAAAGAATAACTCCATTCCCTTCTCTTTCTACTCATGCGTTCTTGAATGATTCAACATTCCCCAACCACAAAACTTGGTGCTTCACCAAGAATACGCTGATGGCAATCAATTTCGCAGACATAAACTTCCTGCAATCAAAACCAACTAATGCTCTGATTTCCATTCAGTACTACTCCATCCTTATGTGCTCTTGGATTCAAACCCAAGCACTTTCAGACTCACATTCCCTATACTTTGGCTATGCCTTAAACATCTTCCATTCAATTGAGGGCCTTTTGAAAAAAGGATCTAGTGCTTTCCCAGCATATATAATGAATAAATTCTACTCAGGCTTCAGCTGGGCACAGGGATCGAATATAATAGATGTTTTGATAATAAAGTTTGCTATCTTCTTCAGGGATGATGCCTGGGCCTTTTGTTCCAGGTCTCCACTTGATCAGTCAGCCCTCCTTCCACTGAGTCTATTGTTGTGACTTTAGTCATATACAAGACAGCACTGCAGGGCAGTTGGTAAACCAGGTTCAATCCTGATTTCTGCTGCTGTCTGCATAATTGCACATTCTCCCTGTGACTGTGCAAGTATCCTCCCACTTGGCACGACATGTGCAAAGTACAAGAGGTCTAGACATGACCTTTGGAAAGCCATCTCACACACAAAGTGGCAATTCTGTAATCAACTTGAGTCACAGAAGGATACTCGACAGCTGTTGAAGAGCTTGAATACCATCACCTCCTACAAAGCAAAACCGAGCAACATAAATTACAAACAAGAAAAAATCTACAGATGCTGGAAATCCAAGTAGCACGCACAAAATGCTGGGGAAACTCAGCAGGCCAGGCAGCATCTATACCGTCGACGTTTTGGGCTGTGACCCTTTAGCAGGATTGGAGAAAAAAAAGATGATTATTTACAACCAGGTTTCACAAACCTTGCTGCACGAAAATATTCACCATCTGGGCCTTGCTCTCTTCTCGTTACTACCATTGGAGAGGAGCTAGAGGAGCCTGAGATCCCACACCACCAGGTTCGGAACAGTTATTAATCGACAACCATCAGGCTCCTGAACCAGCGTGAATCATTTCACTCACCTTAACTCTGAACTGATTCCACAACCTATAGACTCACTTTCAGGCACTCTACAACTCATGTTCCCAGTGTTAGTTATCTATCTATTCATTTATCTGTTTATTGCACAATTTGTCTTCTTTTGCAGATTGGTTGTTTATCAGCCTTGGTTTAACGAATAGCTTTTCATAAATTCTATTGTACTTCATTGTCTTTCCTGTGAATGCTTGCAAGAAAATGAACTTCAGGATTGTATATGGTGACATACGTGTACTTTGATGATAAATTTACTTTGATGTTCGCAAGTAGCTTAATTAGAGACACCAAATTGTCCCTGCTTATTGGTAAATGGAATTCGAGGGGTATTAATTGGAAGGTGTGGAGCATAAGTTTCAGGGAAAATTAGTAGAGGAAATGGGATAGATGAGAGTCAGTGGGCCAAATAGTCTCCTTCAACATTATATAAAAATATTTCTGAAAGGCAGCTTGTATTTTGAAGCAAAGGCTCTCACCTGCAGCTGCACCAGCTTCTGACAGCTGGTTTTTATTCTAGATTTGCTCCTACTTCTGTGTGTGTGTGCAATCCGTCTCTCAGGCCATATGCTACTCTGAAAAATCACCGATTATTAATTACCTCCTTACAGATGCTAAGGTCAGCATATTATCATCAGCAAGACTGCTGTAGCGGGGGAAACAAAAGTGCAGTTGAGGGATGACTCGTGCGCTTCATTTGAAGGGCATGCGATCAGAGGGACTGGATTGGGAGTTGGGGAGAATGTGTTGATTGCGTCTAACGGCAAGACTTTGCTGACCTTGGGAAGAAGCAGATTCTTGGGATTAGTGTGGGAAAACAGCTTCCATATGAAGCTCACCAGATCAAGCATGATTGTTGCTTGATTGACCAGGGATGGGTATCCCCATGAGGTGCACAAATACCAGCCCCACTTGACATAGCTTCTAGCACAGCTGTTAACCCATTTTCGAGGTTGTCCAGATTTAACTCCCTCTCCGGAGACCTGAGCACCAAAATCCATGTTGATGTCATTGAGAGAATATTGAAATGCAGGCAGTGCTATCTTCTGGATGAGACATTAAACTGAAATTGTGTCTGCTTCCAAATACTGTGCATGCCAAGGATCCTTGGGCCCAATTTCAAAATGGGAGTCTGTTGAAATCCCACCCAATATTTATTCTTCAACCAAATTACAAATCCTCTGTAGATTATGACAGGGTTCCTAAGAACTGTTTGAAATCCATACAATTCACAAGTTGTATATCTGCCAGGCAAGAGATTTACCAAAAGACATAGGTCAACAGAGGACAAGGTGTAGTTAACTCAAACATTCAGATTTCTCTGCAACATATATTGCCATCATCCATTCCCACATGGCAACTGATGTCTGCAGCCCCACATACACCAGTAAATCCATCCCACCAGCCTCACCAGTCCTTGCACATATGTACGGACTGTAAACTGAGGGGTGTCCTGAATCTGGTTATTGTTATGTCTGCTGTTTCAGAGAGCTTGCTGAGTAAAAGCTGTGGTTTGTAAACAACTCACAATTGAAAAGTTGCTCAGTGGCTGAACTGATGGCAAGAGCCTGATAAAGATGCTACAAAAATGCAAGTCTTTCTTTTAGAGGAGATTAACCTGGAGTCTGAACAGCAGGAGGCTGGAGTTTATCCGGAAAGCAGCAGACGTTTGACCAGGATTTTCGAATAGTACAGCACAGAATCAGAACACTGCCTGCCTGACCACTTTTCCTTGGCTTGGTCTCTACCCATGTCTGATTACCCTCCTAGGAACTGGTCTGGGACATTTTACAGTTGCTACAGGCATCATCAGAGTTCCCCATAGCAGGGAAGTTGCCACTTCTGTTATTTTGCATTGTCAGTCTCTCATTACTCACTGTGACTATTCTTTTACTTCAAAACTGAAGTCATTTATAGAAATAAATAGCATACAAAAACAGTATATGGATGTTATTACATTCCCAGTGTTATCTGGTCTATGAATTCATAGTGGGTTCAAGTTAACACATTCGATGTGCAAAGCACAATCAACATTCATGATTATTTTCTATCCAGGCCTGTCCTCCATCTATTTCCCTAACCCCTTCTCTGCCCAAATAAAATTGCATTCTGTCCTGACCATCTCATTTCAGAGATAAAGAGCCCAAGAATACATGCAAAAGACATCTGCTATCACGATTCCAGGAATCAGGGATTTGGAGTAATGGTTTAGAGAAGTTGATTTTGTTGACCTTGGAATAAATAAGACAGAGAGGCAAATTAATAGTGGTGCCGTGTACAATATCACGATAGGTTTAGGTACAGTGAATGGAGGAAAGCTGTTCCTGCTGGCAGATGGTTCAAGGGCTTTCGATTTGGCAAAGCATCAAAGGGGAATGTGACTTTTAATTTGTTATCTCAAATTCACTATCCAAAAGGGCAAGGACCTCATAAGGGAAATGAATAGACACTTTGAATGAATAAATTGCAGGCCTTTGGGAAAAAATGAATCTAACTGTTAGAGGAGAGGTTGAGGCGCCTGGGACTGTACTTGCCGGGATTCAGAAGAATAAGAGGGATCTTATAGAATTACATAAAATTATGAATAGGATAGATAAGTTAGAAGCAGCAAAGTTGCTTCTACTGATAAATGAGATAGAACTAGGGGATGTAGCCTTGAGGTTCAGGAGAACAGATTTATGTCAGAGATGATGAGAAACTGCTTTTCCCAGAAAGTCACGAATCTGTGGAATTCTCTGTGCTGGAAAGCAGTAAAAGCTAGTTCATTAAATATACTGTACTTAAAACACAGTTAGATAGAGTATCACACAGTAAAGGAATGAAGAATTATGAGGAAAAGCCATGTAGGCGGAGCTGAATCCATGGCCAGATCAGCTATGATCTTATTGCGGGGTATAGTGGGGTAGGCTCGATGGGACATTAGCCAACTCTTGCTCATATTTCTTAAGCTCTTGTGATAATTTCAGAATAAGCTTCTAGTTTTCCATTTGGTAGAATTTTATCCCAAATTTTAAAGATGTATAACATCTGGGACCTCATACCTTCAGCCCCTGTGAATGATAATATGATTGACTTTTAATAACACTACACTTTACAAATCTCAGACAACTTTGTACCAATTACATCTTCTTCTTATCGACTCTGTAAAACAATTACAAAAACATAAGACTGTCAGACACAGGAGCAGTATAAGGATATTCAGTCCTACAGTCTGCTCCACCATTCAATCATGGCTGATTAATTTCCCCTCTCAACCCCATTCTCCTGCCTTTGCCCTGTATCCTTTGATCTTACTAATCAAGAAGCTATCAACCTGCACTTCAAATGTACCCATTGATGGAATCCACAAATTCCACAATGAATTCCACAGATTCACCACCCTCTTTCTAAAGAAATTCCTGCTTATCTCTGTTCTAAAGGAATGTCATTCTATTCTGAGGCTGTGCCCTCTGGCCCTATTCTCTCCCATTATTGAAAACATCCTCTCCATGTCCACTCTATCTAGGTCTTTCAATATTCAGTAGATTTCAAAGGGATTCCCCCTCATTCTTCTAAACTCCAGCGAGTACAGGCACAAAGCTCCATGTACATTAACCCTTCCATTCTCACGATCATTCCCATAATGACCTCCTCCAATGTCAGGACATCCTTTCTTAGATATGTGGCCCAAAACTGCTCACAGTACTCCCAATATTCCAGTGACCACACTATCTAACAGTTAATCATCCCTCTACTACCCCTCTATTTCACTGTCTCCAATCCCCCAACTCTCCCTCACCTCCCGCCTTCTCACCAAAGTCACCTCCCCCTTGAAAAGGCAAATAAGGGCAAAACCCAATACAAAATTTAATCCTTTATAGCTGTTGATTGTGAGGTAAATATTTATCAGCCCATATAAATGTTGAAATAGAGGAGGTTGTTAAGGGGTAGGGCTGAATGGACAAGTGTTGAAACTATGCCTGGCACTGTGTACAGATATGGAGAACAAAATCGCCAATAGACTTGCCTTGGGGAAAGTGCTGCATAGGCTCACTGGATTGATTACCAGGGTAATGAGTTTTCCAATGAGCAAAGATGTAATTAAATTGATCACTAAAGATTAGATGAGCAAGAAATAATCTCTACAAAACATGCAAGGCTCAGAGAATGGAGGCACACAAGACTGCAGATGCTAGAATCAGGAAAGACACACAATGCTAGAAGAACACAGGTGGTCAGGCAGCATCTGTGGAGGGAAAGGGGCAATTGACATTTTAGATCGACCAGCAAGCAGCATTTTGTACATGTTGCCAAGGTACTCAGCAAGGGTTGCCATTGACATCTTATTCACAAGATAGAGCCTCTGACCGCATCTCCTCAGCACAACAGCAGAGCATGAAACTAGGCTTTTTTTGTGCCCAAGAACCTAGAGTGGGCTTGAACTGAATCCACAACCTTTTGACCCAGGAGGTAAAAATTATACCCAATGAAACACAGGTGACAATGCATCACAATTCTATAACTTTGTTTTAATCGTTATCCATGCTCTTGACAAGTCTAATTTTGGGTGCCTTCACCCACTTGAGCCCCAGTCAAATATATGAAGAGTAGAAAGCTTCCTGTTTGACAAAGGAGCTCTCAAAGATGTAAGTACCAAACAGTGCAACCCGAGCAGGTCATAATCTACTAACCAAGTGAGACCGGTCAAAGTGCAGGGACATTGTGCACAGTCGCGCAGTGAATATAAATAATGATGGCCTTTTAATGAATAGTAACTGACATAAATGGTGGTCATGAATTGCTGACAAAATGAGGCACTTGAGCTTATTAAATTCCCAGAAAATGTACTAATTTTATGACCACCTAATAAATGTCTCTCTTAATGAATGTGCTTGATCACAAAGAAAGCACGAGCCATGAAAATCAATTGTCCTGGAGATATTGGATGCGCCACCTCATTTGCTCTCACAGGCAGAGCGCTGCATTCACTTATTTTCTTCCCCCACCCCACGGGACAGGAGTCAATGCTCAAGGGGCACACCTGCAGCTACAACCTGGAAATTAAAGATGCACGAACTTGAAACAATGAGGATACTTAAAACTTCAAAGCTTCACCTTTTCAGTGGCAATCAATAAGGCAGCTTCCAGACAACACAATTGTAATAAAAATCATCATGGTTATGATATTTTGCAATAGATTCCAAAGAACACAGTCTGTCTCTTCAATGTCTCATAATATATTGTCTGTTCCTACATGCAAGCAAGCTTTTTGCTGCGTCTGTACCTCGCCATACCCGACAATAAAGTCAGCAACACACAGAAAATGCTGGAGGAACTCAGCAAGTCAGGTTGCGTCTATGAAGGGATTTAAACCATTGACATTTTGGGCTGAGGTATCAACTGTTTATTTCCCTACATAGATGCTACCTGACCTGCTGAATTCCTCCAGCACTTTGTGCGTGTTGCTCAAGCTTTTCAGCATCTGCAGAATCTCTGGTGTCTGTTGACAATAATGTTGGCTTGACTCCTGTGGTTCACTCACTTGGGACACGATTGTAGAGTTGGATATGGTATCAGGAAGGATAATATTGATCAGGAAGGAAGGACAATAAAATGACTGATGAGCTTCTCAGAGGTGATTCAGATGAAGAGTACCATCAAAAACCTAGATTTACACTACTGCAGCACATCAGCCTGCCACCTTTCAAATGAAGTATTAACCTGTAACCCCACTGTCTCTGAGGAAAGAGACATGCTTTTTCAACAGCAGGAGAATTCACTCTGATATACTGGGCAATACTTGCAATCAAGTTTTCTGATTCTGTTACACTGCTGTTTGCTGGAGTTTACAGTGTATCCGACAGTGGATCAATACAAACTATCTCTTTATTCTTCGGGCTGAAGAGTACCTGCTTCCAATCCTGACACCCTAACAAGTGTCCCAGACCTCAGCTCCAAACCAGGTTCAAGTGAGCAAATGATATATGGTATACAGTTCAACCTGCAGTGCCTCCACTCTAGGCCCAAGCTGGGCCCGACCCCGTCACAGAGCTGCGGTGAAGAGATGACGTGCGAGTACACATTCGAAGACCGAGCTCAAGGCATGTTGATTTATTCATTGTAACGTGCGAGAGAATGGGCCTTACACGACGCCAATCAAACAGACCCACCAGGGCCCTCTGTAAATAAAGGGTTAAGTCAAGACCTTAGAAAGTGTGAACTGCTTGCTGTATCTTAGCCAACTCTCATCAAAGACACACATGAGAGAATCTATTCCTAAAATGCTGGGTACATGTCCTCAGCCTCCAGTACCTTCTCCCTGATGGTAGCACTGAAAAGAGGGCATGTCTCAGATGGTGAGGGCTTTTACTGAAGGATGCCACCTTCTTGAAACGTATCCTTTTGAAGATGTCCTCAACAGTGAGGACGGTTGAGCCCATGTTGGAGTTGGGCCAAGTCTTGCAACCCTCTGCAGCCTCTTTTGATCCCGTGCTTTGGAGCCTCCGCACCAGATGGCGATGCAACCAGTCAGTGGTACGTCTGTAGAAATTTGATATATGCAGGGTGGGAATGGCACTCGATCGACCGTAACATACTTCATCATAAGAAAGGTTCCATAAAGAGTCAAGCACAAGGGGCTCTGCAAATGCTGGAAATCCAGAGCAACACAGACAAAATGCTGGAGGAACTCAGCAGGGGATGCAGCATCTATGAATGAATAAAGAGTCGATGTTTTGGGCCAAGACGCTTCATCAAGACAGGAAAGGAAATGGGAAGAAGCCAGAATAAGGTGTGGGGAGGGAGAGTGAGTGAGTGAAAGCCAGAAGAAATTAAGTGAAGCCAAATGGGTGGGTGAAGTAAGAAGCTGGGAGGTGATTGGTGGAATTAGGGTAGGGTAGAAGTAGGGTATCTGGCTTACTGAGTTTGCTCCAACATTCAAAAAGATCATGGCTATGCACTCAACCCCAACCACCTGCCTTTTTCCCGTACCCCTCGAGCTCCCTGCTATACAAAAATCTATCCACAACCTAGTCCACCATTTAACAGGTGAGGCAGCATCTACAAAAAGTAAAAACATTAATATTTCAGCAAAACAGTTATAACAAAGGTTCCCAGGCCTGAGTTTTTCAAGCACTTTTTTGTTTTTGCCTGCATATACTAGTGTTTGCCAACTTGTCTCATCATCACGATCACATATATACAGGTACCCCCAGGTTATGAACATCCAATTTCTGTACCAGCTATACATACAAGCAAGTATTTGGGAGACTGCTGGGGTGGATTTATTGCTACTGCAGGTACCTTCTCTTGTGAGAGAGCTCAGTTCCTAGTAATACTTCAAAGGCTAAGTTAAATGCTTTGGTTTAAATACAAATTTCCCTTGGCTGACTTATGCTTTCATTTAAATATATTTGCTGGGCAGATACATTTCTGATGGTTGGCTGATGTTTTTCTGGTTGGCTGATGATTTTTTTGGTTGACTGATGTTTTCATTTAAATATATTGCTGGGCAGATGCATTTCTGACTTGCAAACTGTTCAGGTTACAAACGCTTCTCTGGAATGGAACCCTGTCATAATCTGGGGAGGACGTGCATTTGCCACATATAACAGACATGTTTAAGTATTTTCACTTCATTCAAGACTCCTTGGTACTTTAGAAATCTCAACCAAATTGCCCCTTGAACTTCTAAATTCCAAGGAGTACAGCCTTCTTAGTGTAACTGCTCTTCAATTTAACCGCTAGAATCCAAGTACCATTTGATATTTCTACTCCGCATCTCATCTGAAGCCACAAAAACCTTCCAGAACTCCTCAATATACTCCAGGTATGCTCTAAAGACTATATATCTAGAGAATAACTTCTATCTCCTTGCACTCCAATTATCTTAATAACTTTTTCTTCTACCAGTGATCCGTGCTCTCCTTTGCTTCCCCTCTTTATCATTTAGAAAACACTCTATCCATTTTATCCATTGGATAGAGAAAACACTCTATCCATTTTATCCACTCTATCCATTTACACTCTCTACATCAGCCCACACCTAAATCAGTTTGCCATGATTTCGGCCCACTCACCCATTCTATGAATATTTGTTTGGATTTGAGTGCTTCTGTCAACAATGGCACATGTCCAATTACTGTGTCAAAAGTACGAAAGGAAGCCAGGAAAGTGGCTGGCCTCAGTTATAAATGCTTGCTGGTCACAGCAAGGAAATAAAGAATTCAAAAAGCCTATTTTAGTCTTTGCTGCTACAAAATTAGGTAAATATCATCATGCAGCTTTACTTTTGTTTTATGTTCTGCTTAAAGTTCGTATTTTTTATAGAATCCAGCAGATTACAATCATGCTCTGGAGCTTGTAAATACTTATAATGAAATCTGGAACATGGGATAAGAGTTATTTGTTTGGGGTGAAGTCATCAAGACTCTTTCAACCTCTAATCTGAAGGAGAAAGTTCAGATCATTTTATGTGATCGAGAGGGCAAAAACATCACCTCCAGTTCTGCTCATTTCATTTTACTTACCCAGAGATTGGTAAGTACAGGGCAGAACCACCATTGGACGGTTAAAGGAACAGGACCAAGGGAGTGCTACAGTGTCTAAGGGCAGGGCTGAGAGAATGCTGTACACTATGGAGGGAGTGCAACAATGTCACAGATACAGTAGTGAATGAGTGAGTGTTCTAGTGTTAGGAGCAACTTACTGAGTGTACCAAAATCTTGGGAGACAAGTGTAAATAAGGGCTGACTAGCCCACTCGTTTTCCTCTGTTATTCTGTGTGAAAGGCCAATTGTTACCTGCAGTGATGAACAAGGATTTAGATATATGTACAACAAACAAATTGCTGGTGCATCTGTAGGGAGAACTGGACAGTTGATATTTTAGGTTGAGACTCCTCATTTGGACCTCAGTCCATTTCTCTCCACAGATATTGCCAAACTTGTCGACTTCTTCCAGCATTTTGTTTACTACTCCAGATTCCATCTCAAGACCACAAGACATAGGAGCAGAATTAGGTCATTTGGTCCATCGAGTCGACTCTGCCATTCAATTGTGGCTGATTTATTTTCCCTCTCACCCCCATACCTCAGTAACCTTTGACGCTCTTACTAATCAAAAACTTATTAAGCTCTGCTTCAAATATACCCAATGATTCTAGTGTGTTGTCTCCAATTATTTACACATTGCCATTAATACTCCTCATGGGTCTGTCTTCATACAAAGCCTACAGACTCCGTAATGCTCTCAGCCCCACCTCTCAGACACTGAATCACACAAAAGCGGTCACAGCTTGGATAGAGAGGAAGGATTTGGAGAGTGTATCTTAGAGGAGGAAAAAGAGGTACAAGGAAGGAATTGCAGAGGCTATTGAGGGCACACACACACACACCCCTGGAGGAATTCAGCTGGTCAGGCAACATCTATGGATGGCAATAAATAATCAGCATTTCAGGCTAAGACCCTTCATCAGGACTGAAAAGGAAGGTGGGAGAAGCCCAATGAGAATGTAGGGGGAGGGGCAGGAGTGCGAGCTGTCAGGTGGTAACCTCCCCTCTTCTTCTTCTCACCCACCTTCCCCCTCACTTGCCATCTTGTTCAACTCCTTCTCCCCCACCTTCTTATACTGGCCTCTGGCTCCATCCTTTTCAGTCCTGATGAAGGCCCTTGGCCTGAAATGGTAATTGTTTACTTCACTGCATAGATGCTGCCCGACTTGCTGAGATCCTCCAGAATTTTGTGTGGATCTTTACAATTATCCAGTTGCTACTGTGGTTATTACAACTGACGGTTGGTTTGTTTTTCTGAAGAGCTCCATATTGATGACTGAATTTAAGTTCCCCAACTGCCATAGTGGGAAGTGAACTCTGGCAGGGAGTCCACGAACTTTTAGCAACAAACATTCTGCTGGAGGAACTCAACAAGTCGAGCAGTACCTGTAGGATGAAAGGAATTGACAACGAAGCAGGGCTGATGCAAGCTTTTGGCCAGAAATGTCAATGATTCCTTTCTGCCCGCAGAAACTGCTCGACCTGCTGAGTTTCAGCTGTCTCTCAAGTCTCCTCCTTATTAGGGTGGCAACTTAACCCGCCGCCGGGCTGTGAGATGTTGCAGAGATATGGAAAGCATAAACTAAGAAGGGAGTCAAAAACAAAAAAAATGATGATTTTAAATTTGACTAACTGTGGAGCTACATCTTAGGTTAGGAGGTACGGCTGAGACAGGTGAACAGCAAGAATCGGGAAGAACAGCCAAAAGGCAATAAATGGATGAGGGTTTTGACAGCAGATGTAGGCACAGAGCCAAGGGGAGTCAGGAGGTATGATGGATAAACAATTGATTATGCTCCACTGAAGTTACAGTAAGGTTGATAAATCTTAAGCAATACACAATCTACTGGAGGAAATCAGCAGTTGAAACAGCATCTGTGGGAGGGAAGGAATTATTGATGCTTTAGGTCTTGTGTCTCCATTCATATATCTTAACTCTCCACGTGCAGGTCAAGCAGCAAGGGCACGCAACATAACAGAACGAGCGCTATCAGGTCAGGCTGCATTTGCGGTCGAAGACCAGGAAATGTTTTCTCCACAGATGTTGCCTGATCAGCTGAGTGTTTCCAGCATGTTCTGTTTATATATCAGACTTCCAACATCTGCCATTTTGATTTTCAACAAACAGTGTGTTTCTGACATAAACAGCCAATTAGGACAAAGGCTACAAGAACTAAAGTCAACAAGTTATCTGAAGCCACTGACTGTGAGTGTTTTCTGATGATGATTAGAACCAAATGAGCGTTTACGATTATTACTCACTGATTAAGTTACTGCCTTGTAGTTACTCCAGTGTATGTATTATTCTGTCTAACAACTATACGATAACAAAATATTTCATCCAAATTATGAATTGAATATGTGGCCTCAATGGAAGGTGCTTCAGGATGATTCAAGGGTGAATGATCATTCAGATTAAAATGTATCAGAATCAGGTTTATTATCACTGACATATGTTGTGAATTTGTTGTTTTGCATCAGCAGCACAATGCAAGACATAAGATATACTATAAATCACAATAATATTTAAAGAATTTAATAAGTAGTGCAAAAAGAGAACAAAAATAGTGAGGTAGTGTTCATGGGGCCAGTGGCCATTCAGAAATCTGACAGAGGGGAAGAAGCTGTACCTAAAATATTGAGTGTGTTTGTGACTTCAAACACCAGCTTCTCTGCACTGGATAAATGCTCCAACTTTCAAAGAGTTCTGAATGCTGTAACCCGACTCGGATGGTTGTCTAATTATGGCTCTGTCAGATCATGGTAGTTATAGGATCATCAACAAATGATATGCTGCATCCAAAAGGAAGAATCACACTTAGTAAAGTGGAAGTATGTGAGGCAATAACATTACACCCAAGGCTTTGTGCTGTTCTTCCGGCAATGAAGACAATAATTGTCATTCGCTAAGGGGAAAAAGATCATGCATCAAATTTGCACATGTGGCAAGACCAGAGAGAATCACTAAAATGGTTGGAAGAATTCTCCCAAAGCCACACAGTCCCTGACACAATTCAGGATGAAATGTCTGACAATAAGACATCAAATTCAACCTTGCATGTGAGCTTTCAGATTGGTGACGCCATTTTATTAGCATATCTATCATCGGTTTGTGCCACAGGGGGCACCTTTACTATGCCTCTATTGCTACAGCTGACTAATGGCCCCATGTGAGGTCAAGGGCAACCTTTAATGACTACTTACCAGTAATTATAGGATTACTACACTCATTGTTAAGAAGTAGGTCCGTTTAATGTTTCAGTGCCGTATTAGTTAGTCAAACTGCAGTGTTAAAAACTGACATACGCCCAACAGATAAGGGAGCAGTATCAGTCCTGGCAAACATCATCTGTCTTTAGCTGACAATATTTATCTTTTGCATTCCTGGGAAGTCCTTTAAATGGTTGCTCCGTTCTGCTGAAGGATTAACAGAGAGCGCGCTGGGGGCAGGGTGGGGGGGGGGGCAAGAATGCTCTGAAACAGCTAATCCCCTCTCTGTACTTGTACAGTGAACAGTCCAGAAACCAATTATGCTAACTGTACTCTGTTAAACAAGATTATTTGGTTTGCCAATTTGAGTGCGTTATTTAAGTGAATTAAAGACTCATTTGAAACAAGATCAAAGTCTTTCAAATGCATTAGATATTTAGTCACTTCCATCTTTCTACTGAGGAGCAGCAGAGAGAGTGTTGGCTCACTTGAGAGTCTTGACTGAATAGGAGAAATCAGGCTCTTGATACTAAGATTAGGCTGGTAATTAGGCTCAGAACATGGCTTCTTGGTGTGCCCACGTCTAAATGTACATTTCCAGGCGAATTTCATGCACCATCCATGTCAGGTCTACTGGACTCAAAACCAGTTACTTCCACCCCCACCCCCCCCAAGTCACACCTCCACGCATTAACCCACCCCACCGCTTCTAGATGCACAGCACCTACCATCACTTAATGGACAATCAGTCTACATACATTTACTTGTAAGTTGCATTTTAAAGGATTGCTTTAAATTTATAATGTTTTTTTTAATTAGGTTCCCTATTGCTTATTTTGTTTTATGTTATGCTGCACTGGATCCAGAGTAACAATCAGTTAATTTTCCTTTACGCTCATGTACTGAAGAATGACAATAAACCATCTTGAATCTTGAATTTCTTATCTTTGGAAAATTCACCACTGGAACGGGACCATGTGGGAGTACTTTGAATACTCTCCCTACTATCAAGTTGCAATTTCCTAATCTTACATGTTCGAGCTTTGACCTCTCCCACATTTGCAATATTGCCTGTTGGCATGACCTCAGTATCATGGAAGTACTGACCCAACTGATCAAGTGATGCCATTGTTGCTACTAATCTTTGAGCAACATTCAAGTTTTGAGCAAAGCTGGGTGTGGTGAACTATGTGCCTGTCGGGACACGCCCCTGCTGACTGCTCCTGTGGCTCCTCCCACAGGCCCCTGTATAAAGGAGACCTGCGGCCTGAAGATCGGCCTCAGTCTCCAGGACCTTGTATGATAGACACTCACTCCTGGTTCCTTCTTCCAGTCAATAAAAGCCGATATCTCGCCTACATCTCAGTGTGAGTTATTGATGGTGCATCAATTTTATTGACTGGAAGTTTTAAAACATGGAACCCGTTTTGCGTCCGGACCGGTTGGATTTGGACCCTCAAGACCCTGACGCAGCTCTCGCTTTTGAACACTGGCTTGCATGCTTCCAATCGTACTTGGCGGAGCTTCGTGCGACTGAACCCGCCGTTATGCACAGAATCCTACTCTCGAGGGTCTCCTCCAAAGTTTACTCCTTTATCCGGGACCTGCCGACCTACGAAGGGGCACTGGACGCCCTCAAACGACAGTACCTGCGGCCGGTGAACACCGTCTACGCAAGACATCGCTTAGCTACCCGGCAACAGCGGCCTGGCGAATCGTGCGCTGGGTTTCTCCGAGCACTACAGACACTCGTCCGACCTTGCGACTGCAAGACGCTCACGGCAGAACAGCATGCGGAGCTGCTGGTGCGAGACGCCTTTGTGACGGGACTGAGGTCAGTGTACATGCGCCAGCGACTGCTGGAGAACTCGGATCTTACCTTAAGCTCGGCGATAGAGAAGGCCAACGCTCTAGAAGCTGCTTTGCATAACGCCGACGCTGTCCAGTCGCGCGATTCCCCGCCGGTTTCGTGGACGCCTCAGACCCCGCCACCGCCGGCTCCCGGGAGCGAATTCGCCAACGCCGCTGCCAGTCGCCATTCCACGAGCTCCCCGACCCAGACCACGGCTGTGGCCCGTAAGAAACTCGTGCTTTGTTATTTCTGTGGCCAAAAGAAACATCCTCGACGACGCTGTCCAGCGCGAGAAGCGGCCTGCTCCAGCTGCGGAAAGCGGGGCCATTTCGCCAAGTTCTGTAAGTCTCAACCTCGAGCGGAGTGCAGCGCTGCGGGTGAAACGTGGGGGCCGCCATCTTGCATGCCGGGATGTGGGCGGCCATCTTTGTCGACGTCAGCACGCCCCGCCCCCGAACCTCGGATGCTGACCGGGTACCCCGGATGTGAGCGGCCATCTTTGTCGGCGTCAGCATGCCCCGCCCCCGACCCTCCGATGCTGACCGGGTACCCCGACGATCCAACTCTGGCCACTGTGACTCTCGACCAAAGCGCCCCACACCAGCTTGCAAGATCCATGATGGACATCCAGGTGGAGGGGCACTGGACTGGATGGCTGTTTGACACGGGCAGCACTGGGAGTTTTATTCACCCGGACACAGTGCAACGCTGCGGACTTGCAACGCGGCCGGTCAGTCGGAGGTTCCATTTGGCCTCTGGGTCGCAGTCCGCAGACATCCGGGCGGGTTGTGTAGCGACTTTGGTGGTGCAAGGCACAGAATATCGGGACTTTGAACTGCTGGTCATGCCTAATCTGTGTGCACCTGTGCTATTGGGGCTGGACTTCCAGAGCCATCTCGAAAGTGTGACTATGGTATACGACGGGCCCCTCCCACCACTCACTGTCAAGAATCCTCAGTTTTGTGGGACTTCTTCACATACCCCGCTACTGACCACACACACACACGGACACACACATCCCATCCAGAACCAGGCCAACAGCTGCGCTACCGACACTTGCAGCCTCTCCACTCTCAAGATCCCTCCCCCACCGCTGTTCGCCAACCTGACCCCCGACTGTAAACCTGTGGCAACCAAAAGCAGGAGGTACAGCGCGGGGGACCGGGCCTTCATTCAGTCGGAGGTGCAGCGGCTGCTCAGGGAGGGGATCATTGAGCCGAGCACAAGCCCTTGGAGGGCCCAGGTGGTTGTTGTTCGGACTGGGCAGAAAAATAGGATGGTGGTGGACTATAGTCAAACCATCAATAGGTTTACGCAGCTTGACGCATACCCCCTACCCCGCATCGCGGATATGGTCAGCCAGATTGCTCAGTATAAGGTGTACTCGACAATAGATCTGAAATCCGCTTATCACCAGCTCCCCATCTGCCCAGAGGACCGCCCCTACACCGCCTTCGAGGCGGGCGGCCGGCTCTATCACTTCCTGCGCGTCCCTTTCGGTGTCAGGAATGGTGTCTCTGTCTTCCAGAGGGAAATGGACCGGATGGTGGACCAGTACCAACTGCAGGCCACATTTCCCTATCTGGATAACATCACCATCTGTGGTCATGACAGGCCAGATCACGACGCCAACCTCCAACGGTTTCTCCAAGTGGCCGCAGCTCTGAACCTTACTTATAACAGGGACAAGTGTGTTTTTGGTACCACCCGCCTTGCTATACTTGGGTATGTCGTGGAAAACGGGGTTATTGGGCCTGATCCCGAACGTATGCGCCCCCTGTTAGAGCTCCCTCTTCCCACCACTCTCAAGGCCCTCAGACGGTGCCTGGGGTTTTTTTCCTATTACGCCCAATGGGTCCCCCATTACGCAGACAAGGCTCGCCCCCTGGTCAAGTCTACCTCGTTTCCCCTCTCTGCTGAGGCCTGCGCGGCCTTCAACTGCATTAAAGCGGACATTGCCAAAGCTACGATGCATGCAGTGGACGAGACCGCTCCCTTCCAAGTGGAGTGTGATGCCTCCGATTTCGCTCTGGCTGCTACCCTTAATCAGGAAGGCAGACCAGTAGCATTCTTTTCTCGCACCCTCCAAGGCTCTGAAATTCGGCACTCCGCGGTGGAGAAAGAAGCCCAGGCCATAGTGGAGGCTGTTAGGCACTGGAGGCACTATCTTGCTGGCAAAAGATTCACTGTGCTGACCGACCAGCGCTCGGTTGCGTTCCTGTTCAGCAACCAACAGCGGGGCAAGATCAAAAATGATAAGATTTTGCGGTGGAGGATAGAACTCTCCACCTACACCTATGATATCCTGTACCGGCCTGGCAGACTCAATGAGCCCCCTGATGCCCTATCCCGGGGAACATGTGCTAGCACACAGCTCGACCAGCTGTACGCCCTTCATGCACAACTTTGCCATCCGGGGGTCACCCGATTTTACCATTTTGTGAAAGCTCGGAACCTGCCGTACTCCCTGGAGGACATCAGGACGATGACCAGGGACTGCCAAATTTGTGCCGAGTGCAAACCGCACTTCTACTGTCCTGACACGGCACGACTTGTCAAGGCCACCCGCCCTTTTGAACGCCTGAGTGTTGACTTTAAGGGCCCCCTTCCCTCCACTGACCGCAATGTCTATTTTCTCAGTGTTATTGACGAGTTCTCACGGTTCCCCTTTGCCATCCCCTGCCCCGACACCACTGCCACGTCCGTCATAAAAGCCCTGCGCCAGCTCTTCACTCTGTTCGGGTATCCCTGCTATATCCACAGTGATAGAGGGTCCTCCTTTATGAGTGAGGAGCTGCGCCAGTACTTGCTAGCTAGGGGCATTGCTACCAGTCGGACCACGAGTTATAATCCCCGGGGTAATGGCCAGGTGGAGCGGGAGAATGCCACAGTGTGGAAGGCCACACTTTTAGCCCTTAAGTCCAAAGGGTTGCCGGTCTCTCGATGGCAGGAGGTCCTCCCTGAGGCACTGCACTCTATCCGCTCTCTGTTATGTACGTCCACCAATGCCACCCCTCACGAACGCCTATTCTCTTTTCCCAGGAAGTCTGTCACTGGGACCACCCTACCAGTTTGGCTGACGTCCCCGGGGCCAGTGCTTCTCCGGAAACATGTGAGGAGCAATAAATACTCCCCGCTGGTGGAGAGGGTTCACCTTCTCCATGCGAACCCCCAGTATGCTTACGTGGTCTTACCTGATGGGCGGGAGGACACGGTCTCCATCCGCGACCTGGCACCCGCAGGTGCAGCAGACCACTACCCTGAAGGCTCTCCGGTAACTGTGAACCCTGCACCAGAGGTGACACCGTACTCACCAGGCCCTACACAGACTCCTCACGACACTTGTATACCGGGCGTTTCGTACGCATTTATACCAGGTGCCTCGCACATGCATGAGGGATCACCGGCGCCTAGTGGGCAAGAACACGCGCAACCCCCGTCCCCTGTGCAATCGCCAATGTTGCCGGCACCTATGCGGTCACAGCCGGTGCTACGTAGATCCCAGCGACAGATTCGACCGCCTGATCGGCTTGACTTGTAAGAACCTTCGCTACATGAGGACTTTTTCAAACGAAGGGGGGGTGAATGTGGTGAACTATGTGCCTGTCGGGACACGCCCCTGCTGACTGCTCCTGTGGCTCCTCCCACAGGCCCCTGTATAAAGGAGACCTGCGGCCTGAAGATCGGCCTCAGTCTCCAGGACCTTGTATGATAGACACTCACTCCTGGTTCCTTCTTCCAGTCAATAAAAGCCGATATCTCGCCTACGTCTCAGTGTGAGTTATTGATGGTGCATCACTGGGGAAGCGCCCAATTGGAAATTACCTTGAGGATCTTAGCTTCAAAATCAAATGAGTCAGTTGCTCGTGGTTTAGCTGACCTCCATAAAACATGTGTCACAGTCTGGTAAGGAACAGGCGGAGGGGTATGGAGAGGATTGTGAAGGTTGGCTGGTTAGGCACCATGAGACCTAGATGATGAGGGTAATCCCAGTGGAGGAGGAAAGAACCTTAACCAAGTCTCACTAAAGGAAGTCCTTTCTTCTCCCCACCATGCAGGCTGGGTCTGTGATTAACAAGCCTACTGGACTCCGGCCAGAAACAAGGGAATCATCATGAAATGGGACCACAATGAACACTGCTACACTTGAGTCAATCCAAGAAAGAGTTAAATGACTTGCAGATTAATTGTGTCTAAATTTGGAGTGTACAGTCCAAGGCCAAGAGGTTGGAAGGTGGGAGGAAATGGAGCACATGGAGGAAACCTACACGGTCACATTCAACTCCTTACATGCAGTGGCAGGAATTGAGCCCCAATAGCTGGTGATTTAAAACAATCCTACCACCCAACCCCTATTTCAAATTAGATTAACCTTTCCTGGAGAGAATCAATGTCCAAAATATGTTTTCTTCTTCCCCACAAAGGACATTAATAAATCAAGCATTTAATCTATCATGGAGGTTTTTGAGGCAGGATCCTCCTGTTTTGAGCTTGTCACCAGCTCTGAAAAACAGTTCTGCAGTATTACCACTGAAGAGCATCCATGACTACAGGTGCAGTCATGCTGTGGAGTTCAACAGATCAGGGCTGCCAGTGCGGCACAGGCAACAGGTTTTACTATAGTAAAGCATCAGGCATTCACGCCGACAGGCGCACAAAACGATGCTGCTCATAGAGACAATAACTCCCAGCTTCAGAGATCTGTGTTCAATTCTGGTTCAGGGACCCATCTGGTGGAGTTTGCACGTTCTCCCTGTAACTCCATGGCCTTCCTTTCACATCTTAAAGCATGTAAGTTAATTGGCCCGACGTTTGGATGATTTAAACGCCGGGCCAGATGGAGCGAGGAGGCAAGGGTCGGGCCGGTTCTGCTCACTGCTCCTTGCTTCACCAAGGCTGAGGCTGTGGGCCTGCTCTGGACTCTGTGACATTCACTCTGCTATGTGCAGAACTGAAGTTGAGGATCTGCTCCGGGCTTTGTGCTTGTGGACTCATTTTCGCTCTAAATGCTACTTGTTTACTTTTATTGCTTAATGACTTGTTTTTGGATATTTGGGTGTTTGTTGGTGTCTTTTGGATTTCTTGCTTTGTGTCTTCCTGTAAGGAGACAAGTCTCAAGGCTGTGTAATGTACACATACTTCAATAAATGTACATCGAACTTTTGAACTTTGAACATTGACATCTTCAATAGGCCATATCTCAAGAAAGCAGCATCTATCATTAAAGACCATCCAGGCCACACCCTCTTTTCATTGCTACCATTAGAGAGGAGGTACAGGAGCCTGAAGACACACACTCAACATCTTAGAAACAATTTCCTCCCCTCCGCCATTAGATTTCTGAATGGACCGTGAGCCAATAAAATACCTCAATTTTAGCACCACTAATTTTTAAAATATGTTTCTTATTGCAACTTACAGGATTTTAAAAATATATTTTGCAACATATAGCAGTGAAAATAAATTCTGAATTTGATAGGCACATTGCATAATTAGAAACATCCCACAGCAACAATTGCCTGAAAACTCCTTTAAACAACCATAATGATAATGTGACCCCCCGGCCCAGCTGAAGGAAAACAATTTAAACAAAAAGTCAGCTCAATTTCTTTGTCTTTTGATTATGAAATGTGGTTAAAGCCTACACCAAGATTAGATATTGATAAACTGACAGATAAAAATGGCTAACATGCAAGTCCTTGTGATCCAATCAATAGAACACAGTTAACAAGAGTGACAGCTTTTAAATCTAAATGTTCACCTGACAAAAACAGAGACCCATTCACAGCAGTTGCATTTCTATAGCCCCTTTTACAGCCTCGGCATGTTCCACCATTTTACAACTAATTAAGTCTTTCTGAATTGCTGCAGTGGTGTTCAGTTCTACTGATGGCACTGACTCGTGTGTGAGGGCTAAGTGCTGCTGAAGTCTATATATTTACTATTGGCAAGCAAAGTGGAATTTCTACCAGCAAGTGCATTCTGAAACACAATAAGCAAATTGTCCTCACCAAGTTCCCACAAGAAACTGTGATAAGCAGGTAGTCTGCTTTGCTTGATCTTGTTTGAGGGGTGTGTGTCGTTTGCTATCTTTTGGTCAGCCTCTTTCTCATCTCTGAATGTCTGACTTTGTCTTATTCAGAGACTCCCAGTCTCTGCATCTAGCCGTGTAAAAAAAATTAGCGTTTCTTCCTTGACAAAGGAGGAGTGTGGTGGTGGAAGAGAACTGGTTGGGTTTGTTGTCAAGAAAAAAGTGGAGGTTTATTGAAGCATCTCCACTGAAATGCTGACAGTCTGTTCCCCTCTGCAGACGATGCCCGATTTGCCGAGTTCTTCCAGCATTTTGTGTGTGCTGCTCAAGATATCCAGCATCTGCAGAATCTCTTGTGTTTCTTGAAACACAAAAGACTGGTTAACAGATGCACCTTTACTTGGAGCATTGTGCATCTTTTTAAGGGAAGAAATACATTAAATAGTCTTTTGTAAAACTTTTGGGATGATGAGATTGAACCAACAAAGCTGTGTCCTAGAGAAACAAAGTTATAGAAGAAAGGGTTTAGGCCATTGATTCCAGCCTACCAGGCTAGACACACTGCCCATTTTTCCTCAAGAGAAACATACAAAATATTGGAGGAACTTGGGGACTTAGGCTGCTCTATGGAGGGAATTGCACTGACAACATTTGAGTTTGACACTTCAGATAGTGGAGAACAGTGAACAGCTCTTCAGGGAACAGTGTGAGAGAACGGTAGTGATTAATGCAGATACTGATATACAGAACTCTGCAAAAGTCTTGAATGTGTGTCTAAGAGTTTTGGACTGTACTGAATTTGTCAATGTGGAGTGGAGAGTGAGTTTGTAAATCTGTCGGGAGCGAAGAACGTTGGGAATGGTGAGGGTGAAGGACTGCAGGAGGGGTGTGGGACACGTGTCAGAGAAAGAGTGCCAGGGGCAGGGGGTGGTGCAGGTGCAGATATGCCTAGCCCTGAGACACTAGGTAAAGTTATTTGATTCCAAACATTTGGTTTACTGATCATTACAAAATGTCTCTCTGTTCTTCCTGCTCCCTCCCCTTTCCCTTCCCCTTTCTCAACCATGCTTCCCCTCTCCTTGCACCCTTCCCACTCTCAGTCCATCATAGAGACCCATATCAAAATCAGATTGATCATCACTCACATATATCATTCAATTTTTTTTTGCAGCAGCAATAGAATGCAATACCTAAAATTCCTACAGTACTGTGCAAAGGCATGCCACATGTATATATATATATATATATATATATATATATTTTGTGCCTAGAACTTTTGCATAGTACTGTATAGACTTTACAATCTGTCATGATATTCTGTTTGATAGCAATATCCCTTAACACATTGGTTCAGTGTACAGATGAAAGGGTCACAACTGAAAACATTGATGGTCTATTTCCCTCCACAGATGCCGCCTGACCTGTTTCTCCAGCATTTAGTGTGTCACTTCAGATTCCAACATCTGTAGTTCCCATTTATGCAGTACCTGCTTTCTCAGCCCCAGCTCTTCTTAAAACCCACTCATCACAGGAAGGAAGCTTATGACCCCTGACCTCCTCTTCCATTCCAACAACTTCCCTGTTAAACAGATCCAATCTCTATTTGTTGGAGAAGTCACTCAGCTATGCTCACATCCTGAGATTTCCTTTATACCTTTCCTGAAGCTTTCCGAACTTTGTACGGAGCATAGACTACTTAAACAAATTTTAATTTAAACACAAGAGATTCTGCAGGTGCTGGAAAGCCAGAACAGCACCACAAAAAATGCTGGAGGAGCTCAGCAGGCCAGGCAGCACCTATGGAAATGAACAACCAGTTGAAGTTCCAGGCCAAGACACTTCATCAGGACAGGAAAGGAAGGGGGATGAAGCTTGAGTAAGAAGGTGGGGGAAGGGGAACAAGCACAGGGAAAAAGTGATAGGAGAAGTCAGGTAGGTGGAGGAGGGGTGTGAGATAAGAAGTTGGGAGGTGATAGGTGGAAAGGGTAAAGGTCTGGAAAAGAAGGAGTTTGATTAGAGAGGACAGTGGATCATGGGAGAAAGGGAAGGAGGGACACCAGGGGGTAATAGGCAGGTGAGGAGAAGAGGTAAGAGGTAAGCCAGAGTGGGGAAGAATTACCGTAAATTAGAGAAATTGCTATTCAACCTTGTATTCATATTCTGCAAGGGACTGCAGAAGCTGGTGTTTTTTTTTGAAGCAACAGTGAGTCAGGCAGTGTCTGCAGAAGGAAATGGACAGTCTCGGCATGAAAGGCCGACTCTATCTCCCTTCACAGATGCTCCCGTCACCCGCTGAATCCCTACAGCATTTTGTTTGTCACTCGCATTAATATGGTTCCACTCACCTTCTGCTTAATGTCTCATTCCACTTTCTGACCAACAAACTGCTTTTCAAAATATGTTATATGCGCAGAAAACCCAATAGTTTGCACACAGCAAGCTCTCATTAGATTAACTAAATAATCATTTATTGAATTGTCAGGAAGTATTTTTGTATCTATGTGAGGGAGCAGTTGGGGCCTTGCTTTAATAAATCATCCAAAGGACAGGACGGTCTAAAGTGTGGCACTCCCTCAGTATTAGCCTCCATTTCTGATGTCGATCATCAGGCTCAATACAGAGGGAGCCACTCTGAGCCACAGCCAACTCTAGACTGAAAGCCTTGCCCTATATAGTAAGCTTAAGATGAGCTGCAAGATCCATGTAATCAAAAAAAAGATACCGAGGCCTAAGTGTGAGGAAAAAGAGCGAAGGAGGAATGGGATGGAAAATTACATGGGGCAAACCGATTGCTTCTTGATTTACACAACTCCTAGCGGATCAACAGCACTGACTCACAAGATCTCCCCTTTTGACACGTCAGACTTATCATGTTTGTTTGGCTGATAATCAGACAGCAAGAGAGAGAAAAAACCTAACAAATAAGTAAGCAACGAATATCAAGAACATGAAATAAAATGTCCTTGAGAGTGAGTCCATTGGTTAGCCAAGCAGTTCAGCGATGGGGCGAGTGAAGTTATCCCCTCTGGTGCAAGAGGCTTATGGTTGAGAGGTAATAACTGTTCCTAAATCTGGTGGTATGGGTCCTGAGGCTCCTGTACTTTTCCTGATGGCAACAGTGAGAAGAGAGCATGTCCTGGCCGGGGGGTGCTCTCGATAATGGATGCTGCAGTCCTGTAACAGCACACCATGTGGATGTACTCAATAGTGGGGAGGGCTTTACTTGCGATGGACTGGGCTGTATCCACTACTTTTTATAGGATTTTCCATACCAGGTCGTGATGCAACCAGTCATTATACTGCTGACCACATACCTACAGAAGTTTCAGACATCATGCTGAATCCTCACAAACTGCTTAAAGTAGAGGCCCTGCCATGCTTTCTTCATAATGGCACTTATGTGCTGCACACAGATCCTCTGAAATGGCAACATTGACGGATTTAAAGTTGCTGACACTCTCCACATCTGATCCACTGGTGAAGGATTGGTTCATGGTCCTCTGCTTTCCTCCTCCTGAAGTCAATAATTAGCTCCTTTAATACTCTCATTATGGAAGATTGTTCATATTATTTCATTATTTTTTTCAGTTTCCTTATCCTTACTTCAAGCAGTTATTGCCTTTATGGCAGGAAGAACTACAGCCATCAACTCTTTTCCTATGCACAAACTTCTTTCCTGAGCCACTGATTTCTGTCTTCCTGAAACTGACTGAAACAATTTGCTCGTGTTATTCACAGATCACTCTGCACTGTATATCCATCCCATCACTACATCCTTCAGTTTCTACCTCCATAATGACATCCAACTCTTCTCTTCCCACCTATCCTACCCCCCCCACCAAAGCTCAGCCATCCATTCCCGCCTTCCCTCTGACACACTTCTGGCTGATCTTTTCTCTTCTATTCTCCCCAAAGCCAAGGTCATTCAGCACCCTGCAGCCCAAGTACTGACTCCAATCAGGCACTCTTCAGATTCAGCTATGAAGAGAGAGTTTAAGTCAACTGTTCTAATATCCTGTTATGCCTCGAATAATGCTGTGAAGAACTCTGAGCTTGACGCCCAAGATTGGAAGCCAGTAGAGCCACTTCCCCACAGCTCCCAGTTCAATGCTGACCACCAGCACTACTTAAATGGTGCTTGTACCACGAGACCTTAACACCATAAGATATCGGAGCAGCATGAGGCCATTTCACCCACCTAGTCTGCTCCATCATTTCATCAAGACTGATCCATTTCCCCCTCTCAGTCCCATTCTCCTGCCTTCTCCGCGAATCCCTTCACGCCCTGACTAATTAAGATCTACTAACCTCTGCCTTAAGTATACCCAATGACTTTGCTTCCATAGCTGCCTGTGGCAAAAATTTCCACAAATTCACCATGTCCTGTCTAAAGAGATCCCTCCTCATCTCCGTTCTAAGTGGACTCCCCTCTATTCTGAGGCTGTGTCCTCTAGTCTTACACTTCCCCCCACCAGAGGAAACATCCTCTCCACATCCACTCGATTGAGGCCTTCCATCATTCAATAGATTTTGAAAAGGTCACCACTCATTCTTCTGAATTCTAGTGAGTACAGGCCAAAATCCATATGCCAAGCCTGCTTGTTCTCCCTGTGACTAAGAAGGTTTCCTGCCATGTCCCACAAATATGCAAGTTGGTAGGGTTAACCGGCCACTGCAAATTTCCCCTACTGAAAGTGGGTAGTGGAGCAGGAGAGAATAGGTTAGGGGGAATATTTGTAGAGGAATCAAATTGCTCTGAGAGCTAGCATACATCTGACAGGCCAAAGGATCTCCAGTGGTATAAGGAATTAAAAACAAGTCCAGGTTAGTGCACGAACAGTGAGACAGAAAAAAGCAAAGATCATAATCAGAGTATTAGAGGAAACTTGGGAGATTACAAATGCTAACTGTGCTCAAGTCAAGAGGGAAGTGTTCTCCAAGGACCAATTAAGACCAGGCAACAGTTACAGTTGTGACACATTGTGCAACCTAATCAGGCAGCTAAGGATCTACCAGCACAGGCTATGTTTACCCTGAAGGAGTTTGATGACTGTGCTGCTGAACAGGATGGAACTGCGTTGTGACACGTATGCCTTTCTGGGGTTGCATCATACATGGTGTGCGGAAATAAGCATAGGCCTGGAAGGGTCACCGGGTCAATGGCTGCGCTGCAAGCAATGGAAGAACAGAGTTTATAGCAATGTACTTGCATCACTGATCTCCTCATCCAGCTTAACTGTGAGCAAAATCTACCTGAGGGAAGCTCCAAGCAGTCAGCAGCAAAGAGGTTTCATTCACGGCTGTATCTCCATCTAAATCTATCTCTGCCACACCTCTACCACTGCTCATAACTAGGTGTCCCATCGAGCAGGTTGTCTAGCTTGTGTAACAATCAATATACAGGAGGAATTCAGTCAGTCGAGCAGCATCTGTGGGGAGGGGAAGGAAATGTCGGTGTTTCAGGCTGAATCCCTACATCAAGACTGAGCTGGTGGACACTAATCATTCAAGCCCATGTGACCAGTTCAGGCTCAAAGGACCAGATCATTATGGCTCCATCATGCCAACACAATACAATAAGGATATGAGGCATAAGAGCAGAATTAGGCCATTCAGTCCATCGAGCCTGTTCCAGAATTTGATCAAGGCTGATTTATTTGCCCTCTCAATCCCAATCTCCTGCCTTCCCCCCATTGCCTTTGATGTCCTTCTTGACTAATAAAGAAGCTATCAACATCTGCCTCAAATACACCCAACAATTTAGCTTCAGCAGCCATATGTACCAATGAATTCCACAGATTCACCACCCTCTGGTTGATGAAAATCCATCTCATCTCTGTTCTAAAAGGATGCCCATCTATTTTCAAGCCCTCTGGTCCAGGCTCTCCCACTATTGGAAACATCCTCTTCACATTCACTTTATCTATGTCATTCAATATTCCACAGGTTTCAATGAGATCCCCCCTGATTCTTCTAAACTCCAGCGAGTACAGGCCCAGAGCCATCAAGCACTCCTCACACATTAACCCTCTCGTTCATGGGATCATTCACGTAAGCCTCCTCTGGACTCCCTCCAATGCCTGCCCTTGGTGTCTCTGCTTAAACTCAGGGATTATAAATATATATGGTGCATTTCAACATTTCAATCTCTGGCTCTGATTTCAATCCCAGTGCCAACATAATGAACTCAGTTCTTCCTTACACTCTGCTCCTTTGCCTGTGGCCATGCCTAATGTAAGAATAATAATTAGGTCATCAACAGTCCCTCTAAACCTCTCTGTGCATAAATACATTCCTGTCGGTAAATCCTTCATTGAGTTAGCACCCTACATTGACAGCTCATTCATTTACTCCCAACGTTCAACTGACATCCAAGCCAACACACCCGGGAACAGTCCAGCGGCTCCGGAGACCCTGGTTCGATCCTGGCCTCCGTTGCTGTGTAAGCGGAGATTACACATTAACCTGTTACAGCACAGGTTTCCTCCGGGTGCTCTGGTTTTCTCCCATATCATGACAGAATGATTAACTGGCCACTATTTCCTCTCTTTAGTGTAAGGGATTTGTGGAAGAATCAGGGGGAAGTTGTTGAGCATGTGACTGAGAAAAGTAAAGGGAAATAAGTGGGAGAGTGGGATTGCACAGAAGACTAAATGTTATAAGTACTAAAATGAAAGAAACCCTGTTCCTCTTCCTCTCTCCTATCAGACTCCTTCTTCTTCCGCACTTTACCTCTGATTCTTATCACCTCCCAGCTTCTCACTTCACCTCCCCTCCCCACCTGGCTTCATCTATCAGGTGCTAAACTCTGCTCCTCCCCTACCCCCACCGCCCGCCATATTCTTATGAAGGGTCTCGGCCCGAAACATCGACTGTCTATTCCCCTCCATAGATGCTGCCTGACCTGCCGAGCTCCTCCAGCACTGTACGTGTGAAACACCGGAACTGTCCATTAATGACCCTGGGCCACGGCAGCTCACCGTCCGATCCAGGATAGGCATGGATATGTACTAATTGCTGGTCATGCCCAGAGGTTGACAGGTCTCCATCTTCCTCCTCTGTTCCAGTATCTCTCAACATCTTTCAGTTGGAACCTTCAGTGTCAACAACCTTGAACAATAACTGTCGTGGCCAGCTTTCCTGAATGCAGGGGCCAAATCTTACCACCAACAGTGGTGTGTGTTCCAGTTGGCAGACTCCCCCCAGGGCTCCTTGTGCAGTTGTGGACATTGCAAAGGCATGCATCAGTTGAGCCCCTTAGGATCAAAGGTCAGAAGCCAGGTGACCCATCAACCTTAATCAGGTGTACAGAGATCTGGTAACTAACACAGGCCTCTGGGGTCAGGCTGAAGAGCTCCCCAGGTGTGTCCATTAACCAATGTCCTGTTACTGTTCCTCTGTCTTGCATCTTTATTCTTTGTCATTAAATTGTTCTCATCTTTCCCATTGATATGTCCCTATTATACCTTCTTTATATCAGTAGAACTATATTCTTTATATATCCTGAATTGTTACTGCTGTTCCCTTGCACTACCTCAATGCACTCGTGTTTTGAATGGAACTGCAAGGATGCAAAACAAAGTTTTGCACGTATCTCAATACATGCGATAATAGATAACAAATTACCAATTCCTTGAAGTATAATAGCCACACTGTGGGAAGAAGCAATTGAGTCTGGCAGACAAAAACAAAGGTCTTCCTCCTCCTTCAAAGAGTGTTTGCCCATTTCTAAAGGCATGCTCCATTCTGTCCAGTAGGTGCACAGAAGGACAGTGAGAGATACAGATTGACGTGTCCTTCACTCAGAAAAAACAAATAAACACTTCATTTAAGATGCCCAATAAAAAAAAGCTCTTTTAGCTTGTTTGCATGACCTCTGTTAGGGCATGGTCCTCTTTGAACCCAGGGTCAAATCTCCACTATCTATCCATTCAACCAGGAGGGCACACTCCATTATGAAGTGCTGAATGCTGATGGGCCCCCAGTGCATGGTAGTGAAAGGGTTTTACTGTGTCCAACTGGTATCAATGGCTTGTTTCAGCCACGCTTTATCTCCCACTTGATTGTTGCCTGCGCTTCCTTCAACAAAGCAGCTGTGATTCGGTCAGGGTGATGGAGGACTCTGCACTGGACAAAGCGGGCAACTCGTTCTTCCCCTCTTTCTGCAACGCACTCTTAAGCTGAAGTACCAAGGAGAGCCCATCACTCTTCCGGGATTTCCACGAATGAAAAAAAAGACTTGCGCTATCTGTATGTCTGAGTTCGAATCTGGTTCCACTGGTGGATGGAGGCTGAAGGCGACTGATTGCCTTGGGGTTGGAGGACTGTGTATGTGCGTGGGTGGGAGGACCAGGGCTTCGTCTGCTGTTGTTGTGATGTTCTGCTGGGAATTGAGAGCATGCAATACTGGCACTGGAATGAGTGGCGACACATGTGGGTTGCCCCCAGCACTTGCTAGTGCAAATGATGCATTCCACTGTGAGCTTCAGCGTAAACTTGAATCTTGCACTGATGCAATATTGTGGCGGGTTTACAATGAATTAAAGGTCACACTGGGACCATGCCAGTCAAACTGCACACAGTAAACCGTCACAAGCCAAGGGATGACGAAAAAACATTTTGTTTTGGTGTTGTTAATAAAGGGTTAAATGCCACCTCAGACAGTGCTGATTTCTTACTCCTCCAAGGAAGACTTGGTGGATAATTTACATTAATCTGTAGGCGCGGCTATGGATTAATGCCTCCAATGAAAGCATTAGTAATTTTTGCCCGTAACCTTGGAAATCCCTCAAAAACTTGCAAAAATCCCTTTAAAAAGTTTGAGTGGAACCAGTTCCTGACACATTCCTCAAGTACTCAATCACTTCAGCTCCACACTCCGCTAGATCTCTTTAACAGTTGTAATAATATGAGTGACACCACATTACAGAGGGGGTTATGGCACAGAAGGTTACTACTCTGCCTATCAAATCAATGCTAGACTATTGCACGGTAATCCACAGTCTCATTCCCCTTGAGCAAGCATTCCAAACCTTTTTTATGCTATGAAGCCTTACATTAACTGAGGAGTCTGTGGACCCCAGGCTGAGAACCCCTATCCTACAGAATACCTGACAGTTTTGCAGACAAATCATTGCTATTGGAGGCAAACACCTAACAGCTGAATTTCAATTGGCTGCTGAATGCTTTAAAACATCTTTAAGGGAATGTGTAAATTACCCACACAAAAGATCCTGCAGGTGCTGGAAAACTTCAGCAGCCACACAAGAACTGCTGGAGGAACTTGGGCTTTGTGGAGGAAATCAGCAGGCCAGGTAGCGTGAATGGAGAGGAACAAACAGTCAATACTTTTGGACCAAGACTCTTCATCAGGACTGGTAGGGATGGGGGGGTAGAAGCCAGAATAAGAAGGTAGGTGGAGGGGGGGGTGGAAGAACAAGCACAAGCTGGCAAGTGGTAGGTGAGATCTGCTGAGGAGAGAAGTGGGTGGATGGGGTGGGGAGTGATGTGAGAAGCTGGGCAATGGTGATTGGAAGAGGTTGAGGGCTGAGGAAGAAGGAATCTGATGGAAAGGGCAGTGGAATAAAGGAAAGCACTAGAGGAAGGCGATGGGCAGGTCATGAAGGCAGGGGGAAGAGAAGGAATGTGAGGGCCTTTAGAATAGGGGAACAAAATAAAGAGGGGGGTAGAAGAGGGAAGTTTTTACCAGAAGTTAGAGAAATCAGTGTTCATGCCATCAGATTGGAGACTACCCAAACAGAAATAGACCTGTTGCTTCTCCAACCTGTACTTCTAGAGACCCCCAATCCACTCTTTCATTCTATCTTGGATTGTAAAAAGTAGTTTTAAGGATGACTAAAGGTAGCTGACCTGAGTGTGGGCCATTGTGGGGGTGGGGTGGACTGGTGGTGCTCATGCACCCCAATTCTGAAAGTCGGAGGGTCAAGTGAGCACATATTTGTGTTTCTTCACTAAGGGTCTTTCTCTGCTAAATTAGCTCCTGAAACAAAGCTCTTTTGAAAGCTCAGTCTGCTGTGCTGCAGGCTGCATAGTCTTTCAGTAGGGCCTTGCCACAAGGATGATTGATGGGCAGTTTCGGGGTTAACATTAGTCATTAGCAGACCCAACCTTTTAAAAGTCACTTTACCCTCCCCCAGTTGAAATGCCAGACAACAAGAAAAGCTTTTAGCCATCCTGCAGCTATGACAACGGCTGCATTCTATTGTCTCAAGTTTTGAGAAGATTACTGTTATCAGTAGTCCTTATCTGCAAGGTACAGGGAGTCACTAAATCCACTGGTAAAACACATGGCTGGGTGCCCAATACTTTGAGTGCTATTTAACCTGAGTAAACAACATCTGGTTTGTTCAGCACCTGCTTCCCTGGCTATCTTGCAGATATAGAACAAAATACCCCTTACACTGGAGCAGATGTAAGGACTTACAGGTTATTTTTAAGTGGTTGCACCTTGACACCTGACCAGTAACAAAGAGACTGTTTCCTGCCTTATGGTTGCCTGCATGAATAAAGAATCTCAAGTGCTGTTGGCTTCAGATGTGTCCCGAGGAAGGGCCTGCTTAATCATTAGGGTAAGATCCTGTCACCCGCTGCACTCCTGCACCTATTTATAACTGGTCCGTGTTCTACTCCCTTGACATCGCTTAACTTCCTGGTTTCCCACCATGCAGACCACACTCTCTTTTTGCTGCTGCTATCAGAAAGGTGGTTCAGGTATACCATCAGGTATAGGAACAGTTAAAACCCTTGACTGTCAAGCCCCTGAACCTTTCTCTCGACACAACACTGAATTGACTCCACAACTTATAGCGACTCAATTTTAATTTCAAGCTCAACTCATGCTCTCAGTACCGTTTATTTATTTGTTTGTTTGTTTGTTTATTTATTAATTATTTACTCTTTTGTATTTGTTCAGTTCATCTTCCTTAGCATTTTGGTCATTTGCCTGACTTTGTGTGTAGTTTTTCATTGATCCTATTGTATTTTTCCTTTGTTCTACAGCGAATACCTGCAATAAGATGAATATTAAATGATTACATATACTTACTCTGATAATAAATTTACTTTTTGATTTTCATTACTGGCCTTTTGTCCTTCTACCTGTCTCTCCACACAGTTTTCCCTTCCTTCATAATTTCTTCAGGCTTGCTTGATCGCTAATGAAAAGACATCAAATTGAGGCAGTCTGTAGTCTTTCCTTCTCTACAGACTTATTCCCACAGTTCTGGATTTTTATTTCACATGTCCAGCATTCGCAAGATTTTGTTTTCAAGGTGTCAGCATTCATGACAGCTGTCTTGACAATGCAACATAAAACCCTTCACCTGCCTTCCCCTTCCATTTGGCATATTTATTCTCTGTTGTACTTAACTTTTAATCCTCTACCACCATTCCTTTAGCCTATTGCAAATCAAATTATAAGGCTGGAACACCACAGGTAATTGGGGATGCATCATGGCAAACAAAATCTGTAATCCTGAATATATTGTGTCATTGGGAATCTCCAATGTGCAGGATCAAGAGAATGTAGAGGACTGTGGACTCAACCAGCTCCATCACCAACTCTCCCCACCATCAAAGACATCTTCACAAATTGGTGCCTCAGGGTGATAGCCATCATTGAGGACCCTCACCATCCAGAACATGCTCTCTTCTCATTACTACCATCAGGGCGGAGGCATAGGACACTGAAGGCCCAACTCAAGTGCTTTAGGGACAGCTTCTACCTCCACTACCATCTGATTTCTGAACGGTCCAAGGATTCATGAACTCTATCTTGCCATTCCTCTTTTGCACTCACCATATTACTTACTATAATTTACATATCTGTATTTATTTTTTATATCTTTTATATCTTGCACTGCACCGCTACATAAAACAAATTTTGTGACCTACACTCAGTGGCCACCTTATGAGGTACAGGAGTGGAACACAGTGCAGTGCTCTGCTCCTATTGTCCATGCTGTTACTGGTTTGACGTATTGTGTGTTCAAAGATGTTCTTCTGCACACCATTGTTGTAATATGTAGTTATCTGAGTTAATGTTACCTTCCTCTCAGCTTGAACCAGTCTAGCCATTCTCCTCAAACTTCTCTCATTAACAAGGTATTTTTGCCCAGAGAACTATCATCCGCTGGGTGGGTATTTTTTTCCATCATTCCCTGTAAACTCTAGAGAAGGGGTTCCCAACCATTTTATGTCATGAGCCTTACCATTAAACAAGGGATCCGTGGACTCCAGGTTGGGAACCCCTGGTCTAGAAATGGTTGTTCCAGAAAATCCCAGGAGATCAGCATTTGCTAAGATACTCAAACCACCCTGTCAGGCACCAACAATCATTCCACAGTCAAGAGTTACTTAGATCACATTCTTCCCCGTTCTAATGTTTTCTGAGAACAACTGAACCTCTTGACCATGTCTGCATGCATTGAGTTGCTGTTGCATGATTGGCTATCATTTGCATTAATGAGCAGGTATACCTAAATTAAGTGGCCACTGAGTGTATGTCATTAATAATAAACTGGATTCTGACGTGGAGGTCTGTTTCTGCTCCTCCTCTTCACTCATTTCTTGCATCTGTACACCCTTCAGAATATTTGAACCTGCCTTTTTGCAAGCCCCTCATTTTGAGAGCTCTCCATGTCCTCAGCTCAGAAGTTCCTCTCACAACTATTCTTCCTTCATTTAAGACACCTTTTTCACCTATCATAAAATCTCCCATGTGGCTTTGTCAAATTTTCGTTGCCTTTTGCATCCCTTGACACAAATGTGCTGCGTAAGCGGTAAACGCCATTGTGAACTTGAATGACATTTTTCCACACCATCAGCTTGCTTCACTAGCTTTGGCTCAGTTTGTTTTCCATCAGAGTGTGAGGTTGTCATTTCCTTTAACCACAACTGGAAGGACATGGTGACTGAAAGACTTTAGGAAGAAACAGATTACTGGACGTGGGCTAAATTGGAAAGGTTAATCAGTGAGTAATTCTCCCTACATTGCTTTCTGGGTATTTGCAGTGTTGCCACAACGCCATGTTAATTAGTTCCCAGGTAATACCCACTGAAAAAAATAGCTGGATTATTACAGGCTGTTCAGCTAGACAGTTTGCTCCAGTATTTACTTTGCACGTGAGCAGGTGGTTCCAGCTCTCTGCTCCAAATTTAATTAAACCTTGTATTAGTGAACTTGGAAATTATCTAAATTGTTCCACCCTCTCATAATTTAAACACTATTGCCCTGTAATATCAAGGAAGGCAACAGAAAACTGGTGCAGAGATTTACATACAAGTATTAATATATATATTAACATTCCAATTATCTAATAGCAGAGAAAGCCATTCAGCTCCTCACACTCTGGCTGGTCTGTTCTGAACTCTCCCTCTCCACAAAAGATACAGGACTAAATCTTCCTGCTTAGCAAACATCCCAGTAACAGTTTGAAACAACCAACTGAGCTCCAAAATCAATACTTCTGGGAAAAGAATTATTGACATTCACTAGCAGAACATACTGGTTCTAAGGCTCCCTCCACCAGGGAACAGTTTTCGGTTGTCTGCCCGTCTTATTTTTCTAACACCTGAAAGGATTTCTTTTAGGTCACTGATTATTTTCTGCATTCAAAAGAATGCAAGCCTGTTCCCTTTAAACTGTTTGCAGATATTAACTACCTCAGCAGGGTTGTGGTGAACAACATATACCTGTCTGGACACGGCCCCTGCTGACTGCTCCTGTGGATCCTCCCACAGGCCCTGGTATAAAGGCGATTGAGGCCTGAGCCCGGCCTCTCAGTCTCCAGGATGTAGTATGGTGGTCAACCACTGCTTGTTCCTTCGTCCAGTCATAAAAGCCGATATCTTACCTTTATGTCTCAGAGAGAGTTATTGATGGTGCACCAAGGGTAGAGTTCTGGTGAACTTGCATCAGTCTGCACTTCAAGGCCAATCTATTCTTCAGAGATTTACAGTTACAGGACTTTCTGCACCCTGAGACAGAAGCATCATATCTTAGTGAGAGGTTCATTGCAAGGAGATTTGTGAAGCATGCAGGTCAGAAAGAGTGGGAGAATGCAGGGCCAGAATGAAGTGGCATTGAATGATCCACTGGGCCTACAATGAGAGGCCCCTTAGGAGTTTTATCTTCATACTGGACACTCTGTTCTTCTGGAAAGAGTATTATTTATTTTTTATTTTATTTATTGAGCAATATTTCGTAATTGGGCGCATTGCATACGTTCTTCACAATGTGGTCTCCTTCACGTTGGAGAAACTAAATGTAGATCGAGTAATCACCCCATTTAGTCTTGCAAGAGTGAGCCCAAGCTTCCAGTTGCCCCTCCATCCCGCTCTGACGCCTCCACTTTGACCTCTCGTGCAGTTCTAATATCAACTCAAGGAACAGGGATCCTACCTTTCCAGTTTGTGTTGCTACTAGTCAGTTTTGATGAAGGATCTTCCACCTGGAACATGAAATTAATCGGAGGCAATGCTGACACTTCCAGCATTCTCCTTTTTACCTCAAATTTCCACCAGACACTATATTCTATGCCTCACTCTACTGTCAATGGGCCCTCTCTTCACATGGCCACAGATAGTGCAGCTGTGATTACTAAGTATTACTAACTCTGCCAAGGTTGGCAACAACATTATTTTGTCACCTGATCACCTCAGTCTCCAGCCTGCCATACACATTCTGCTCTCTCCATCCACTCTCTCACTTAAAACACTGGTTTTCTCACGAGTCATTTCTAATGAAAAGTCGTCAATCTGAAAATTGAACTTGATTTCTCAGATGCTGCCTGACCTGCTGAGAATTTAGAGCGTTTTCTGTTTTAATTTCAGATGTCCGGCATCCAACTTCTGTTTCTGATGTACTGACGGCATGGTGGTGTGCTGGCACAGTGCAATGAATATCTTAAATGCAAAACAACTTAAGATGAGAACTAAAAATGCATTAAAAATATTGACTGAAAGTGGGATCAATTTTTCCTTCATCTGTGGCCGTTCCACATTACTGAATCCCGCACTGGTTGCAAAGGGCATGTTCCATCTGAGGCAGGTGAGAATGCGTCATATCTCCCCCCAGAATCATCGCAGGCTCACACAAACGTGCTTTGAAATGGCAAATGAAAGATCAGCTGGATTCGTTGCATTCCACAGAGATGATCTGAGATAATGCCCCAGCACCAATAACTTCAGAGGGGACTGAATAAAATACTCCAACTGCACAAACCATGGATGGGACCAGTTTCCCCAAACTCTCTGAGGCTTAAATTGCAATTTCAATGGGCAGGGCTCTTTTTAAGGTCACTGTTGATCCCGATGTGCCCTATATTAAACATGAAGGCAGCCCACACCAGTGCCTCATTCCCGGGAATGCTAAATTGAAACGAGTGCCTTTTTTATTGCTTCAAGCAATTTTTCAATGTCACTCCCCACCTGAAATAGGAAGAGTACTGCACTTACACAAACACTCCCAGCCAAAACCCTGCAGCACACCACACGATCATAATAACCGCACAACATCGACAAACCTCAGCTCGTGATTGGACTGTAGATTTCAAAGTGCCAGTAGAAAGGCAGGTCAAATTTATATCTTCTGCTCTCTGGAAATGGATCACTTTCGAGGGTGATGAGGACCAAGTTTCACAACGCATGCCGGGACCCCAATTTGTCTTTGTGAGCAAAAATATTTGCTCAGAAACAGAGGATACTTGAAGTGCTCACAAACTCAGACTGAACCAGTGCTCAGAAAATGTTTAAGGACCATGATCTTTCAGGATGTGAAATATCAAATCTCTTTCACTCTCCACAGATGCTGTCCAAGTTGTTGGTTATTTTCAGTGTTTCCTGTAAATGCCTGTAAGATGATGGTAGAGATCATCTCAAGGTTGTGACATATACTGATATATGGTGACATATATGTACTTTGATAATAAATTTACTTTGAAATTTCAAATATGCAGGATCTATAATATTTCAGCTTTTTAATAACATTGACTTGGCTTGGAATGAGCTTTTTTTAATTGGAAGCAGTACTTGTGAGTAGAAAGGGAGCTCCTGTTTCTCATATTGTTAAAGACTGCTGGAATACGGGTGAATAAGTACAGTTTTCTTAATGGCCAGTCTCTGCTCTCATTGGAAAAAAAGTTGGCTCCTGGTTCAGGAAAAGGTCAACAGCTGCATATTTTCTCTCTCTTGCTCACCCAGATGACCCGTGAACCTTGCTGGTGAATGTTGGCTTTCCCTTTGACTGGGTGAATGGTAGCTGGATTCTATCTTCACACGGAGCCCACCCACTTGTAAACCTGATTGTGATAACTGGCTAGCACGGGACAGCAGAGGACAACAGTGGTGCTTTTCATGGAAAAAGCACCTACAATTTACACAAACAAGAGAAAATCTGCAGATACTGGAACTCAAAGTACTACACACAAGATACTGGAGAACCTCAGCAGGCCAGGCAGCATCAATGGAAAAGAGTACCCAGTCAATGTTTTGGGCCGAGACCCTTCATCAGGACTTTACACAGCATGGTTCTGATGATCCGATTTATTTGCAGTCAATCCAGTTCAGTCACTGCTACAAGAGAAAAACAGTAGAGATGCCAACTCACAGTGACAGAGGTTACAACGGGACATTAATAAGATGCAAAACTGGGCTGAGAAGTGGCAGATGGAGTTCAACCCAGATAAGTGTGAGGCAGTTCATGTTGCTAGGTCAAATATGATGGCAAAATATAGCATTAATGGTAAGACTCTTGGTAGTGTGAAGGATCAGAGGGATCTTGTGGTCCGAGTCCTTAGGACACTCAAAGCTGCTGTGCAGGTTGACTCTGTGGTTAAGAAGGCATACGGTATATTGGCCTTCAACACTCATGGGATTGAGTTTAAGAGCCGAGAGATAATGTTGCAGCTATATAGGACCCTATATAGGACCTATATAGGACCCAGCTATATAGTGGTCAGACCCCATTTGGAGTACCGTGCTCAATTCTGGTTGCCTCACTACAGGAAGGACATGGAAACCAAAGAAAGGGTGCAGAGGAGATTTATAAGGATGTTGCCTGGATTGGGGAGCATGCCTTATGAGAATAGGTTGAGTGAACTTGGTCTTTTCTCCTTGGAGTGACGGAGGATGAGAGGTGACCTGATAGAGGTGTACAAGATAATGAGAGGCATTGATCATGTGGATAATTAGAGGCTTTTCCCCAGGGCTGAAACGGCTAGCACAAGAGGGCGTAGTTTTAAGGTGCTTGGAAGTAGGTACAGAGGAGATGACAGGGGTAATTTTTTTTAATGCAGAGAGCGGTGAGTGCGTGGAATGGGCTGCCAGCAGTGGCGGTGGAGGTGGAAACGATAGGGTCTTTTAAGAGACTCCTGGATGGCTACATGGAGCTTAGAAAAATAGAGGGCTATGGGTAAGTCTAGGTAGTTCTAAGATAAGGACATGTTCAGCACAGCTTTGTGGGCTGAAGGGCCTGTATTGTGCTGTAGGTTTTCCATGTTTTTAGACCCAGGTTCAATTCTGACCCCTGTCTGTGTGGAGATAACATGTTCTAGGATTTCCTCCAGGTATTCCAGGTTCCTTCTACATCCCAAAGATGTGCAGATCAGTAAAGTAGCAGACACTCTAAATGACCCTGACTGTGTAGCGGGGGCATTACAATGAAAATGTAGGGAAAATTAAAAACGTTGGATTAATGTAAATAGGTATCTAATGAGTAGCAAAGACAATGGGCAGAAGAGCCTGATGCCTGCTGCATGAATCTGTGATATCAAAGGTCAGAAAACTACTGACCATCATACCCACAAGATGCAACCGAAGAGGTGACCTATAGTACTTCAGCTATACTGGTGGTCTATCATTAAGGACTCTCACCATCCGGGATATGCAATCTTCTCATTTCTACTGTCTGGGAGGTGGTACAGGAGCCTGAAGACCCACACTCTAAATTTTAGGAAGAGTTTATTTCTCGCTGTCATCAGATTTCCGAACAGTAGATGAACACCACGGTGCCTCGTCATACCTCTTTTGCACTGCAGAATTTATTTTATAGTAACTTATTATGTCTTGTAGTGTATTGCTGCCACAAAACAAGAAATTTCATAACATACGTCAGTGGCAATAAACATAGAAACACTGAAACTCAGTACAGTTCTCCTCATCCCACGATGTTGTGCTGACCTTTTAAACTACTCTAAGATCAATCTAACCCTTCTCTCCCATATAGCACTACATTTTTCTTTCATCCATATGCCTAGCTAAAAGTCTCATAAATCTTCATAATGTATCTGCCTCTACCCCCACCCCCTGCAGTACGATTCACTCACTTACCACTCTGTGTTAAAAACATACCTCTGACATCTGCCCTATATTTTCCTCCAATCACTTTACAATTTTGCCCTCTCATATTAGCTATTCCCATGCTGGGGAAAAAAAAGACACTTAGCTATCTACTCTAACAATGCCTTATTAATTTATACACCTCTATCAAGTCACCTCTCTTCCTCCTTTGCTCCAGAGAAAAGCCCTAGCTCAGTTAACCTCTCCTTATAAGACATGCTGTCTTAATCCAGCCAGCGTTCTGGTAAATCTCCTCTGCCCTCTTTCTAACATTTCCACATCCTTCCTATAATGAGGAGACCAGAACTGAATACAATAAACTTGATTCTGATTCTGATCCTGGTTAAGGAACTAACATTGTCCAGATGGATTCCCTTGCAAACTAATGCCCCAGGATTTGTCGTATCTACCCAAGCAAATGACTCTACATCAAGGTTTCATTCAAAGGAAGGTACCTCCAACAATGCAACGGTATTGAGTGTACAAAACAATGTACAGTATTGGTTAGCCTTGATTTTTTTCTTTCTGTATGCCATCAGTCTTACGAACACTCGAATTTTAGTCTATTATAAATCAAGTCCACCTGTACATTCAATGAGGTGGACCTCATTGTATATAGTTTATGATTATTTGCACTATTGTTTTTGTTTGCTTTTAATTCTGTGGAGAGAGAGCTCAGGGAAACGGGCATCAAATTCCCTGTATGGCGATAGTAAAGGATTCTGATTCTGATTTTTGTCACCAATTTTCTGAAGAGAGCCTAAAGCCACTGAAAGTAAGAGTGGGCCATTCAGCTCCTCAAGCCTGCTCCACCAGTTAATACTATCATAGCTAATCTTGCACCTCATTGGTACTATGTTCCCATTCTCTCCTCGTGTCCCTTAACTGGGATGGAGGACTGCATACACCAATGATGATGCTGTTAAGTTTAACTGTAGTGCACATTGCTCTGGCACTTCCTAACATCAGGTGACACTCCTTGTAACACCCTTGTCATGTTCAAAATCAAACTAGGAGACAGAAACAAAGGTCTCTCCCAAGCGCTGACCATAGCTTTCACACCAACTCCCGGACCAAAGGTTAACAGGCACAGAAAGATTGCAAAGCCTAAGCTTATATTCACTGATGTTATTAAATGGTGATCATCTTGTACTGATTAAAACAATTTATAGGATAGTTAGAGATGTTTCCTTTGGAAGGAGGTGGAAGACTATCAAACAAAGGAGTATAATTTTACAGCCTGATTGTTAGGAAGTTCTTCATCAAAAGTGCAACAAAATCCTTGAACTCTCTCTCTCTCTCTCTCTCTTCTGAAAAACAATCAATGTTCAGTATCAACCCGAATCTTGATGATCTTTATAGATTTTTGTGAGGGAAGGAACTGAGTTAACTGGAGTTTATTGATCACAGTTGGGAGGAACAGGTTCAAGAGGCCGAATAGCCTTCCCCTGTTGCTCTAAACAGGCCTTGTGCAAATTGCCTTGCAAAGCTATGCCTGAAGGGCCTTATGTCTTTGAACAGTGCATAGGCAAGTACAGCCGATCAGTCTGGGCCTGTTCCAGGGAGGGTTAAATTACACTTTATTGGACTCAAAACATGCAGATTCACCCAAGCCTTGCCTAATTGCCATGTTTACCAGAGCTAAAGGCACTAAACTCAAATGCCTTTGTTCACAGTCTTGGTGGGGTGAGTGGGCGGTAGATAGAATTATTCTTCACAGGCCACATGTAGCACTTGATTAGTGAGGATAATGCTTTGCCCTTTTGAAGGCAGCTCTTAGGAAGCTTTTTTTTAAGATTAAGGGATCACCTCTTATTTCCCAAGTGCCGTTCTGTTCCCTGTTCCATTCATCTAACACTCATGAATTCTTTAATAACTAAGTAAGTAAATAAAGATGAATGCATATCAAAGCAAAGAAAGTTGCATGCATATATATTTTTAAACCATCCCTGACATTCTCCAGATGATTTCTGGAGAGCTGGCACCCCTAATCTCTGCAGACAATCAAGGATGTGACTGAACTCTTGGAGAGAAGACAATGCCTTTGAACATAGGGCAGACATATTACATTCTAACAAGTGTGGTGCTGCAGAAAATTGGATGCAAGTCTATGCCTGCGATTCCCTGCAAGTGTGTGGTCTAGTGCCAAAAACAACACCTTACATTGATATAGCTCTCTTAACATAACAAAACACCCCAAGGCACTTCACAGGAGAATTATCAAGCAAAAATTGGAGGCAAATTACAAGACATTGCCAGGGCAGGTGATCAAATGCTCAGTCAAAGAGGTAGGCTTTAAGGAAGAGATTAGACAGATTGGTTTAAACTTAAAGGAAGGAATACCAAAGTTTGGGGCCTTGGCAGTTGAATGTCTGCCAGTGGCAAAGCAACCACAATCAGCGATCGGATTTGGAGGAGCCTGTGAATCGTGGAAGGTAGTAAAGTTGCAGAGGTAGGGAGAAACAAGGTGAACATTTTGAAGTTTTGGAATAGCTTAACTGAAAGCAAATATAGAAAGGTGAGGTCAAATGTTAACGGTGAACTCAAAACCAGGGAGAGAAAAATAAACATATGAAGTTTAAAAATACTACCTCTGAAACGTTTCGGCTCAAACCCTTGGTGTGCAAATATCTACAAACATCAGGGGACAATTTAACTGGATAATGGTGAGCATTCACTTTGGCTGTGGGTAGGCAGGATTCCATAGGGAGGATGTATTACGTAACCGATGAGAAGAGCTTGGAGTCACAAAAGACTGCTGATACTGGGATCTGGAGCAATAATCTACTGGAGGAACTTGGCAGGGCGAGCAGCATCTGTGGGAAGAAAGGAATTGATGTTCCAAGTCCAAAACTTGCATCAGGAGGGGAGAATGGAGATGCGTAATTGGAGGTTATATGACAGGAATGCATCCGGCTCTCACAATGACTTTACATATGGAAGAGACAAGAGTGTGCGTGTTTAGTTGACTAGCGTGTATGCAAATATCGGTAGTTGTGCATATTGTATGCATACACATCATGTTTGTCCATCTAGAGGTAGGGGGTAAGATTTAAATACAAACGTTTGTACTAGAATCAGGTCAATACCACAATAGCAGAGTCTCAGTGTGGCTCAACAAACATTGATCTGTTAAAGATAGCAATTCCATTATCCCAGTAACTCACAGGTTAGACCTTGTTATTTCCATGTCCACTTGGTACCAATTGCCTGCAACATCATTATATGTTTCTAATATTATCTTCTACATAAAAACAGAAAACTGCTATAAATACTTCAAATCGTTTTCTGCTCCTCCACCGAAATGAAGTGTCCAATTAAAGCTACATTTAACACATCATGGAAGACTTCGATACCCTGCTCTGTGACAGACACCGAGCTATTCATACTGGATCGATATTTTCCCAGTGATATAGCGTTCAAATAGATAAAGAGACATTAAAATCAATTCTTCCTTTCTCTGGCCCCATTCAGACAGACACACACACTGTATCTGTCACAATTGAGGATATTTCAGTAGATTCATTACGAGGGGCTGCATCCTCCACTCTCTTTCACAGTCTAAGTTACAATCAGACACTTATAATGACTAAAGCAAACATTATTGTCCTTGCTTGGAGTATGTACTATGCAGAAGACCTTGCCCAATGTCCACTACTCTTCTACCACTGTGCAATATGCTCAAAACCAGGCATATAATAGGCATCAGATGTAAAATCCCCAATAACTGTAAAGAGTACAACCAATGGGGCCGTCAGTACCATGCTCTGCAGGACAACATGGGTTGGCCTGGAATTTCTCAGAATTAAATCCAATCTTTAAAACACTGCTATGAGTCTTGTCATAAAAAAATAAACTCAGGTAGTATTTTCTTTACTTATATGTGTCAAAATCACAGATATGAGAAAAGGCCCTCTGACAGAACTTTTTTAAATGATTTAAGAGTTTATTTTTCAATTGGTACAAGTGGCGAGGGTACACAAGGATGGACGGGTTAGTTGACAGCAGATCTGTGGGGTGAGTTGGGAGATCCTGTGAAGAAACCTCCAGGTGTGCATCCAAATCAAGTTGTGAACTCAAAATCAGGTGGCATTGTCTTTCGTGGTTAAACATTGACCTGGATTTTGCAAGATGTGCAATACATGGAGACAGGAGAAAGCCACCGAGCTCTTTCATCCTGTTTTACCGTTCAGCAGAACTATGAGCAAGTTGGGGATTATCATGGAATATGTCAGTTTTCTACCCGCCAAAGACATATTAAATTGTCTCGTGATTAGATTAGGTTTAAATCAGGGTTGTCGGAGGCTGCTGGGCAGTGCAGCTCAAAGGCTCAGAAGGGACTATTCTACGTCGTATCTCTAAATTTCCAATGATTATATGGCCTCTTCAGCCATGATAGCAGTCCAACATCGGAGTCTCTAAAATACAGCCATTCCCTTTCCCTCTCAACACTCGTGCAGAAGCTCTAGACATGGAAACAACGTGTTCCTTCAGCACTGCAAAGCCCAGTAGGGTGAGCACTGGCCCTTTAGAGACAACAGGCAGCTTGAGATTGATCTGGGTGCCATTAGACAGTCAGAAAATTCTCTGTACGATTAGTGTGTTCGATCTGGACTAAGCAACAGCAACAAAAAGTGCTTAAAGGGAGCTGTAATCAGGCTGAGTGTATTTTTTTATTTTTCCCTAATTCTCCTGAGAGTTAGTACTCAACTGATATACAGAATTTTTAATTCATTCCTGAACTTACTTTAAATGTCCAGTTCCTATAGAATAAAGGGGAATTACACCCATTGAACTCTGTGGATGCTTTAAGAAGACAGGGTAACACACAACTTCCTGAAGGAACTCAGCAGGTCAGGCAGCATAAGGAGCCAAAGTTTCAGGCCAAGCCCCTTCATCAGGGGTCAATGAACCTCTTGGTTAATGTCACACAAAAGGTTGGGAATCCCCACCCTTCATGGATATCTAATGCAGACATCCCACCCTGCAAAAACTCATTTCAGGGAGGTAGCGCCATCAATTTGCGGGAGACTCACGGGAGAGGTGGGATGTCTGCAATAGAGTAGCTCCTTAGCAGCTAGTTTAAATAACATTAGCTATGCTAATGAACGAATGACACCTGGTAAACTCAGCTCACCATGTCTTTTACATTTTAACCCACCATGGGCAAAAGAAAAGTCATTGTTGATGCACCATCAATAACTCTCTCTGAGACATGAAGGTGAGATATTGGCTTTTATTGACTGGAAGAAAGAACAAGCAGTAGTTGACCACCATACTACATCCTGGAAACTGAGGGCAGGGCTCAGGCCCCAATCGCCTTTATACCGGGTTCAGTCGGGAGACTCCCGGCACTTCTGGGAGAGGTGGGATGTCTGCTAACGTTTCGGTCCAAAACATCGACTGTTTATTCCTCTCCATAGATCGGGGATTCCCATTCTGGGGTCTACGGACTCTTTTCTTAATGGTATGGGTCCATGGTATTAAAAAAAGGTCAGGAACTCCTGCCATAAAGCTGAAGAAGTCAGGTGTTGCTTTTGGTGGCTGTAACATTGAAGAATAAAGTTTGCGTTCAAGGCCCCAAAATAAAATCCAGGCCTATGGGAATATCTGGTGTTTCCCATTCGGGTTTCATGCAATTGTTCATCTACTTAAAGAGCAGGTGTAGAAAGTGTCAGGGAAGCCTGGTGTGGATACATCACTGTACACCCCCCCCCCCCCCCCACACACAACTTGGAGAGCAGTTTTATCATGCTAACTGCTGTTTTCTGCCTTGTAAGGACTGTCTGAACATAGCATCTGATTCAGGTACTTTGGGGACTGGCTGCCATTAGATGTGAATGAAATGGTACTGATGAATGTTTTAGGGAAGCAGTAGAACTGGGTTTCTAGCCCAGTACTGTAACCTTGTATATCTCGACTAATGATTGAAAAACTATAACAGCGGACAAAAGAAATTAAATCGTTATATCACCTAAAATTGAAAACCTGCATATATGTAATACAGCTCAAAAAAACTACTGAATTTTTATAAACCCCCCCCCCCACCCCGCTCTTGTTCATGAACGTTCATCATTGAAGAAAATCCATTATTAATTCTGCTCTGGCTAATGTGAGTTCAGATCCAGAGGAAGAGAGACTGACTCCGAGTTCAAAGTAAATTTATTATCTGGATATGGAAGAATACTCCCAACAGGATGAACAAAAGACCAGTGTGTGAAAGATAACAAACTTCACAAATACAAAAGAAATAGAAATAATGATAATAATAAACAAGCAAAAACAAAGAGATGTAGAGTCCCTGAAAGTGAGTCCATAGGTTGTGGGGAAGGTTCTGTGATGGCTGATAAATGCTGATCTAGTCTCAGTGATACCTTCTACTTGTGAATGAATTTTAAAGAAATCTCCTGCTTATTCAAGTCCCCACTGAAAGCTGTTCCAATGAAAACTGCTTGACACTGTGACGCCTTGTGTATAAACTGGCTCCCACACTTGACAACGGTGATTGCAATTTCAAATCATCAGCCGAGTGAACACATCTCTGAAGTAAAGTGACGTGTCAGATTCATACAAGCCACTCGTTCCCACTGAATCTTTCAGCCACTCCCCAGTAACAGGCAGAAAGCAATGCCCCACTTTCATTTGCTGGTTGTAATCTCAAAGGATTGAAAACTGATCAGTTGACTGTTCCTCTACTTTGATGGAGTGAAGTCTAGAACTGCAGATTAGTTGACAGCCAGGATATACCCCCTCATGATATTTACCCTGCAGTCACATATGACACCTGGCCTGAACATCCTCAGGCACATCAGTGCCCTGACACACTATTGTCTTTAGCATTCTATGTGACAGCTCCTGTTTAATAACATCAAGTCCATAATCACAATAATTTTATCATCTGTCAATAGGCTTTGGGGACTAAGCTTGTCTGGTAGTTATTTTATTTTTTAAAAGAAAATATGGAACACTTCACAAATCTGCGTGTCATCCTTGCGCAGGGGCCATGCTAATCTTCTCTGTATCGTTCCAATTTTAGTATGTGCTGCTGAAGCGAGCCCAGTTATTTTCATTATGTAATGCTTCTGTCATCTATCATACATGCCAGTTATAAACTGACATGCTGTTTCACAAGTAAATATACATGTTTGTTATTCCTAATACAGCCAGCTCCTTGCAATGATCTTGTGTGAGCCTGACAGTCACTATGACACATTTTAATATTTTGCTATGTTGATGACAGTTCGGCATACCAGCGCAGTTAAATTTAAATGCCTTGTTCAAAGCTAGCAATAGTGTCCATGCCTGTCAAAATATCGTTATGGGGAAGTCAATAACTGCTAATGCTGCTGATATCCATGTAGGCAGACTCAACCACAGCTAAGAGTGTCAGGCAGCATCTATGGAGTGGAATAAACATTCCACTTTTTGGATTGAAGCCCTTCATCAAGTCTGGAATGGAAGGAATGAGATGGGATGAGGGGATAGAGTACAAGCTGGCAGGTGATAGGTGAAGCCCGGGGGAATGGGTAAGAGGCTGGGAGGCGATTGGTGGAAGAGGTAACCGGTTGAAGGAGGAGGATCTGATAGGACAGAACAGTGGACCATGGGAGAAAGGGAAGGAAGGAGGAGGGAGGAGGGAGGTTAAGGGTTCAGATTTCACATATGAGACTGAGGGATTGCTGAATTGTTGGAGATGTTGCTCTCAGGTGAAATATTGAACCTTGATCAAAATTCTGCTGCAAAAGATCCTATTATACTACTTGGCAGTGGTACAGAGGCCTTATCCCTGCTATTCTGGCAAATGATCATCCCTCACTCAACAGTACTGGGAAAAAAAGGTTTACTAGGTGATTATCACATTGCTATTCACAAGAGGTCTGTGCATGCAAATTGGCACCATTTGTCCTACATTTAGCACAGTGATGACACTTCATTCACTGCCCAGCACTGAGGGATATTCTGAAAGGTGCGGTAGAGAAGCAATACAATTATTAACCCAACTTCCTCCATGCAGCTATTCCATAAACAAGCTTGTGTCACACAGCACTCTCCAATGCTGCAACCTGCAGTGGGAGCCGTGCAGTGCAGCAGCTAGTAGAAGCATTAGCTCATAACTCCAGTGGTCCACGTCCATTTGCAACTCCCAGTACTCCCTCCGGTGAATTTGCAAGTTCTTCCTGGGACTGACTGTGGGGAATTCCGCTCAGAGCAGGGTGTGCTCCTGTGCAGGTTGGTGGGTTAATTGGGGAGTGCAGATTGCCCCTGGTGTAAGTGGGTGACAGAATTCGAGTGAGAGGTTGATGGGAACATGGGGAGAATAAAATGGATTTGCGTAGGGTATGAATAGGCGGTTGATGGTCAGTGTGGAGTCAATGGGCCAAAGGGTCTGTTTCTATGCTGCATCTGTGATTACAGTAACAGAAATATTTATAAGGGTGTACAAGGTGGAAGCAAGAGCAGGCCACACAACCTCTTCTGTTCAGGGCGACTAATGCTGAGCTTCTACCTCAGCCATTTTCCTGCTTTATCATTGATGGATTTATGGATGCAATCAATATCTGAGTCTCTGGGGTACAAAACTCCAGAGATTCACCACCCTGAGTGAGAAAATTCCTCATTTTGCTTCCTAAATAGCTTTCCCCTTCTTTTGTTTTTGGTAATGCACAGTATCTTTAATTTGGTACAAAAACTCAAGGGAGAGAAGGCACATGGAAGAATCCAGTTCCAACCTGGAAGAAGATGCCTGTGGCCCCACAGAAGCCAAAAGTTTGTCCTGCTGGTCTCTCAAAGACTCGTTTGTATGTACTGGGTGTCTGCACTGAACAGCTTCATTCAGATTTCTGAACGGAAATGAACCAACCCATGAACACTACCTCAGTATTTTTCCTCTCTCTTTGCACTACTTATTTTGTGTCATATAAGCTGGGAAAGCACTAGAACCTTTTTAATATGTGTGTCATAGGTGATATACACACACACACACACACACACATACACACACACACCTATGTATATACATTTTCTAGTTCAAGTTTAATTGTCATTCAACCATACATGAATAAAGACGAGTGAAACAGCATTTCTTCATGCCATGCTGCACCACCTCCAACATCTCTCCCTTGTGTGGCTGCAGAGGTGACACTGCAGCTTGAGGCCTAGTCCACCCTGTTGTGCCTGTGCACAACCACATATCAATTAACTAAAGACACAAACGTGGAAGATGACTTTGACTGACGTATCCACATTGCAGCAAGATGGGGGGATAAAGTGTAGGTGGGGGGGGGTGGTGTGTGTGTGTGTGTGAGAGAGAGAGAGAGAGAGAGAGAGAGAGATTGGGTGAAGGGATCAGAATGTCAGTCTATCGCACACTCCGGAGCAGAAGGTGGCGGTAATGCACCATTAAGCTGGGTGTCAACCGCCATAAAACAAGACAGAGAACGAGAGCACTGCACATGTGTAGAAGACAGATCAATACACAGTGTTAAGGGGAGGATCGTTGCTCTAAAAAGAAAGATCCATACAGTACACTTACTTCCCCTTTAGATTAATGCAACATAAAACAGTACTGTATATGTACAGAACATTCAAATTCCCTTTCATAAATCCTTATTCCAAATAAACATGCTTTCACAATAACAATCCATAACTAACTTCACAGTTCTAAAGGCTCAGTTATTTGGGTGGCCTCTATTTCTTTCAGGATAGGACCTCTGGACCTGTCGAGTGGCATCAGGTTTGCCAGGTATCTTGTCACCGATCCCATCCTCGTCACCAATTTGTTCTGTCTATGCACAATTACATATCAATTAAATAAAAGCATGCACACAGGAGATGGCTTTAACTGGTGTGTTCACATTGCAGAGAAGAGTGGGAGAACAATACACATGCATAGACTACAGTGCACGTATGGATCTATTACCTTTTCAAGCAATGATCGTCCCCTCAGCATTGACCAGCTGTCTGTGCATGCACTGTTGTCTACGCATGTTTCTTTGTTTTTTCTCTCTCTCTCATTGCAATGTGAATACACCAGTTAAAACCATATCCCATGTGCATGCCTTTATTTAACTGATATGTAGTTGTGCATAGACATAAGAAATTGGCAATGAATATGAATCTGAATATCAGGAAATATCAAGAACTGCACCAACAGTTATGGGACAAAACAGCATGAGAAAGCTGAAAGACCGGTGTGTAATCGTGAAAAACGTCCTGAATTTAAAGTGAAGATGGCTGCAATCAGGAAAGTTGATGGAATTAATACGCTAATGAAAGCTGGGTATCGTACATTGAGAGGGTTGTATTGTACTGTAACACAAACAATATAGAGGAGTAAAAGAAAGCCCCTGCAATTTCTAGTTTAATGGGTCAAGGACGTACAGTCTCTTATGCAACCAAGTAACACCTGCAATGCCAGCATGCAACCTGTTCAATTAAATCATTAAAACTTTACAAAATCGCTTGAGCCTTAAAGTGCTGACAAAGGTTTAGAGTTTACAAAGAGAACCAGTCAAAGGATGAAAGTTTTTCTGAATACACTGCAGAACTGCGCAAACCTTCCCAGCACTCTGACTTTGGAGATGGACTTTTTGATGTATTAAGGAACAGGGTTGTGTGTGGCATGCATTGTCAAAGCACTGAAACAAGGCTACTGGTAGAAAGTGCATCAACAAAAAGACATTGACCATTGCAATATCGTTAGAAACCGCAGCAAAGGATGCGGCAGAACTACAGAAAAGGAGGTTAGAATAAGGAATGTACAAAATGTTCCTGAATGATGCAAAATGCCAAAGATGCTATCAACGTGGCAGATCCTCCCATGATGCAAATTGCTGTTGATCCAAAGAAAAAGTATGTAGAAAGTGTCCGAGACAAGGTCACGGAGAGAAAACAAGAGAAAATCTGCAAATGCTGGAAATTGAAGCAACACACCAAAATGCTGGAGGAACTCAGCAGGCCAGGCAACATCTATGGAAAAGAGTACAGTCGACGTTTTGGCCTGAGGCCCTTCAGCAGGTCACAGAGAGAATGTGCAGAGAGACAAAAAGCATAAACGAGTGTAAAAAGTCTCAAACACAAAACTAAGCGAAAGCATAAAGTTATCAAATGTAAAGCAAAATCAGAGAACATAGAGTCTGACAAAGGTGAACTGTCATGCCTGGAACTGCACAGTATAACTGAAGCAGATCACAAAATAACCTGGACTATAATAGCGGTGTCTAAAACCGAACATGGAGCTGGATACAGGGTCAGCTTTGTCCATAATTCCACAGGCTGACTACCACAGACCATTTTCTAAAATACCAGTACAGAAGGCCTCAATAATGCTAAAGACCTACACAGGTGAAAAAATGTCTTTCAAAGGCAAACTGAAAGTAAGTATGACATATGGAGACCAAACACAACAGTTAAAGATGTATGTATTGAAAAACAGATGGCCAGCACTTTTCAGATGTGAAAGGTTGAGAAAAAAATCAAAATAAACTGGCACTCAATTAAAGGTCTCTCTCTCTCTCTGGCATCAACAGACAACTGCAGCCCAAATGGCAGAGCTAACTAGAGAATGGTACAGCTGTTTAATGATAATGAGAAGGTGTTTGCATCTTTGACAAGTAGGAAGAGACTTTCAAAGATTGACTTGTCACAAGCCTATCTGCAAATGGAGATGGAGGAGTCAAGCAGGAAGTTCCTCACAATCAACACTCACAAGGGACTGTTCCGGTATAATCATCTCATCTTTGGTGTCACATCAGCTCCAGCAATTTGGCAAAGAGCAATGAACCAACTGCTCCAAGATATCCCCAGGAACACAATGGTACTTTGGTGACATCATCGTAACTGCCAAGAATGATGAAAAGCCCCTCTAGAACCTTGGTAAGATGCTTACCAGGCTGAGTGAATATGATCCGTGTGCAAAGAGAGAGAAATGAGAGTTTTCCAGGAATGAAATCTCAAATTGTGGGTATGTCATTGTCAAGAGTGGCTTACATAAGTCACGAGAAGATTGAAGCAGTGCTACAGGCGTTCAAACTGAAAAATGTGTCACAACTCAGGTCATACTTGGACCTTGTAAACTACTACCACTGGTGTCTGCCAAACATTGCTACAGTGCTGCACCCATTGAACGCACTGTTGCAGACAGCAGCAAAGTGGGAATGGTCAGAAAGATGTGAAAAAGCATTCAAAGAAATAGATCCATACTTTACACATGCTACGACCAAGGCCACACTGCTTCCCTGTCGTCAGTCCCACCATAAACTAATGAACTTGCAGCATACCACATTACAATTGTTCAACAGGACCTTGCCATCATAAAAATAAAAGTAAGATGTTCCTCTAGTTTTGCTGCACCTACTGGCTACCACATTTCTTACACCATCACATGATTGTACTCCCAAAGTAGTTAGTTCTGGTCATGCACGTCTTTACTTTCTTTTAACGTAAACCTATATCATCTGACTGCGATGCTGGGGGACTCTTTCCATGTAATGAGTCATCAATCTAAGGACACCTTCAGCTGTGAAGTTGGAATTAAATATAATATAGAACATTACAGCACAGTATAAGCCCTTCAGCCCATAATGTTATGCCAGCCTTTTAAACTATTCCAGGATCAATCCAACCCCTCCCTCCTGCATAGCCCTCCATTTTTCTTTCATCCATGTGCTTATCTAATATATCTGCCTCTCCCATACCACCCTGATAATGCATTCCACTTACCTACCACTCTGTGTAAAAAAAAACATACTTCTAATGTGCCCCTGCTACTTTCCTCCAATCATCTTAAAATTATGTCCTCTTGTATTAACCATGCCACCCTGGGAAAAATATAGGAATCTTTCCGAAGAGAAGAGACTTGATTCAACTGTTTAAAATGGTCCTGTTTGTCAAACAGAAGCTTGCTGAACATTCTATGGGCCACAGGCCACAAATGTAAATATAAAATTCTCCTTTTATTTTTACTAGATATTACTCTGCTGGCTCAGTTCGTTGGCAGATCAGCTGTAACCATCCCCCCCCTTCCACACCACCAACCTGTAGACCTCTCTTTGTACAAGGTCAAACTCACTGCATTGTTTTTGGTCTATGCATACCCACAGTAAAAGCTAAAAGAGAGGTGCTCAGAGGGAGCTGGGGTGAACCTTTCAAACCCTGAGGATTGCCCTCATACAGTTGTCTTCTTGCCCTCTCACTGACACTGAAATGACCAAGGCGCAGTCTATCTCTCACGCTGTGAAGAAATGGGCAATAATTATGTGTAAAAGGCCCCAAGCTCTCACGCAGATATTTAACTGTCCACACAAGACATAGAAGGCTAAGGGCCTAGTACCGGTAAATATGATTGCTGAAATGGGTCCTTGGGCAGTCTAGGCCAAAGGGTCTCAGTTTATGTGCTTGATAGATTTTATGTAATGATACATGAAAGGATAGACTATCAAGGACAAAAGAAATAAAAGCTGTAGTAGGCCATTCAGCCCCTCAAGCCTGCTCTGCCCTTTAATAAAATACTTGCTGATCTTTTACCTTGGCATCACTTCCCACAGGCCCCCCGATTCCCTTAACGTGGTCTGGAACATACTCAGAAACAGACTTCTAAACAGTCTTGAGTCTAGAATTCCACGGATTCACTGCACTCTTGGTGAAGAAATTCCTTTTTGGCTTCTGTCCTAAATGTTCAACTCTTTACCTTGATCTGTGATGCCCGGTACCAGATGGTAGAGTCTAGGGAATTCTTTTCCCCTGCATATCCTGCATCAGTTCTGCACGTGGGTTTTTGACCCAGTTAAATCCAATAGGTTGAAACTTTATCAAAGTACGTGAATCAGAGAAAAAAAACCTGTAAATGTAAAAATGTTTAAAAACCGCACTTACTATAAATCTTTTTCTTCAAATATTAACAGCACCGCTCTCTATGGAAGCTGCCTGACCTACTGAGTACTTCCAGAACTTTGTTTTCTTATTTCTTTTAAGTGTCACAGGAGGCTTCTGCTAATTTCAACAATCATTTCACTATTGTTGCCAAGCTAGAATGGGGGTGGGGGAGTGTGTTTGGTGGGCAAAGAGGAGGAGCAACCTTCCATGCAGGTGGGTGGGGTTTAGATCTAGGCCAACACAAGGATCATTGTGGGTTTGAATCCCATAACTCAAGCAAAGACCAAGTAAGACACCATCCATGTCTTATCCCTCATCCCCACCCCCACAGGGAAATACAGTTTTACTTTGGCAATACTATGAATGAAACCCATTACGTGTTGGGCCACTGACAGACATCTGTGGAGGATCCAGATCGAGCAGAATCTGGCAGCTATGCTCTTATTGGTTCTAGTTAAGGTGGGTTGTGGCAGAACTTTGCAAACACACACACCTGGCCATGTACCAAATATGCATGCTGCATGCAAAGGGAAAGTCACTTGAAACTATCAGAAAATGACAACTTATTCTATCTGTGCTGTCTTTACGACAGTTATTTAGTTTATAATATTTTCGCTTAGTAATTCATTCAATAGTATTTTCTAGTTAGAATTAGAAGTGTTTAAAGTATATTCATTGCATGTAAAATATACCGGCATGCGATGACGTCACATCCGGTTTCGCCGCGTCTTGTGGGAAAATACCGGTTTGAAATTAGCGCGAGGGTGGGGGCTTACCACGAGGCTCACCTGAGCAGAAGTTGTTTTGCAGGCATGAGAAATCACAGTGAGAGCAACGCTGTAAGTTAATAGATAATCGATATATTGAACTAAGATGTTAATGCCGATCCTGTTAGAAGTAACGACGGTAGATAATGTTTATGCTTTCGTTAGTTAAAGAGTCGCGGATAGTTTGCATGGAAGTGTATTTAAAGTAGTCAATGGAGCAGGTAAACTCTCCCTGTATACTGCACCTTAGTGTAATGTAGTTATAGTCACCTTTGCAAGTATTTACACTTGAAATGTGATATTAAGGAAGGAACAAATACTGTATCAATCTTGTATTGTTTTATCAACAGTTTTCACCATATGTTAATGTGAAGAGTGAACAGTAAATGGTTAATCTTACTGTAATCTGGTCTCATTGACTGGTTTATCTCGACGTTGAATTCGGCGTTATCAGTTACACGCGAAGGAGAACGTTAAATATGCATGCTGCATGCAAAGGGAAAGTCACTTGAAACTATCAGAAAATGACAACTTATTCTATCATTTAAAAATATGCTTGAGCTTTGAACAGCTGAAGTGACACATCCCTCAATAAAATTGCAATGCACAATATACTTTAGTGCCATGAATGTTTCTTTATAACACTACAAATCCAAATTGATTGCAGTACAGTGGATTCTGTTTCACTGCATCATCAGTTAAAGAGCTGCTTACTTGGTTCAAATCCTAAAGAACAAAAACTAATTGAGAAAATAGCCTTTGTTTATTTGAGACACAAGGCCACTTAATTGGGATAGGAATCAGTTGCTGAATAGTTTCTAACTAGCGTTAGACATGTGCACATTAAGACACTACACCGTGCTTAGAGTTTTTAAATAATGTCAATTGCTCGTGCTTGCGTTGTGTTATCCATTTGTGCCAATGGATGACGATTCAAAAGGTAGTGATTTTTTGCTAACTTGGATCTTGGATTATGACACTACTTCATGCAGGAAGGCAATGAAGGCAGTCCATTATCTGCACTAGGTATCTGTGCTGATTTTATTCATTTCCAGTCAATCAAAAGAACAAGGCAGATAAATTCTTGTTGACAACAATAAGGAATAAGTACACAGTTTTGTAGTACTGTAGTAGTATTGGTAGTGTTCTAATTAGTTCTGTATTTAATTTAAATATATAATTTGTTGAAAAAGGATCTAGTGTTTTCCTGGCATATATGAGAAATAAACTCTTCTCAGGATTTCAGCTGAGTAGAGGTATTGATTATAACTGATGTTTCGATGACAAGCTCTGCCAGCTTCACATAATTTGTTACTCAGTGAAACAGTACTTTGTCTTCTTTATATCTTTTTAACATTTCCATGAAAATTTGGCTGACTGGGGTAGCTACTTAAATGAGCCAAAGTGTGCTAGTCTCAACGTGCCCCAATTACCTGGAGTCCACTGTATATATTTTTTATTTATTTAGAGATACAGCATGATAACAGGACCTTCTGGCCCAATGAGCATGTACTACCCAATCACACCCACCTGACCAATTAACTACACACGTGTACAGCTTTTGGGTGTCGGTGGAAACCGGTGCACCCAGACAAAACCCCACGTGATCACAGGCGGAACATACAAACTCCTTCCAGGCGGCAGTGGGAATTGAACCCTGGGTTGTCAGTGTTGTAATAGCACTACACTAAATACTGCACTACCGTGCTACCCATCAAGCAAAGTTCGATTGATGAAAAACGTACAAAAATGCAAGGTTACACTGGGGCAAAGGTTCCCATCCTTTGTTATGCCCTGGACCCCTACCATTAACCAAGGGGTCCATGGACCTCAGGTTGGGAAGCCCTGCATAAGGGAAAGGCAGCATTCAGTGATTGGCTTTCTTTCAGCATTTTAAGTTTATTGTAGGACTTGTACATTCAAGTTCCATTGGGGAGAGTCAGGTACAAAATGTACATTGATAGTCTTGAAGAGCGTCAAGGGAATGAAGCACCATCAGGAGGATCATCTTTCAGACAATGTATCAAATTGGGGCATGGTCCACTCTCTCCTGTTAATGAGGAAAATGCAGGGCATTTATCCAGCTATCCCAGAAAATATTTATTCCTAATATCGATAAAACAGCTTATTTAGATATTTTGTTCCTTTGGATTTCCAGTATCTGCAGATTTTCTCATGTTTTTATCTAAACATCATCACATTGAAGCTTGTGGGAGCTGAGGTACATAAATTCTAATTGTGTCTGTACAGCATACCTGTACGTCTGCTTGTTAATGCAAATGTCTAATCAGCAAATCATGTGACATCAATTCAACACGTTAAAGCATGCAGACATGGTCAAAAGGTTCAGTTGCACTCAGACCAAACATCAAAATGGGGAAGAAATACGATGAGTGATTGTTGAGTTGGGGGTGGTTTAAAGAACCCGCTGATCTCCTGGGATTTTCATGCACAACCGTCTCTCCAATTTACAGAGAATGATGTGAAAAATAAAAACATCTAGTGAGTGGCAGTACCATGGGTGAAAATGCCTTGTTAATGAGAGGGGACGGAGGAGAATGGCCAAACTGGTACAAGTTTGCAGAAAGGTGACAGTAATTCAAATAACCACACGTTACAACAGTGGTGTGCAGAAGAGCATCTCTGAATGCACATGTTGAACCTTGGTGTGCGTAGGTTACTGCATCAGAAGACCACAATCACACACTCAGCGGTCACTTCATTAGGCACCTCCACTAAAGTTTTAGAAGTTATGTTAGAAGTTTTTAACTATCTGTAACGTGGTTTAGGACCTGTTAAAGTCAGAATAGGAGCTGTAATGGTTCAGCTAATTGAATTGCTGCCTCACACCTTCTGTAACACAGGGTCATCCTGATTTCTGGTGTTCTCTGCGTGGAGTCTGCACATTCTCCAGTTTTCTCTCACAATCCAAAAGGGTGCAGTTTTGTGGGATAATTTACAGTGCCAATTAATCTCATGGGAATGAGCAGTAGCATGTCAGAGTCAATGGGAATGAGGGGAGGATAAAATGGGATTAGTGTAAAATGGTATAAAATTAGTGTAAAATGGGCGATTGATTGGTCAAGACGCCCGCTCCCATAACCTGCAATTCTAATGTTCATCTCTATAACAAGCTGTGACATTTGTTGTTTGATGGAAGACTGACTGAACAAGCACAACACATGCTCATACTGCTTCACATCCTGCAGATATCCCAGATTGCGACGCAACTCCTTTCAAAATGCATTCACCATGATCACAAAGATGAACATTGGCTACTGACAAGATGAAGGAAGTCCTGAACACCACCCGAGATGGAGGGCCTTCATTGCTGCCCTAAACGGCAGTGGTGTTACAGGCAGCAAGTTAGTTAATTTATTGGGAGAGCAGGAAGTGGAGACAGCGTCCATCAAGGGAAGGCTGCTTCCTATGATGCGTTGATACATTTTGTCCTTCTTCCAAATCCAGCATCTCTTACATCCATTGATATAATCAGATCCATTATAACTCCTTACTCAAAAGTTCAGCTCCTGTAATAACATAGTCTGAGTGACTGTGCTCTGAATTGCTGAGTGTTCTCTCATTTTATTCCTTTGCCTTTATAGGCATCTGTTAGTCTCATGAGACCATTGATTTGCACCTTGGAGGGTTTCCAGGGCGCAGGCCTGGGCAGGGTTGTATGGGACACCGGCAGTTGCCCAAGCTGCAGGCCTTCCCCTCTCCACGCCACCGATGTTGTCCAAGGGAAGGGCACTAGGACCCATGCAGCTTGGCACTGGTGTCGTCGCAGAGCAATGTGTTAAGTGCCTTGCTGAAGGACACAACATGCTGCCTCAGCTGAGGCTCGAACCAGTGACCTTCAGATCACTAGGCCACTAGGCCACCCGCCAACAGAGATTCCTTTGCCAGTTGTGTGGATTTCATCCACAAGTGAATGACCAGGGCATACAGTCTTTGGGAGCTGTAGCCTTGGACACCAATGATCAGACCAAGTAAAGAGCTTGACTCAAAGGAACAGATAGTTGGAGGGTTAAAAGCCTGGAGGATATTAATCAAGGATGGGCAAGATTAAGGATGAGATGGGTCTGAAAATAAACTGTGGCCCGGATGGTTTCCATTTATGGATGACATCCACACCAATGATCTGTCATTATTCTAGTCCCCATTATCTTACATTGTGTTGGTACCGGCCTAGAAAACGTGAACATTTCTTTAATGGGACAGATCTTGTATGGGCATTTGAGGAGCTGCAGAAAAAATACACTCTTAAATCTTCACTGCTAATATTTACCAGAGTTTGTAATAGCCAGTAATAGGAACCTGGTACCCAGATTTTTTTTTGTATTCTGGACTTGGTCAGAATGCATTCATGAGCCACAATGTCATCTTTTATCATTCACCAAATCTAAAAGCGTCGTACAATCTGAACAATTTCACTACTGCAATAAATTCCTATCAGCAGAGCAAAAGACAAAGTACAATTTCCAATTGCTGTACCGCTGACTTTAGCGTCTTTATTCCTGCCCTGTTCGGAAAAGATAAATATTCTAATTGCACTGGGTGATGCACAGGAATGCTGCAGTACAGTAAATCATAGTCAGGTTTGCAACTTCTCTGGGGAATCTGGCAGATCCAGAGAGGAACCGGAATAAGGGCTGGCCTTCATTGATACAATAATCCATTAGAAAAAAAAAGCAAGAAACAAATTATTCCAATAATCTGAAATGCCAAACACTTCAAATACAAGAACAGATGAGACGTGGCTAGTTTTGTGTAACGTGAATGACAACTTCAGCTCCACTGATTGCCTTACTGAATCTCCGTTGGAGATATGCAATTACGTGGAAAGCACCAGACAATATAATGGTGATTTCTGTCTCCTCACTTTTTTTAAGCAGGTTTTTCAGTTCTGGCGAGTCTAAGAGCAGCAGGCATAAAACTTCAGAGCTGCTACTTTTGGTTGAGCAGTTAAACCAAAGCCCATCTCGTGTGGGAAGAACGCCTCCCAATGTACTATTTAAAGAACAAGCAAATTCTCTCAAACATCAAGTGCTACTGGAAGGTCATCAAATTGGTGAAGATGGGTTTTGGTCAGCTCTACACCTGTTGGTTTTCTAGCCCTATGAGATGGAGGTAAGGGAATACATCGGACTGGCTCAGTCCAAGCTGCAGGACTATGTACTGAAACTTGGTGCAACCAATGATAAAGCTCTCAATGTCCAGGCTAATAATTATCCATCCGCTGACTCCTGGTAAGAGGTGAGTTGGTAATTTAACTCATTTGGTGGGGGGTGGCCAAGTTGGATAGAGTTCTTCAACAGGTCATTCTCTCCTTCGCTGAAGCTATGTTGCACTTAATTATCATGGCTGATTAGCTACTGCAATTCCTCTACCATACCCCTCAGGGTAGAGAATTCCAGAGGTTCCGTGTCAAATACGCTGACTGCATGTCAGAAACATTTTTTTTGGCTCCAGGACATTTTCAAAAGACCGGAAGTTACGACAGCACTGTAAAAACAAGAATAAAATGAAAGACCATTCTTATTGATATAATGAATATCCTTTGCTGTGTGATTTGGTGTTATTTTTCAATCCAATCACACTCATACCCCTTCATATTTCCTCAATGATCAATAATCCCCCACAATGAAGACCCACAAATTTCATTGCTTTACCATTGTTGGTCCTGCGCTCTGTTGCCAAAGCCCTGGATTCTGACATAGATTTGCTACATTTTTCAACATCTTTTTCCCTCCTTTGTTGCTCCTTGAAAATATTGTCTGTAAGCTTTTCAGCCTGCCCCTGATCCCACATCAGTGTCTCATACATCTTGTGATATTAACAACTGCAGATCCATAAGATGCTGCTGTGACCATAACACCACAAGACATAGGAGCAGAATTAGGCCATTTGGCCCAATATGTCTGTGCCGCCAATTCATCATGGCTGATTTATTATCCCAGTCAACCCTATTCTCCTCTCTTCTCCCAGTAACCTTTGATGCCCTTACTGATCAAGAACCTAGCAACCTCAACTTTAAATATACCCAATGACTTGGCCTCCACAGCCATCTGTGGCAAGGATTTCCACAGATTCACCACTAAAGAAATTCCTCCCTCATATCTATTCTAAATGGAGGTCCTTCTGAAGGCGCCCTGATTCTTCTAAGTAATCCATAGGATGGGAATGCTCCCCAGGAACACCCGGATATGTGAGTCAAGCTTCAAACCTGAAGGCTGAGGAAACAAAAAGGAGCTATCGTGCCAAGCTAAACATCCTGTAATACAGATGTGTGAAATCCTCCATCAGTCAAGCTCTTCAATGGAGAAACAATAATGGGAAAAAATTCAGCCAGAGGTTTGAGCCAGATCAATTGTTGTTGAGCAGGAACTAGTTCAGAGTGCAGGTGTGCATCCTGTACCAGATGTGCTGATGTTTGTAGTAAAAGTTCTAGAACCCAGTTATGTCTGAGGGGAAGAGTAACTTGTTTGTGTATACTGTTTCATTGATTCTATCGCATTTCTCCTGCAAAAAGAAAGAATCTCAAGGTGGCATTTGGTGACGTATGCTTACTTTGATAATGAATTTACTTTGAACTAACGTTCAGAGGCTTAAACAAAATCACTTGGAAACAACTGTTTAGAAGGAGCATTCACTTGGCCTTTTGTTTTCCCTACCCATGGGCAAAATTTCTTCACCAGTCCCCTCTCGTGATGGGACTGCCTGAAGGAGTTCATGGCAAGCACCAGTGGTGGGCTCCGGGGATCATCTCAGCTCATCCAGCCCACTAGCAGCACTTGTGAGCAGATTCCTTGGCTATATGATTATGGTACTGGATCAGCGGCTCGAAAGTCACGAATCAAAGCCCCGTGGTAGCATATATGGAAAATTAGCAATGTGTAAGACGAGACTGGAAAATTAGCTTAATGGCTAAAAAAGCTTTAAGAATCATTACTCTGTCTTAGCTGAATAACACAACATGCCAGCTTGCACTCTATCCCCACCCCCCACCTTTTTTTTATTCTGACTTCTTCCGCCTTCCTTTCCAGTCCTGATGAAGAGTCAAGCCCTGAAACATTAACTATTTATTCCTTTCCATAGAAGCTGGCTAGCCCGTTGAGTTCGTCCAGCATATTGTGTGTGTTACGCCGGATTTCCTGCATCTGCAGAACCTCTTGTGTTGTACATCATATCATATCATTTACAAGGATATTACTGGGACTTGAGAATCAAATAGGTTAGGATTATATTACCTGGAGCATAGGAGAATGAGGGGAGATCATATAAAGGATTTATAAATTATGAGAGTGTATCAATTAGGTAAATATTTGCCTTGAGTTTGGGTGGGACTAAAACTAGAGAGGTTATATTATTCAGGTGAAATGTGAAATACTTAAGGGGAAGCTGAGGGGGAATTTCTTCACTCAAGAAGTGCGAGTGTGGAATGAGTTGCCAGCAGAAGTGGTGCACATGGGTTCAATTGCAATATTTAAGAGGAGTTTGGATAAGTACATGGATAGGTTGTTGTATCGGAGTTATGGTCTGGGTGCAGGTAGATGGGACTAGGCAGAGAAACAAGCCAGCACGTATTAGATGGGCTGATGGGCCAGTTTCTGTGCTGCTATGCTCTATGACTCTATATAGGGTTTACCTCTCATGGAATCCTCAGAATTGTTGCTGCACAAAAGGTGGCTTTTCAACACATCATATTTACTTATTCAGATTCAAAGTAGAATAGCCCTAACAGTCTCATTCATCTGTAAATTAACACCTTCATTGACCATCCATTGTCTCTTTGAAAACAAACTTCAATTTCAAACTCCCTTACAGCTAAGGACTGTTCTGTAATTCCCCTCCAAGCAGACCATAAACTTGTCATAGGGTTGGGAGGTGTGTGCGCCTCACTGATCCAGAGAACTATGCTGGCTGGAGTCAGGGGCTTTATGCTTTGGCTCTTAGGAGGGTCACCCATGCCAAACAGGTCAAAAGGTCTAGGCCGGACTAAGAGTGGTCCACCGGTCTACCAGGTGCCGAGGTTCAGCTCAGGGCTGACAACCCTGACTGGTAAAACAAAATTGTTACGGAAACAGCAATGAAGAATCATTCCATAGCTGAGTCCGACAGTATTCCTGAGTCTCCACCTGGAATTTGTATGATTGACAGCAGTGAAGACTGAGCTACTGACACAATGAAGGAAACCCTGAACACCACCAGAGATGGACAACCTTTGCTGCTGCCCTAAACACCAGCGGCATTAATGGGCAGTAGTTTACAATGATATTTCCAGATCTAAGCTACTCTTGAGTAATTTTTGCTTAAAATTTTATGTGTCCTCTAGTCCTTGAACCATCTGTTAATTTTAAAAGGCTCCCTGTATCTACCTTTTGTAAACCAGTCAATCCTCTACCTAATCTCCTCTGAGGCGTCCTTGTTCCAGGAAGAACAATCCCACATTATCCAGACTAATTTTACGGCTGAAACTTCTCATACCCAGAAACATTCTTGTAAAATTCTTTCAGCACCCTCTTCGACCTTCACATTCTTCTTAAAGCCACGTGATAAGAATTAAGATGCAACACTCCATTTATAGCCTAATCAGTATTTAACTGAAGTGCCCTAAAGCTTCTCCATTTTTGTACTGTTTTCTTCTATTTACATACCCTAGGATAAGACCAGCTTTAATTCCTTACAAGTTCATGGCAGCCATTAAGTGAGACCACAGGCTGAGTTCTTCTACCTGGGGACGATCACAGATGGTCCATGTTGTGCTGCGTTGGGTTAAATACTTGGGTTTAATTCACCTGCTGATGGTGAATAGCAGCACAGATCCATGGGAAGGAAACAGAGTCAAAAGACTTAGAGTTTGCATGACACTATTCGGCATCTGTAGGGGAAGGTACAAACAATGAACCATATACTCCTGGTACGGTTTGACTAGTCGTCTCCATTAGTGATCTTTTCCTCTGTGAAGCAAGGACAAAATGGGTCCCTGAAGCTACAGAGTCCAGCCCAATTCTCCAGGATGCCTTATTGGTAATTCTGTCCTCTGCTTCTATACTGTGTGGGGACTCAGCAATTATTATTTTGAGTTTTATTTTATTTAGAGATACAGCATGGTAACAGGCATTTCCAGCCCAATGAGCCCTCATCGCCTATCACACACGTGACCAATTAACCTACGAACCCATACACCTTTGGAACGTGGGGGGAAATTGCAACGCCCAGAGGACACCCACATGGTCACGGGGAGAACGTACAAATTCCTTGCAGACCGAGGTGGGAACTGAGCCTAGATCATTGGTGCCGTAATTGCATTACACTAACCACTGTGCTACTGTTCCGCCTCAAATCAGATGAGCAGATTAGAGACAGAGGAGACTTCTTACAATTCCAGCACAAATCTAGACTATGGCCGTCCAATGCTTCACATAGATTTCTGTGTGAATATAAGACCCTTTAAAGTGTTCTCTCAGCTGCCTTAGGCTGACTGGAAATGACATACATTGTGCACCAGAGAACCTGGAGTCAAGAAGTGGGGGTGAGATAAAGGCAGGTCAGGAGAATGAGAAGCAACAGATGTGCAGTAAGGAATTAGACCAGATAATGGGCACCTCACAAGTCAATTAGGCTCGAATACAATGGATGCTTAGTAGTGGGTAGGAGGCAGAATAAACAATACTTAGAAGTGAATTAACAAACAGTAATTTGATCCCTGACTGGCTAACATGACATCATAAAGCTGAAAGGATCTGCAAGTACTTTGTAAAATGTCAGCCTCAAAAGAGATCACTGTGTAACAGGCTGATGCACATCGAGGCCGACTCTTGTTATGGGTACCTCTCTCCATTTGCTGTCTTAAGAGCTCAAGCCCTGCACGTCAAATGATTGTAAAGAAAATGTCTGAGATTCCCAAGTCCACCAATTTAATCTGCTTATCGTTTAGAGAAGGTACATTGCTCCTGACAGGAAAATACTAAGTAGGGTCTAGGAAACACCCAGATTTGTAAAACCTTCAGGACTAGGGCTCTTACATAGAGAGGGACAGACTATCTGTTGGAGGAATGCAGTGAGTTGAGCAGCATCTGTGGGAGGAAAGGAATTGTCAAAGTTTGGCTTGAGATCTACAAAATAGCAACAATAGCATGGGTTAAGAGTGAAATGTGAAATATTTAAAGGAACATGAGGGAGAAATTCACTCAAAAGTTGCTGAGAGTGTAAATGACCTGCCAGCATAAGTCATCAATGTGGATTTAATGGGAACATTTAAGAGGAGTTTGGGCAAGTACGTACATAGGAGGGGTATGATCCAGCTGCAGGTTGATGGGACTAGACAGAATATTAGCTCAACATGGACTAGGTGAGTGGAAGTGCTATAGTGCTGTTTGACTCCTTTTCCCACGCAGGTGCTGCCTGACCCACTGAATTCCTCCAGCAGATTGTTTGTTGCTGAAGTTTCCAGATTCTGCTGTCTCTTGTGTTGACCTTAAATATATAACAGATATTAAACACCCTAAAGAAGGTATTCAGAAGAAACTTATTTACCTAAAGTGTGGAATATGGTCTTACAGGGAATGGTAGAGGTGAGCAGGGTAGAAATAGAGATGTGGAAGAGGTGACTTGAGTTTAGTATAGAATGGCCAGGATGAAACATCTGATGTAAAATACACAACACAAAACCAACTTTCCACCTAAGCAATCATTGCCAACATTTACCCTCAGCAAGGGCCTCTTTCTGACCTATTTAGAGAGTGGCAGATGCCTGGCATGGGTTACCAGGGGGTAGCATTGGAAGCAGGCAGTTTGCTGGAGTTTAAGAGGCTTTTAGATACACACGTGAATTTGAAGGGAGAGGAGAGATACGGATGATATGCAGGAAGGTGAGATATAGTATAAATTGCAACAAGGTCAGCAGAACAGCATGGGCTGAATAGTCTGAATAAACTGCTCATACAGTTTTTCCAGATCCCTGTGATTTTTATCGGCCTATTTGTAAAGAATGTGATGCACAGCCACTGGAATTCCATCTCCTAGAATCCCTAACTGGAATAATGATCAGTGAATAAGAATCTCGCTAAACAGAAGAGTAAAGGTTGATGGGAGGTCCAGAAATTGAGGCTTGATGGCCCAAGTCTGAAAATCTCTTAGTCCACAGGGCAAGCAGCCAAAGGGCTACGCCTGCCCATTCACCACCTCTCTAAACTCCATTCAGAGCTTTTGAACAGTAATTCAAGGTGAGGCAACATTTCACCTGCAAATCTGCTAGGCTTGTCTATTGTGTCAGGTGCTCTCGATGAGGCCTCCTCTACATTGGGGAGACCCATTGTAAATTGGGGAATGCTTTGTTGAGCACCTCCTCTTCATCTGCCAAGAGCAGACTTCCCAGTGGCCAAATATTTAAATTTTGTTTCCCATTCCTGTTGGTCCATGGCCTCCTTTTGTGCCACAATGAGGCCACCCTCAGGGGAGAAGAGCAACACGTTATATTATGTTAGGTTCCGACATAATGGCATGAATATCAATTCTCCTTCCGGTAAAAAAAATTCTCCTCCTCCCCTTCAATTCCCCACTCTGGCCTTTTATCTCTTCTCACCTGCCTATCACCTCTCCCTGGCTCCCCTCCTCCTTCCCTTTCTCCTATGGTCTACTTTCTTCTCCTATCAGATTCTTTTTTCTCCAGCTTTTACCTTCCCTACCCACCTGGCTTCACCTATCACCTTCTAGCTAGCCTCCTTCCCTTTTCCCCACCCCAACCTTTTCATTCTGGTGTCTTCCCCCTTTCTTTCCAGTACTGAAGAAGTGTCTCCGCCCAAAACATCAACTGTTTATTAACGGCCGTAGGGTTCCTCCAGTATTTTGTGTGTGTTACTTTGGATTTCCAGCATCTGCAGAATTTCTTGTGATTATGATTTTTTTTACCGCAATATTCTGGAAATGGCTTTTCTCGAACAGATTTCCAGGTTGTTATGAAATTTCCTTTTGTAGAGCTTGCTGCGTCCAAATTGTTTGCTGCAGTTTACATTACTAAACTTAGAAGTGCTTCATTGGCAGTTTGCAAGATTTCAAGAGGAACATTAGAGAAATGCAAGTTGTTCTTCGCTGATTCAATTGATTTCCTATTTTGTAAGGCTCCTTGGTTAAGCACGTTGTCTGTTGTTCCCAGTCCCACAAGCTGTATTATTCTTGCCCGGCCATTATTAGCTCACATTTCCATCCGGCAGCATGTGGTGAAGATCTTACCAATAGTATGCGCCACAATACTCTGTCAAGATCGGACACTGAATGCATAGAAGTTCGTTCAATGATCAAGAAAATTGACTCTAGTACCTATGGAATTGAAAGTTGAACCAATTTTGGGGAAATCAAAAACTAGAGTACATGGATTAAAGGTAAGAGGGACGAGATTTAATAAGGCAAGTGGGACTAGCTTAGATGAGTGTCTTAGTCAGCATTAACTATTGGGTCAATGGCCTGTTACTGTGATGTATGATTCTATAACTGCTAAAAACATAAAAAGACTAGATTTGCCAAACGTACTTTAAAACAACAAAACATACAGTGAAATGCATTGTTTGCATCAACAGACCAATACAGTGCCAGGATGTGCTGGAGATAGCCCTCACGTGTTGCCATTCTTCCAGCACTAACATAGCAAGCCCACAGCTTACAAATCCTAACCCATACATTGTGGGAATGTGGGTGGAAAGTGGGGCACCAGGAGAGAACCCATGTGATCATGGGGAGAACGTACAAACTCCTTACAGACAGTGGCCCGAAATGAATCCTGATCGAGGTCACTTATGCTGTAAAATGCTACACTAACCACTATGCTACCGTGCCATGGTTGTACATTATCATATCCACTTTACACATTTTTTATGTTACAGTCACCAGATTAGAGAATTGAGCACATGGACACAAGATGGATGACTTCAATTGGACAAACTGCCAGTATCACGTCACCTGATTGGACCAGGTAGCTGGGTATGCACCAGTTGTCTTCGTTTCACATTTTTTTAGTCAAAGCAGTTCCTCTGTCAAGGGAGGAAACCCAACTTTCCAGACCAAGCTGTCTCCCACTGCTCTGATATCACTGCGTCCACCACATTGCACACATTAATCTTGCATTGCATAGATAATGTAATTGGGAGAAAGTCAATTTTCAATGCATGAAGGGATTGGAGTACAAAGATCAGAATGTATTGGTACTGTATGCAAACAATTCACCGTCACTGTTCAAATATAGCATCACTGCTTTGTGTTTTTCAAAAGCATATTTACATAATGCCAACAAAGTCTCTTGGTAGTGATAGAATCTTAAATTTTAAAGACATAAAACTAAATAAAAACACTGCTTAGTTGAAAACCTGAAAAGTGCCTCTATTTTATTACAGGAAAGCTCTGTATTTCTAACAATTTGGGAATTTTCTTTTCCAATTTATAGTCATCGGCACATAATTTATTTCCATCATTTCATGTCTGCCATAAAGAAAATCTGTTCTACTGACATAATGGCAATCTCAAAATGGTCTTGTAATCTCTGCCTAGGGAGACCAAAGATCTGTTTATTCTCTCATGCTGGGAAATAGTTTCCACTTCCTGCTGACAGGGAGCAAGTTGGAAGCAGGCCTGTGATTTGGGTCAGGGGAGAAGAATTAACTAGCAAATTTAATAGGCTGGTAAATGCTGGGAGTCTGTCAAGCCTGCCCCTTTATTAAGCATCCCTAATGGACAGCCCATTCCTCATCCTGTAACCAGTCATCTCTGTTTGACACCAATGCTCAGACTGGTGTAACCTGAAGCTGGATCCAAACTCCAACCAACTCCTAGCTCAACCTTCTCAAAAAGCAGAACAAGATTATTCACAAACAAGGTTAACCCATCTAGCTCCAGAATCAGGATTGTTCTGAAATCCAGGTTTCTGCCACTTTCCATTACTTATTTTGGATGAGATTATCTCCCATTCTCTAATCTGCTCCTCATTGGAGAATTCCCTGACACCCACCACAGGGATGGCTCTGAGGAATCTTCATTACTTAAATATCATTTCTTAGACATGGGGACTAGATTTCAGATAAGGTCTTATTTTGAAGTCAATGTTCCTGACAAAGTCCTGCATAATTGCAGCAGGATACTTAGGATACCTATCTCAACTTTTCTTGCAATAAAAGCTAATGCCATTTGCTTTTTTTTAATCACTTGCTCTACATGCATGGTAGTTGTGATTTCCATAAAGGGGTCCGCTGAACAACACCAACACTAGTAATTTCTCACCATTTGAAAAATACTTTGTTTTTTTCTCTATCAAAGGTGATGACCTTACATTTCCCCCTAATCTATTCGCCATGTGCCTGATCACTTTGCTGGTCCATAATCCCTTTTGAATGTCCATTATCCTCATGACCCACATTGCCACCCAGCTTTGTATCATCAACAAACTTGGATATATTATACTTTGCACCTCATACAAAATCATTAATGGAAGGTGCAAACAACTCAGACTACAGCATGATTCCCTGTGGTACCACACGTCACAAACGTCTAACATGAGGAGGAGCCATTTATTCATAGTCCACTCTGGTATATTACCCTCAATCCCAGGTGCTCCAATTGTGTGTAATAACCTCTTGTCAACTGTCAAGAATTTACAACTCTATTCCCTACATTAGTCCCAGGTATTTCAACTGCAACAATCACTCAGAAACAGAGTTACCAACTCTGAAAAGCAACTAAAAGCCACTTAAGTCAACAGGGAACCTGCAGAGCCAAGCAGAGAGGAAAAAAGCATTCAATATGAAACAATAAATGATCTGAACAGAACAGTTCAGAAATGAGTTGCAGGGAAACATGATACAAGCTGATCAGAGGTCTTGAGCTGATCCTTTTTGTTATTTAAAACTCACTTGGGGAGGGAAGCACTATCAGGTTCAGTGTCCCACACCCTCTGCTGTGTAAAAAGACACGGTCAACAATAGAGGGTAGTCATGTCAAACATGCCTTGTCTATCAAATCTGCTTAGATGCCATCGCTGACTGAGCATTACGTGCCAGTTTTTACTCGCTTCTTTTTCAAAATTGACATATAGACAGATCTTTGTCAGGCAAATCCCAAACTTGCACTCCACCAAATTGCTCTTGCTCCAATCCAGGCTTCCGTTGTAAGAAACTAAGACCAGTCCTCATTTAAGTTCTATTTACCTGACAGGCACAATATTAAAAAGTTTTAGAGTTGTAGAGTTTTCTGGCTTGGGCTTTAATGCCCAATTCCCATTGCATCCTGAGCCATCTATTCCCATCTTCGCATTAACTTTATCCCACCTCTGTCAAACACAAAACTGATAGGTGGTAACAACCCAGAGTGAAATGGAGGTCCATAAGCTATTCCTCAGGTGGAAAGATTCAGGAGCTTTAAATTCCTTGGTGTTATTAGTTCAGTGTATCTGTCCTGGGTCCAGTAAGCAGGGTTCATTACAAAGAGGGCACCGTCAGTGAATCTACTTTGTGAGAAGTTTATGCAGATTCATTCTGCCGTGCAAAGCAGTGGTAACCGTCTGTAGGTGCACAATGGAGAGGGTCCTGACCGGTTGCATCATGGCCAGGTATGGAAACACCAATGCCCAGGAAGGGAAAAGCCTACGAAAAGTAACCTACACAGCCCAGGCCATCGCTGGAAAATCCCTCCCCACCACTGAGCATATCTACAAGGAGCACTACTCCAAAAAAGCAGCACCTAAAAAGGTCCCCCACCATCCAGACCACAGTACCTTCTCGCTGCTGTAATCAGGAAGGAGGTACAGGAGCCTTAGGTTCAGGAACAGTTATTACCCTTCAGCCATCAGGCTCCTGGACCACGTTAGATAAATTCATTCACCTCAACTTTCACCCTGATTCCACAACCTATGGACTCACTTTCAAGGTCTCTACAACTCATGTTGTTAGTACTGTTAATTAATTTATTTATTGTATTTGCACAGTTTGTCTTCTTTTGCACATTGGTTGTTTGTCAGTCATTGTGTTTAGTTTTTCACTGATTTTGTTGCATTTCTTTGTTCTGCTATGAGTGCCTGCAAGAAAAATGATTCCTAGGGTAGTATGTAGTGCCATAACATACTTGAATAACAAAATTTACTTTAAACTTCAGTGCATTCCCGCATACGCACCCACTACTGTAGAGCACAGTGCTCTTTGCTGCCTTAACTTGCTGTCTCTACAAGCTGGGCAAATGAAGCCTTAAAATCTTTGGTAATGTTTCGATGAGAGCGAAAAAGATCCCGATCAGATAATGGTTTTTGCAACCAGCAGTTAAACTATTCAGCATCGGCTGGTGGAAAATCCTTATCTTGTCACCGTGAGGGCCGGTTGCCACTTTGTAGTCTTACTGCTTTGTGATATCGGATGATCAGACACTCAGCATGTTCTGTCTGGACTCATGCAGCCCAACAATGGCCTGACCGCAAAAAATAGTCTGACCACCCAGTTGTTGCTCAGCTTGAAGCAGCCTTATCTGTAGTTTGAAAGGTTGTGGGTTTGAGTCTCACTGCAGGGAATTCAGCACAAGATTCAGCTTTGAGCTCTGGTGGAGTCCTGGGCAGAAATTCTTCACAGTCCGCGGAGCTGACTTTCCATCTGTCCCTCAGATGGATGTAAAAGATCCCACAGCACTATTTCCTGGTGGAGACTTGCAGTCAATACTTAACCCCCCCCCCCCCAGCCTACCCCATCAAAACAAACAGAAATCTTACCCCTTCTCTTCTCCTCACTTGCCTATTACCTCACCCTACTGCCCCTCCTCCTTCCCTACTCCCTAAGGTCCATTCTTCTTTCCTATTAGATTCCTTCTACTTCTTCCCTTGATTTCTTCCACCTATCATCTCTCAAATTTCACTTCATTGCCCCTCCTTCAAACTCACATACCTTCCCCCTCACCTGACTTCTAGCTTGTACTCCTTTCCCCTCTTCCTAGCTTTTTATTCTGGCTTCCTCCCCCATCCTTTTCAGTCCTGATAAAGGGTCTCGGCCCGAAACGTCAAACACTTTATTCCTTTCCATCAGTGTGGCCTGACCTGCTGAATTCCTCCATTGTTCAGTGTGTGCTGCTCCGGATTTTCAGTATATCTACAGAATCTCTTGTTTAGAAATCAAAAGCCTTTTGGTGCCACGGTTCTAAAGAACAGACCAGTCAGTGGGTCAGGCAGCAGTTGTGGAAAGCGAAACAGTCAACATTTCAATCAAAGAACTTTCTGATACCCTGAAATGGAAACTGGCTTTCTTTCCACAGATGACCTCTAACCCATTCAGTGTTTAAAAAAAGGAAGATTATTCAGCATTGGCACATTGCTGTTCTGGGAGCTTGCTGTGTGCATACAGGCCATTGAGACTCTGTCTGTTAAATATGGAATTGACAGTGTGGAGATGTCTTAAAGTGAAAGGCACAATAGAAATGCAAGTCTTTATTTTGCATATAAGCATTTGACCTTTCTCTCCTCTTCACTTCCAACATCTACTTAACCTGGAGGGATTACAAAACTTCTAGAAACTTATTCAAATAACGTAACATGGAAAAAATGTTTTTTTCTCTCCAACATCTTCTGTAGAGTTGATCTTCTGTTTTCTCACCCAATCTTTTGCTGACTAGCTCCTGGATTGATCAAACATTCCACTTGGGGACAGTCAGAGCCACCCAACCACACAGCACAGGGTTTCGTAAAGTCAGCAGATTCCCAATCCAGCGTGAGACTTCTGCAATTATTTTCCATATTTGTTCACTGTTGTTTGCATTCCCACATTTTAATAATTAAACTCCACCCCCACTCCCGAAGATGACGTGCTACTTGAATTTGGAAGGCATTTGCTGTTTGCAAGGAGTCTGTGGAAGTGTATCAGTATTTACAGAGAAGCTCCCTGGTAACAGGGATCTTCATTTGGTTGCTTGAGCAGAATGGATTACACGGCTTTTCCCACTCTGCAATGACAACTGTGCAACTGGCTTCATGTAGTCAGAGACCTGGCTTCTGTCCTGACCTCTGGTGCCACCTGTCTGGGGTCTGCATTCTTTCCCCAAAATGGCATGGGTTTGCTCCCACTTCCTGAAGAAGCATGGGTCGGTCAGTTAATTAGCCCCGATGTGCGGGTAATTGGATCTGACAACGTGGGGGAAAGAAATTAGGATCATGTAAATGAGATGCAGATGGTTGGGTTGGACTCAGTGGCCTATTTCCATGCTGCATCTCCAAGACTACTGAAGTACAGCATGGTCTCATCAGCATCCATTATGAGAAAGATGTTTTTTAAAAAAAATACATTCAATTCTGCTTTTAAAAATCACCTGGATCTCGGGGCAGCTGGCAATTGAATGTAGAGTGCAAAAATTAGTCTATGCATAATTAGTCTATGAGTATTTGTGCTTCACGCATCTCTTCTCCCACATTCATACTGCTCCTCAATACATCCTTCCATTCCTTGCTCTAGCTTCCCATTTAATGCATCACTGTCCACATCCAATATTCTATATGCAAGCAAGTCCTACTACGACTACTGGACACAGTTTTTTTTTCTTGAAGTTGGGTGCATTCTTTTTTCTGAGTCAAAAGATCTTGGATCCAGCACAAACGTATTGTATTGGTTTACTAATGCCACATGTGCCAAGATGCAGGGAAAAGCTTGTCTTGCATACTGATCATAAAGCTCAAATCATTACACAGTGCAGCTAGAATAAGGTAAAAACAATGACAGGGCTGAATAAATTGTAAAAGATACCAAAAAAATGCACTGCAGGTAAACAATAAAGTGCAAGGTTATAACGAGGTCGATTGTGAGACCAAGAGTCCATCTTATCGCACAAGTCTATTCAAGAATCTGATAACAGTGGGATTGAAGCTGTCCAGATCCTGTCAGGATATGCTTTTGGGCTTTTGTATCTTCTGCCTGATGGAAGAGGAGAGAAGAGAGACTATTGGAGTGGGTGGGCCTTTGATTATGCTGACTACTTTACTGAGGCAGCAAGTAGTACAGACAGAGTCCACAGAGTGGGGGTGGGGAGTCCTGTGTTGACCTGAACTATATCAACGACACTCTGCAATTTCTTGTGGTCATGTGCAGTGCAGTTGCCATACCAAATCATTATACGGTCAGACAGAATGTTTTCCATGGTTCATCAATAAAAAGTGGTATGAGACGATGGGGACATGCCAAATTTCTTTAGCCACCTGAAGAAGTAGAGGCATTCATGAGCTTTCTCTGATGTTACATCAGGTTTGGGTTGATACGCCACAGCAGACGCTGCAAATCTGGTCGAAGTCCTGACTTCCAGAGGCCCAATCCCTCAAATTGACTCTTGTAATGTTAACCATGAGAGTTATCTCTGCCTGCTATCTGTTGCATCACTTATGCAAAACAAAAACTTGCTTGTGTAAGCTTGCTGTTCACATGTTAGCTGCCAAGTTTCCCAAATTACAAAGTAACTGTATTTCGAAAGTGCTTTGGAATGTTGAAGTTGCAAAACATGCAATTAATTTGGCCTAAGTATGTGGGTCAAAGAGCCTGTTGCTGTCCTGTGTTGTTTTGTTTTAAATTGAGATACAGCATGGAATAGGCCCTTCACAGCCCAACAGTCCCCCAAATTTAATCCTAGCTTAATCATGGGACAATTTACAACATTCGGTGTTCAATAGATGCAAGTCCTGTTTACTTAACAGAGTAAAGACCTTTGTTGTCATCCCCAAAACATCCCAGTTTGCACATTCTTTCCTGCTGCTGGCCTTGTGTCATCCTGGTGAAACATTCCCAGCGTCTCTATGCAACACACACGAAATGTCGGATAACTCAGCAAGCCAGGCATCATGACAGGAGAGAAGAAGATGAGTAGTAGATTTATACGGATTCACAAGGGAACAGCTGAAACCTGGAGGTGGGGGAAGAAGGTGAAGTAAAGAGCTGGGAAGTTGATTGGTGAAGCATAAACAGGGCTAGAGAAGGGGTAATCTAATAGGAGAGGACAGAAGGGCATGGAAGAAAGAAGGGGGGTAGGAGCACCCAAGGGAAGCAATGGACAGACAAGAAGATAAGGTGAGAGGGAAAAGGGATGGGGAATAGTGAGGGGGAGCATTACCGTAAGTTTTAAAAATCAACATTCATGCCATCAAGTTGGAGGCTACCCAGCCAGAATATAAGGTGTTGTTCCTCCAAACTGGGTGTGACCTCATCACAACAGTAGAGGAGACCATGGATAGACATATCAGAATGGGAATGGGAGTGGCTGCTGGGAGATCCTGCTGCTTCTAGCAGATGGAGTGTGGGTGCTCGACTTAGTGGACTCCCAATCTTCACAGGGTCTCACTGGCATATGGAGGCCACACTGGGAGTATTAGACACAGTATTTGACCTGAACAGACTCACAGGTGAAGTGTGGACTCACCTGAAAGGACTGTTTGGGGCCCTGAATGGTAATGAGGCATGTTCTGCTTGCAACATGTGCCAGGAGGGAGATCAGTGGGCGGGATGAATGGACAAGGGAGTGAACCCTGTGGAAAACAGAAAGGGTGGGGGTGTGGAGGATCTGCTTGGTGTTGGAGATGGCGGAAGTCTGGAGAGTTATGTGCTGTACATGGAGGCTGGTGGGGTGGTAGGTGAGGAGAAGAGGAACAATATTCCTGGTAGGTTGGTGGGAGGATGGGGTGAGAGCAGATGTGCACGAAATGGCTGAGATGCAGTTGAGGGCAGCAATGATGGTGGAGGACGGGAAGCCCCTTTCTTTGAAAAAGGACAACATCTCCTTGGTTCTGGAATGAAAAGCCTCATCCTAAGAGCTCCCTTGTCTATTCGTCCCTCCCCACCGATCTCTCTCCTGACACTTAACCTTGCAATGGGAACAAAGGCTACGCCTACCCCTACACCTCTTCCCTCACTATCATTCAAGGCCACAAACAGTCCTTCCAAGTGGGTCTGTTGGAGCCATCCAGTGCTCCCGGTGTGGCCTCTTGTGTATCAGTGAGATCCGATGTAGATTGGGATACAGCTTTGCTGAGCGTCCACTCGCCGCCTGCCAGAAAAAAATCTCCCAGTGACCACCCATTTTAATTCCACTTCTCATTCCCATTCCGATATTTCAATCCATGGCCTCCCCTACTGTCACGATGAGGCCAAACTCAGGTTGGTGGAACAACACCTTATATTCTGTCTGGGTAGCCTCCAACCTGACGGCATGAGCATTGATTTCTCAAACTCCCTGTAATAGCACCCCACCCCTTTCCTTCACCATTCTCTGGATTTAGTGAGCGTCGTTTAGGAATTCTAACCCACCCCATACCAGTTGCTACCTCCCTCTACGTAATGATCCCTTCCCCCATCACTTATCGAGCAGTGGAATTTGTGAATGCCTCTCACCGTCATGGCTGAAGCTGCTGACAAGGGAGGGCACAGTGATCTCAACACCAAGATGCAAGTAACGGATTCAAGAGGAAATCTGCAGATGCTGGAAATCCAGGCAATACACACAAAACGCTGGAGGAACACAGCATTGATGGAAAAGTTGATATTTAAGGCGGAGACTCTTCATCATGATTCTTTTCCATACATGCTGCCTGGCCTGCTGAGTTCGTCCAGCATTTTGTGTGCGTTGCTCAAGTAACAAATTGGTGATGCATATTGAGCATCATATTCCATATTGAGAGATGGAAACAGAACAGAATGGAAGATTGATCCAAGATGGCACGAGAGCAAGGCCACTTGTTGCTCCATGCAGATCTACTCACCACTTACACTATAAACATTCTACTCTTTTGAATGTACTGTGTCATGATATGATCTTAATGAGCAGTATACCAGACAAGCTTTTATGGAAACTTGACACCTGTGACAATAATGAAGCAATATCAGTATCAAAGTGGATATAATAGATGGGAAAAGCAACTGTCTTACTCTTGTTTTTTTTTATTTTTTATTTTTTTTATATCAGTTTTTTTATACATTTTACAAATTAAAAAACCCCAAATCAAAATGAGGAACATTAATACAGTGCAAAATTAAGCATACAATGACAATATGATACAAAGAAAGAGAATTTTTAAAAAAAGCACCTAGATTGAAGACAAGTAAACTTAGTATCCTCCCCAAGCCCCACAACACAAAAAAAAAACTCCAGACCAACCACAACACAATATAGAGAATATAAATCAGGACAATCAAACTCCCAGACTGTGAATACACTTAGCAACAGAGGATAATAATGCCTACTACCAGAAAGAAAAAGGGAGCTGAAAGCAAGGGACCGAAAAGAAAAAAACCCTAGTCAAGAGGAAGGTTATGAAAGAACTCGATAAAAGGTCCCCAGACCTTATGGAACTTTAGATTTGAATTAAGAACTGAATAATGAATTTTTTCGAGGTCCAAGCAGGCCATGATGTCGTTAAGCCATTGAGTATGAGTGGGCGGGGCAACATCTCTCCATCTAAGGAGGATCAAGCGTCTAGCCAGGAGAGAGGCAAAGGATAATATTCGGCATTTGGTCGGACTCAGACGTAAATCTGTCTCGCCCCAGAAACCGAACAAAGCAATTAAGGGATTTGGTTCTAGGTGCTGGTTCAGAATATACGATAACGTAGTGAAGACATCTTTCCAAAATTTCTCCAAGCTAGGACAGTATCTTACTCTTGTTAATGTAAACTTGGAAGAATTCATACAAAAATACTGTAGCAACCTGTGGAAGGAAAGTGGAACACACAGGAAACCCCATACAGTTACAGGGAGTACAGATGATGCGCGCGCGCGCGCACACACACACACACACAAAATCCTACTGCATTATCTCAGGGTGATAGCCTAGATCATTCTGGCCCCTTACCTCCCATTACTTGGTTTCATCATTAGTATTTGTTGTGTATTTAATATTTCAGGAATATTTGAGCAATACTGTAAACATATTGTTTGGTTAAGCATTCTTTGCTGTTTAGATAATTCATTACGGGTTTTCTGTAAATATACGTAAATGGCATATGTCATCACGCTACCATATAGTAAGCGCGTGCCTCACTAAATTAAAAACAAAACTAGAGAAGACATGTTATTCTCAGCTCCAAGTTTTCTTTCAATTAGTTTTATGTTTTGTAGTTACGAAACAACAGTTTTTATGGGAGCTTTCTGTGACTAAATTGGGTAATAAATTCGACTCGACCTCACAATCCAATTCATTATGATCTCGCACCTTATTGTCTACCTGCACTGCACTTTCTCTGTAACTCTGAGACACTGTTATTGATTTATGTTACACCTCAATACACTGTGTAATGATCTCATTCATATGCAATTTTTTTTACTGCATCCCGGTACATGTGACAATAATAAACCAATTCCAAAAAAAACAAATTCTAATTGGCTGTAAGATAGTTTGGGAGATTCTGAAAGGGTACTATAAAAAATGTACGTCTACTTGCTTTTATTTGATAAAATATCTATTACCCAAGTTAGCTTTCTGCAGTTTTGTGGGTTTGTACAGTCTTGGTGTTTCCAGGATTTAAAGATCACTCACCCAGGCACTGTGCTGAGAGGCCAAGGAAGGATATTATTGGATCGTTGAGGTGCCCTTTATAATTCTTTGAAAATATTCTAGTTAGTTACAGAACTACTGAAGACAGATGGGAAAACCACAGTTTCACCAGGGCAAGCCGGGGGCTCATGTGATCAATCCTCCTGGATTATCTTAGACCAAACTGGGCAACGTGGTCTCAACGCACCCCAGGTGAGTTAGCTTTCTGACTGAATTAAGCAGCTGAAGATGGGCCAATACTTTGGATACTGGCACTGCCAGACTGGTACAATACAAGAGCTGGGAGTGCTTCGTGCCAACAAATCACAAAATCATAAAGAAAATACGCCAACATTACCGAGTAGTTGTCGAGATACTCGTCTGCTCCACAATCCCAGAGGAACTCAGCTCAGTGTGCAGCTTGCAATCCTCCAGCTAATCCCCTGCTATCTCATTACTACAGCACATAGCAAGCTCTAGGAAGATAAAGCATGTTGCACTTACCTGAAAAGAAAAGGAAAGTATTGGTTATTCACTCAGATATATTATTCTCCAAGCAATTCATTTTAAAACAACAGCCTTTGTTCATCTTACATTTCAAGAATTCATTTATAAATTACCTGTGGTGCAGTCCACGCCTATTTTGATTGCAAAACCCTGGGCAGTTAAGAGCAGTTGGGGAAATGCTACAGAAGTGACAGCTTTCCTTTTTGTTTCATTAATCCGATGTGAATATCACTGGTAAGGCCAGAACTTACAGCCCGTAACTAATTCAGTCACTTGGTTCTTGAACTGCCCAACCTTCATCACTACCTCAGATAGCAACACTACAACCACATTGTACTGCAATGGCCTTTATTTCTTATTGTTCCACCTTGAGTTCTTTCTGGTATAATTTTGGATGTATATGTTTAATTTTTACTTCTTGTTAATTTAGATAGATACTTTATTGATCTCAAAGGAAATGACAGTATCACCGTAGAATTGCAAGTGACCAGATATACAAATATTCAAAGCAAAGTAAGAAAGAATGAAAAATAATGTTACCTCAAACAGTAAACAAGAGGGAGTCATCACTTCCCCGACTTAGGTTGACTCATTAGAGAGCGTAATAGCCGAGGGTAAGAATGACTTCATATAGCGCTCTTTGGAGCAACACAGTTGTCTTAGATAGACTACTGTTATGCACCAGCAGCATTGGACCACAACCTGAGTCAAGTTTTAATGTTAAACAACTAATTTTTATTAGTATCTACCCAAAATACATAACATTAAACAAACTACTCTCCTAAACAGAAGTTAACAGTAGCATTTGTGGCTCCCAAACCGTCAGGCTTAGGGACAGTTCTTAAAGTCTTAAGATGGCAAGCTAGAAAGTTCCAGTAATCCACGGGATAGATGAGAGGAGAAACTTGTAAATCCACATTAAAATGTAACAGGGAGGCGTCCACGAAGAATTCCATAGGTTCCAGCTGGGAAAACAAGGTCACAGAAGATCTCAGCCGACGAGTAGTGTTCTGAAGTCCACGTAGAGCTATCACAAGGTAACAGTCACAGAATACTCCTTAGCACGAGTGGTCACCACATTACACACCCAAATCCATGTACGGGTTAACAAAAAGTGGTCGCCACAGAATACTCCAGGAATCCACATATGGATCGTACAAAGTGACAGTCACGTATCCAATATGCACTGTGTGCCGCTAATCAACCCAATCTTTTGGGCTTGGGAAAGTATCAAACTTCACCGATTATTGTAGCGAGCTCCTGCTTGCGGTCTGAAGTCTTAACACTCTCCCTCTTGAATGTCCCAGCAATCTGTCTGCATTTTGTTATACTGACGTCATCCAGCCACCCTGTCCAGGCATTTAATGTGACGCTCACAGAAACGTTGACCTGTAACACTATCACTAAAAGTGCTCCTCTGTTCAGGCAAGGTGGTATGGAGAGAGTGAGAAACATTGTCCAGAAATGCCCGGATTTTCCGTAAGGTCCCTTGTTCTACCACAGCCTCCAGTGTGTCCAGTTTGACTCCTATAACAGAGCCAGCCTTTCTAATCAGTTTATTGAGCTTGATAACATCGCCTGTTGCCCCAGAAGACCACTGCACAGAGGATTACACTAGCAACAACAGACTGGTTTTGCCATTGCCCCAGAACATCACTGCATTGAAGATTGGACTGACAGCAACAGACTGGTAGAACATGTGAAGGAGAGGCCTGCATCAGAGAATTCCTGCAGATGACATGACTCAGTGTGGTATCTAAAGTCCAAGGTACACACAGTAAACAGGAAGGGAGCCAATACAGTGAAATAAATGCTGTCTACTTGTGATGCTGAACATAGAACAGTACAGCACAGGAACAGGCCCTTCAGCCCAAAAACCAATCCCTCCTACAGACACAATGTCCTTACCCCTCCATCTTCCTCATATTCATATGCCTGTCTAAACATCTCTTAAAAAGCCTTCAACACCATAGCAGGCAGCGCATCCCAGGCATTCACCACTCTCTGAGTAAAAAACTTACCCCTCACATCCCCTTTGAACCTACCCCCTCTTACCTTTGGTATGAGACATTTCTACCTCATGAAAAAGATACTCTATTCTGTCTATTCTATCTATTCTTCTCATAATCTTACAAACCTCTATCTGATCTTCGCTCAGCCTTCGCCGCTCAGAGAAAATTACCTATTTGTCTGGCCTGTCATGATACCACATGTCCTACAAGCTTGGCAACATCCTGGTAAACCTCTTCTGCACCTTCTCCAAACCTCAACATCCTTCCCATAGTGGTTGCTGCAAGTTTTCCACTGCACCTTTGAATACATGCACTTGTGTACATGACGATAAACTTAACTTTATTGCTTCCCAAACTGGTTGGCTTACTAAGCTATTTAAAAGCTAATCACATTGGTGGGAATAGAGTTACATACAGCCTAGACCAAGGACAACAAATTCTGCTCAAGCTGCTGAGTTCTTGCAACAGACTGTCTGTTGTAACAAATTTACTTCCCAAAGCAATGGTGAACCAGGTGGGGTTTGATGACAATCAGGTAGTTCATTGTTATCATTAATGAGGTTAGTTCTCTTTAAAAATCCCGAATCTTCTGTTAATTATTAGAACCTTAATTCCCTAGTTGCTCCGGTGACATTGTCTCCAAATCAGATGTCGAATATTTCTATTTTAGTTTTGGAGATACTGCAAGGTAATAGGCCCTGCTGGCTCAACAAGCCTGGGGTCCCCAAATAGACCAATGTGACCAATTCACCAACAAAACCGTAGGGCTTGGTAACGTAAAAGGAAACTGGAGCTCCCAGATTACTGAAGCACAACACCGCAGTCCGAGTAACGCATCACTTGTCTTCTCTTACTGTTTGCAACCCTTGAGAACGCTGGGTTCCAGGTTCTTTTTAAAACCCTTGTACCCATTACCGTAAGTCAGAGCCTTGCTCTGAATCCCTTGAGAGCTGCACATGACTTCTTCCCAGAAGCTACTGCCCTCCGTAAACTGGAACATGACACATTGGTTTCTGTTGCTGTGGCCCACCCCAGGGAGAACTGATTTTTCTGTTCACCTCCCAAACTCCCTGCAATAAACTATGTAAAACTGTTTTTTTAATATATAGCTGTAACCCTACCCCACCCTTCTTTATCCCCTAACTTCCTTGACTGGCGGAAGAGATTCTCTCTACTTCAGTAAGCCTAAAACATGAACCAATTTTCTCCTTGAAATGTCAACCTCCTCCACCACATGTCCACTGATCTGAGATATTAAGAGGACAGAGATTCACTGAAGTGCTGGTGGTTAAGGTGCACTACACACAAATTGTTGTTGGAATTCAGCAGGTCAGGCAGCATCTACGGAGGGGTGCAAGCAGTCGATGAAGGGTCTCGGCCCAAAACACTGACTGTTTACTCCCATCCATAGATGCTGCCTGACCAGCTGAGCTCCTCCAGCATTTTGAGTGTCTGCTGCTTGTGGTTAAGGTGCTCCAAAAAGTTTTCACAGAGAAACTGTTTCTAGTGGCCAGAATGGCATGGATTTAAAAATGACTGTGAAATGCAGAAAGGAAAGAGAGCGAGAATTTTGTTTTTAAATGATGCAGTGAGTTGTCAGCACCTGGTCTGTACCCGAGGGACAGTGGAAGCAGAGGCAGATGGATTTCCTGAAAACTGAATAACTAGAGGAAACAACTACTTTAGGGTGCTGGGGTAAGAGCAGTGAAGGGATGGCTGAACAGCCTACTAATATACTATTTCACTCTCGGTAAGCTATTACCCTGAACTGCTCAATTTAATTAGAATAGTGTTTCAGTTTAGGTTCCCGTGAGCTTCTCCTCCTCCTGTAGTATATGGTTTCACTGCACATCTGCATTTTGCACTATTACTTTTTATTGTACATTTTGTATTTTTTCATACCTCAATGCTTACATTTTGTATTTTAAAGTATACCTTTCTGACTGAACAACCTTGCAACAATAATTTCATTTGGGATAAATAAAGTTTTATCTTATCATCAGGAGGCTAAAGCAAATGGGAATGACCTCAGGGCCATGTTAAGTGCCAAATGTCCATTCTGTAACATTTAAGAAGCAAGTTATTACAGGAAGTCTGTGCACGAGCCACAGAAAGCCATGAATCACAGCTCAAGTCATCACTGGCTCCAATTGATCAGGCTACTGGACATTTACACAAGTGATTTGTGTCAACAGCAGAAATTGGCCTAGTTTAGGTAATTACATCCATTACAGAGGAGCTCTTCAATCCACTCAGGATCAGGGAGAAAATAATTTAGAGGTTTGCAGAGCCCAGGTGGATTCTAACACTGTCACTCAATAATCTGCAAGCTTCACATTATTTTTTTTATTTACACAGTATATAGGTGAGACGATGCATAGCAGAAACACACAAGGGGCATATTCCACACACGGAACAAATGCATATTTTTCTCTCTCTCTCTCTCTCTCTCTCCCTCTCCCTCTCCCTCTCCCTCTCCCTCTCCCTCTCCCTCTTCTCTCCCTCTCCTGGAAATCTGTCTTTTAAATAGTTCTGAGCAAAACTCCAAGATTTTGGCACCTTTGGCTAGCCAAAAACCTTGACTAACAGGCATCTTGCTCACCCATTAATCTACAACGGGTGAGGCAAGAGGTCAGGAATGTGGGTGAGTTTTACTGCTTTTATACTTCCTGCTCTTGTTAAACCAGGGGTTTCCCAACCACTTTTATGCAGTGGAGCCTTAGCATTAACCAAGGGGTCAGTGGGCCTTAGGTTGAGAATCTTTGCTTTAAGCTCACCTGAAAGTATATTATTCTACAAGTGTAACATGTTAAAAATGAGCCTGCTTGGGTACGAATAAGAGTAACACTCAAAAGCATGGAAAATCTTCTAGTGCAGCTCCACCAAACCCCAGATCATTGGAGTTTCAAAGCATTCACAGCAGCACCATCGTTTACTCAAAGGCTACCTAATGGCGAGGGAAGATGTTCTATATTTTCCTGAGGTAGAATGAATGGCACACAACTTGATATTCCATCTGAAAGGTGGCGCCAATAGGCGGTGTATTGTACGGGCAGGGAGGGACATGGCATGGGAGAAGTCACACTAAAGGAGGATGGGACACAAGGGTTTCATTTCAAGAGCTGCTCTGGAAAGAGGCAAGTTTTATCTGCATGAGAAGTGCATGCTGTAATTGTTTCTCTCCCCCCCCCCACCACCACCACTTTCAGAGATGCCCTTATAGACTCTGTTTTCCTCTCCACGAAGGTAAATATTGTTTGGGCGTTTTACAAAAATTATGCTAATTTCCTAACCCACCCCTCACCTCCAATCAGTCCAGCCTGCATCCAGAGAGATAGTTTAGCAGTAGACAACTGACAGCCTTCAGGCAACTGACTTTCTCATGTGAATCCACAAACATTGATTCTTTTGTGCTCTTAACTTGCTGCAAAGCACAAAGAAAAGAGCTACTCAACAGCCAAGGATGAAAAGAATCATCACCAAATCTGGATTTCAGACGGAAATATGAAGCACTTTGATGCAAGAACTCATTCAGCGTGTTGAATAGGTCACAGGAAAAGGTCACTGTGTTGACAGATGGCTCTGCCCTGTAAGCAATGAGGCCTGGTTGGTGTGGGGGGGGAGGGTGGTCATCAGACTGCATACACTGAACAGCTTAATTATGTTATTTGGAAAGCACCTCAACACCATGAATTCAGCAACCCATTGCAGAGAGATATTGTATGGCAACTACAGTTTGATCACACAATACAGTGATTCTTCTCAACCAGTCCCAGAGACATCATTCAGCAGTCATCCCTAGTCCAACAAGGGATTGTTGGACTGCAGTGGGTGCCATCTTTCCGATGGAATGCGAAACTGGGCCAAGTCAAATCAAGTCGCTTTTTAATTGTCATTTCGACCATAAACTGCTGATACAGCACACAGTAAAAACAAAGCAACTGGGTCTCCTTCTCCCAAGATCCCATGACACCGCAGAGAAGAGTGGTGATACCCGGCCAATACGGATCGCTCAATCAATGACACAAACAGATTATCCAATTATCCTTTAGCTGCTTGTGAGATCTGGTGTACACAAATTAGCTGTCATATTTCAGCAATGGTGATAATAGTGTGAAAGTGTGGGGACATGTCCTCAGGTTGTGGAAAAGCACCGGACTGAACCACCAAAGTCAGTGGTGTAGAAAGTACCCCTTCAGCCCATCACCTCGCCAGCCTTCAAAAACTGTCTAGACCTACAAGATTTACAAAGTCTGTAAACAGATTGTAAGATCCATTGTAAGGGCATATTCAGTTCTACATGAAACGTGTTGAGGGCTTTGCCTTCTAGCACCTTCTGAGGCAGCAAGGTAGACCACCATCAGGCTTGAAGTGATAAATCACCCCATCCCACAGGACATGGCCCCTTCTCACTGCTAGCATCAGGAAGCTTCTACAGGAGCCTAAAACACACAGCAAGTGTACTAACGTCAGAGGATGGGGATTGGTTTGGTTACAGTGGAGTAACAAAATGGAGATAATGAATACAAGTTTAGTTGAGGATTTGAATTCAATTGTCTAAATTTGAAGTAGGAAACAAAATACTGGAGGAATTCGGCAGGCTAGGCAGTAACTGCAGAGGGAAATGGGCAGTCGGCCTCTAATGTCAGTCCAGATGAAATGTTGACTATCTACTTCCTGTGATGGCTGGTGTCTGATCTGCTGAGTGTAATGCTTTGTAGGTGCTGGGGATATTGAATGGTTTGCTAGTCCTTTAAGAGCAGCCAAACATCAATCACACATGGAGTAAGTACAGATGACAACATCTCCTTCCTTGTGATAGAAGAGTTCTGTTGTTAACACATCCACGTTTAAACAAACCAAATTTGGAATGAAGACACAATAAGCTGTGGTTGCAGGAATCTAGGGTAAAACACAAGCTGGTGGGTGAATTTCAAGGGTCAGGCAGCATCTGTGGAGGGAAGTGGACAGCCAATGATTCATTTAAAGTAAGGTAGCTATTGGCCCAAAACATTGGGAAGAATTACCTCGTTCTCCTTAAGATCAATGGTGATGCTTACAGGTGGATGGGAGGGGAGAAATCCCCTGAGAAGGCAAGTTAAAAGGCGGATCTGAACTCATACTGAATGTTTATTTTTGAGATTGCTTTAAAGTCTTCTGTTCCCAACAGAGGTTTATAATTTTGAAGAGAATAATTCTTCTGTCATTTTTATTTATTGAACTTTTTTCTTGCATTATTTACAAGGCTTAATTTAAACCACAAGGCTATTGGACCTTTGTAAGCATTAAAGTTTTTATCAAATCAACAGCGATATTCAGCAATGAGAAAAAGAACCTTTGTTATAGATGACAGAGGCTTTGCTCATAGCTGTCAATTTTCCCCTTTGTTCAACAAATCTATACAGCGAACCAAGGCAAAGAGGTCCCTAGTTCATCTGATGTACTTGTAGCATTTTGACACGTACTTTATGATTTGAGAACAGGGACTGAAAAGGTATATATCTCAGCAGTGCTGTTGAACTTGGTTGGATATATTTGCTTTCTCTGGAGCATTGGAGGCTGAGGGGAGACCGGATAGTGGTTTCTGAGGGAATAAGTCAATAAATAAATAAATAATCAGAAACACTAGGAAGTCTAACCTACTGAGTCCCTCCAGCATTTTGTGTGTGTTGCTTTCGGCTTCCAGCATCAGGCTCCTTATCCCAGGGTAGAAATGTAAAATACTAGGGGGCAGAGGTGAAAGATGAGATGAAGTACGTTTAAAGGAGATGTGAGGGGCAATTTTATTTTTGACAATGATAGGTGCCTAGAATGTACTGCCAGGGATAATTGTGGAAGTGGACACTTCACAGTGGGCTTTAGAACATGCAGGGAACAGAAGGGTCACAAGCAGGCAATAGATTTTTCAATGAGTTTGGTATCATTTCAACACAGAAATAGTGGGCTGAAGGGCCTGTTCCTGTGCTGTACTGTTCTACGTTCTCATAGTTTGTTATAAATTACTTGCAGAATCCGAGTCAAGCACAACCATCGAGTACCCATTGCCAATAATTCCCATGTACCGTCACTCAGGTTATGTACAGCAATTTAAGGGTTCTTCTAGATCAGGTGATCGCAACCTGGGGTCCACGGAGCCCTTGGTTAGTATTAGGGGTCCGTGGCATAAAAATGGTTGGGAACTGCTGCTCTAGATCCTTAAATGTTGTGAGAATATCTGCCTGCGATATATTGTTGAAAGGGAAGAGTGTCTTTACGGAGAGAGAAGTAGGAGTTGATGAGACTTGAATTTCCAGAGTTTCAGATGTAGGCAGGTGACTGAGTGATTCCTGTCAAGGATGAGAAAGAAACAGAGGTGGAAAGAGGCCAAAGGATCAGGGAGCTGAAGGGCTGGAGGAGAGCGGTGGGATCGGAGGAGGGATTTACAAAACAGGGGTAAATACTTCCAGCATTGGCAAGCCAACTGCAGTGACTGCCTTGTACGCCCTAGCAGCTGTTTGAAATTTACCCCAACCTCTTGTAAATAAGGTTGATAATGTGCAGTTAGGAAAAAAAAGCAGCCACGGGGGTAATTGACCTTCATAGTCTGGATGGTGTCTCCACACGGCCCGATCAAGCTCCATTAGCAATTGGACCTTTTTTTTCCGCTTTAATTTAAAAATACTAAACAAGCAGACTTTCCTGTAACTGAAGGCTATAAAGAGGCAGAGAGGCTGTGTGCGGGACAGCAGTGAGCAGGAGGCTGAGTACAAGTGGCCTAATGTACTCTGAGCTGAAGGAGATGAATGGCTCATTCAACAGCTAGCAATAAAACCTCAAACACACAAGATTTACAAGTTTACAGTTTACCTATTTGATAATGCACTGTGTAACTGTTTGTTCAAATCTCACCACAGAGAAAGACCTTTTCCCTCCAAAAAAATGAGGTGCATTCACACTGAAATGGCAGTAAAAATTCCTCTATATGTGACAAGGGCTAGTGTTCTGTGCCAGACGAGCCTCAAATTTGGAGATAAACATTCAATCAAGCTTCTTTGCTCCTTGAGAGTTTTGGCTATGATATAGCCACAAACATGTTTTTCTAATTTCAAAATGTTGATTAAATTTCTCTTCTTTTTTGAATGGAAAGGCCTGGTGGGCAAAGGGCATAATGAGTTTGGGCATCATTGGTCCCAGGCCATGCAGTCCTGGGAGACATTATGCCCAAACCCCATTGTAAGACCCAAGGTTTCAGTCTTGGATGACAAATTCCGCTCCCATCTCCATGATTTAAATTTAGACTTCAGACAGTGGTTAACAATATTGCAACAGAGCTTCAGCGATCCAGGTTTAGTCCCAATCTTGGGTATTGTGTGTGGAAACCCATAAAGAAACCCGAAAGAACCCATTAAAATAAAGACAGTCAAACACCCAGTGTTCCTTTTCTCTACTTGTTGAGTGTTCTGTGGTCTTTTAGAGTTTCTTTGTTTTGTGGTTGCCTGCAAGAAGACAAATCTCAAGCCGGTATGATGTATACATAACTTTGATAATAATCATAGCTTGAACTTGGAGCTTGTACGTTCTTTCTATGGAGCTTGTACGTTCTATGTGGTTCCCTGTAGTGCTCCAAGTTTCCTCCCATATCCCAAAGCCATGCTTGTGGTAGGTTGCCCGGTTACTATAAATTTTCTCCTAAAGTACTGTGTAGCAGGAGAACTGGGGAAGGGCAGGGAGAAGCAGCTGAGTTGAGGGGAAAAGAATGGGATTAATGTAGTCTAACTGAAAGCTTGACGATCACCGTCGAATCAAGAGACCACTTCTGTGCTGTTTGATTCTATGACTAATTTTAGGAGGAATATCTCTGTGCAACTTAACATTCATGCACAATACAGAAGGTCCAGTGTTCAAGTCCCACTTCAGAGACTAAGCACAAAAAAAGGCCAACTCACCTCATACTGTACGAGGGTAATTGAATCAGAATCAGAGTTATTATCACTGGCATGTGATGTTAAATTTGTTAACTTAGCAGCAACAGTTCAATGTAATTCATAATATAGAAGGAAAAGACAAAATTAAAAAAATAAATAAATCAGTTACAGTATACATATATTGAATAGATTAAAAATCATGCAAAAACAAAAATAATATATGGAAATAATAGATAGTCAGAGGCTTTTTCCCAGGGCTGAAATGGTTAACATGAGAGGGCACAGCTTTAAGGTGCTTGGAAGTAGGTACAGAGGGGATGTCAGGGGTAAGTTTTTTTATACGCAGAGAGTGGTGAATGCATGGAATGGGCTGCTGACTACGGTGGTGGAGGCGAATACGATGGGCGATGGGGTCTTTTAAGAGATTCCTGGATAGGTACATGGAATCTAGAAAAATAGAGGGCTGTGGGTAACTCTAGGTGATTTCTAAGTAAGTATATGTTCCGTACTGCATTGTGGGCCGAAGGGCTCGTATTGTGTTGTAGGTTTTCTACGTTTTTATATAATAATAGTGGGCTTACTATTTCCAAATGTAGCTTTACATGCCATCCATATGAACCATTTGAAAACACAATGACGTTGAAGTAGCACATGCAGGTAGCAATAACTGAATAAAGAAAATAGGGTTACAGTAACAGAGGAGGGGCAGTGCAGACACACAATAAGGTGCAAGAGCCCACGGCCAGGAAGATTGTGAGATCAAGCTTACCTTTATTAGATAAGCAATATACTACCGGGGATACCGTAGAACGTTATAGATAGATATCTGATGGATAGGGGAATCAAGGGATATGGGGACAAGGCAGGGACTGGGTATTGATAGTGAATGATCAGCCATGATCTCAAAATGGCGGTGCAGACCTGAGGGGCCGAATGGTCTACTTCTGCACCTATTGTCTATTATTATAAATATGTTCTTTAATCTGTTTTTCTTATCGGTAGTTAACCTATTGGAGATGTAGGATAGATCAGAGTAGGTAACAAAGATACCGCTCTGGGTTCAGATGATGAATACAGAATTGAGTTTACCATCACTGACACTTTGAGTAGGTGCAAGATATAAAACTGTTAAAATAAAAATAAATAATGGTGTAAAAAATGGAATACTTAGGTAGTGTTCATGGATTCATGGAATATTCAGAAAGCTGATGGCAGAGGGGAAAAAGCTGGACCTAAAATGTAGAATGTGGGACTTCAGGCTCCTGTACCTCCTTTCACTGATGATAGCAATGGAAAGTGAATACTCGATAAACTGAAGTGTGACACCTGCAAATCAAATGACACCCTTGGGATTTTCCGAAGCAACAAGAGCACACCACACCTTCCTTCTTATTCCCTCCCTCCCACTATACAGGGCCGTCTACACTTTCTGTGTGAAGCAGAGTGTTACTTGACTTCCCTTCAGCAGGCACTCCGAATCAGTGTCTGATTGCAGAGGAATGGGGTAAAATTTAATCAACTTGCCCCAATTTCATCCAACAATGCCCCCTTCTCTTTACCCTAAGCTTTCTCTTTACTCCCGCGGTCGCCCCCACCAGTCTTTTGCACTCTGCCAGAGTTCCTTACTACATCCCACAATCTCTGCTCCCCACGCAGTTTCCAGTGATCCACAATCCCTTCACAAACTGCAATCAATTGAGAGACACACCCATGATTCCCCATTCAAATTCTGTAAGCTCCTCCCCTAACCTTAACAACCCCCGCCCCCCCACCCCGACCCATCACTGATTCCCCTTTCTCACACTCCAAGGATCTCTGAGTTAATGCGGGATGTGGTGAGCGTTTGCAGGGGCTGCTTTAGCGGGTGACTCTGCCGATAAACAAGTGCTCAGATGCAGCGACTTAATGCTTCCTAATAAACGTGCTGAGCGTAACATCTTCAGCAGCCAGCTGTAGAATGCATTCCATAAAAGCTGCAGTGATGGTTTCACAGCCAGTAATCCTATTGTGAGATCGCCATCACACATCAAGTATACGACCCTGGCTGACAGCCGTGGCTGCCTCCACTTGCTGACCAACTGCAGATTTAACACTCCCACAGTAAAGTTAAAGGAAAGTGTCATCACAAATCATGGCAGGGCTGTCACTCTAACTCCGAGCTTGCCTGCAAGACAGGGAATGATTATTCACGAGCAGCAGTTCTCCCTCAGTATCAACACTACACAGGTCTTACTACTGAGATTTTAGCCCACAGTATGCACTCTCAGTGCTGGCACCGAAGGGAGGTTGCCACAGTCTGAAAGAGACAATCAACAGTTAGTGAGTATTCAGTGGACGCTAAATAATTATTGAAGAGGTCAACACACAAAATGGTTGAGGAACTCAACAGGTCAGACAGCATCTATGCAGGGGAATAAACTGTTGTTGTTTCAGGCCAAAACTCATCATTAGGACCTGCAAGGTGAAGGGTCTTGACCTGAAACGTTCTCTGTTTATTCCCCTTCATAGGTGCTGCCTGACCTGCTGAGTTCCTCCAGCATTTTATATATGTTGCTCTGGATTTCCAGCATCTGCAGAATCTCTTGTGCTTATTCATTGAGAATCTTGCTCAACCAAGGCTATAGCTCAGATGGTCAATCCTGCTCCTGGCTTTGTGGAATCTTATCGTGCTGGGTTAAATGACAATAAAATCAACAAGGTTACTTCAGAGCCTGTCCCATTTACATTAGGAGGGCTTACTGGCCAACTCTCACCTCCTCTATCCTTTTGTGTTGTCCTTCTGCTCTATTACAGCCTTTTGCCCACTTCCTCAGCCACATTCCTCTCAATCCTGATAACCTACTTCTCTCTATCCCCAAAACACTGCATATTAAAAGGAGGACATTTACCCACAAGATCTGCTGTGGAGCTCAGAATCCAACAAGCGTAACTGATTCTCTAGTGTGACATTGAAGTACTGCCACTGTATCGGAGTAACTACCTTGAACCGAGCCTCTGCTTGTTCCCTCAATTGGATGGAAGAGGCCCTCTGCTAAAGTTCCAAATAAGGACAGGAAAGCAATCCCTGGATTCCCTGCCCATACCAATCTCTAAAACAGACAAAACTGCAAGATCATAATACACAGGAGCAGAAAAAGAGCATTCGGCCCATTAACACCATTTCCCCTCAAATCCATTCACCTGCAACCTTTGACATCCATACTAATTAAGTACCTATCAAACTCCAATTTAATTATACCCAATTGTTGTGAATTTAATATTTGATAATATTGGAAATATATTGTTTGATTAAGCATTCTTTTATTTACATAATTAATTACAGGTTGCATGTAAAAGTATGCAAATGGGATACGTCATCTTATTTACGTGCCTCACTAAAGAATGAAGTAGACATGTTATTCCCAGCTGTTTTTATTTTGATTAGTTTTATGCTTTGGAGTAACAAAACATAACACCAATGATCTGGCCTTCTATGGCAATGAATTCCACAGATTTAACACCAACTATCTAAAGAAATTCCTCCTCATCTTTGTTCTAAACAAACATCCTTCTATGCTGAGACTGTGCCCTCTGGCCCTCGATTCGCCCACGATTCAAAACACCCTTTCCATGTTCACTCTACTTGGGTATTTCAGTCACTGATATATATGTGAGCCAGCTACGTTAGGTGGCGACGACATACAGTATACAAGACAGCCTTTTCACTATCCTTCAATACGTGACATAAGGAACAGATGTTTCAGAAATTACCAGGGATAGAAATCTTTTATTCCCTCTTGTGCATCTTTCTACGTGACAACTCCCTTTATAGTACCTTGTTCCAAACAGTAGATCTATTGTCTAACAGTTGTTCCAAACAGATCTTCAATCTGTATGCAGATCCTAAATTCAGCAAAACTACAATAACCTACTATCTGGCTTGTCAGAAGTCTTTATGGCATCGGTCTCACCAGCTGAAACCTGTTGTGTTCCCTTCCCATGCTTGGGCACCTGGATCCCATGTTCACTTTCAACTCATCCGGATCTCTGGTAAATAACTGATTTAGGAACGAGGTTTATTTGTCATGTGTACATCAAGACATACAGTGAAATGTTGTGTTAACAATTGGCAGTCTGCAAGGGGCACCACACATTCCAGTGCCAACATCACATGCCCACAATGATCAGCAGAGCCACACAAAAAAAAACAAGCTACAAACAGCAGCAAAAACACCTCCATTTCACCCTTGGACATATGCTCAGAGCCCGCTTAGCACTAAGAATGTGTTCCTCAGAAGTAGAGTGCAATAGTATATAAATCAGTGCCAGACAGGGTCATTATAGCATTACGTAAATAGACATGTATGCCTGATTAAAAAAATCAAGCCCAAGATATATATTATTTTATCTATACACAGTGATTCGTGACGTAACAAACATGGACTTCTTCCATGTTTCCACACCAGGATCAAAACCAGAAGTCCTGGCAAGAACTGCACAGACAATGAGTGCACTATCCAAAATCAAGACAATATGGAGGGACAGCAACATCACCATGAAGTACAAGATCAGACTCCTGCGTGCAATGGTATTCTCCATCTTCCTGTACACGTGCAGGACATGGACCCTTACAGCAGAGCTACAGAGGGAGATACAGGCATTGGAAATGAGATGCTATCGCAACATCTTGGGCATCTCATACTTGGACCGCATTAGAAACAAGCAGGTCCGCAGGACCATCCAGCACCACATTAGCCCTCGTGAAGACCTCCTCACAACGGTGAAGAAAAGAACGCTGAGATGGTACGGCCACGTAACAAGATCCAGTGGCCTTGCAAAGACCGTTCCACAAGGAACTGTGGAGGGGAAAAGGAGAGGCAGACAGAGGAAAAGATGTACGGACAACATCAAAGAATGGACAAGGAAAACATTTGTGGTGACCCAGGCCCTGGCACACAACCGCGACAGATGGAACAGACTGCTGCAAGGCTTGTCATGACGGCGTCCCGACGACTCCACCAGGAGTTAAGGGCACAAGAAGAAGAGGAAGAACAAACATGCAATTAGACCTGACCTGTAAATCAATGGAGCAGCAGCAGAGGGAAGCAGGTCGTGGTTACATCTTACAGGAGGGACCAGGCCGTGGGTCCTCCTCTAACTTTGGCTTCTTCTTCATGAAGGTTTGACTGCCTTATCTTAAGCTTTCTCTCATAAAGCAGTTCTCAATATCAGGAAATCATGTCTAGTACAACTTATTTTGCTCTATTGATTCGCTCCCAGTCAGGGTCATTATCGAGGAACTAGTCCATGATTTGTGTGCTCGTGGTGATGCTAGTGCTGAGGAATTTTGTAGTGAGGTTTCTTGCAGGTGTTCCCTCTTCTCCATCCGTGTCCTCAGATTCACCCAGGATGTGTTGCTCTGCCAATTCTTGAAGCTCTTCATTATTAAGGCTCTCACCACAACTCTTCAACGTCGCCATCATTAACATCCTCTAATCCCACTTCACTGGCCAGTTCAACGATGTTTTGGATGGCTGGTTCTACTTGAAATCCTAGGATGTCTTTGCATGCTTCTGACCAGTAGCTTCTTCCACACTGCGTTCATGCTATACAGGTTACTGTCCTGTTTAAATCTATCAAACCAACCCCTGCTGGCTGCGAATGTTACCAATGTATCTCCCTCTTCTTCTTGAATATGATTGAAGATGCATCTTCCCTTTTCCATTATTTTCAGCTGGCTTAGAGGCATGTTTCATTGTGTTTGGTCAACCACCCATATATTGAGTCTATTTTCCAATTTTTCAAGCAACTGGCTCCTTGAACGAGTCAGCTTCACTGATGATAACTTAGAGGTCGTTGTTGCATAAGCTTTTATCTTATCTGCATTTTTTATAATTGTTCTGATCATCAATGTAGCCAATTTCAAGGAGGTACCAACATCAACTTGATGCTCACCGGCTTCCAAACGCCATATCACTTGCACTTTCACATTCATGCAAATGCTTTTCCTAGACATCTTACATGTACGATCCTCACTGTTTTCCAGGCATTATGGGTGAAAAAATAAATTGGCGAGGGAGGAAGAATGTTTACACATGCGGGGGAGGCAGAGCATGACCTAATACATGATTGGCTGTGAGTGGCTCAGAGCATATGTAAAGTGCTCTCATTGGCTGATTGAACGTTTACTATAATGGCGACCCTTCTTGAAAAGTTTGATGATTTTTTTTATCATTTAAAAAGATTTCAATAAAGAATTGAATAACCACGTTGTAACGGCTCCGCGCTATGTGGGGTAGCGTTATGAGGGGTCTGAGTGCACAGTCTAATAGTTATGTAGTAGTAACATCCAAAAGTATGGAAAAATCTGGCAGTGCTGCTTAAAAGGCCCCCGGCTTGCTGGATTAATGGAGTTCTACTGTGAAAGCTGCCTGGCTGACCAGGACAGTTATACTTGCTCCTCTCCTGTGGAGGTACACTTCCTTGCAGTTCTTTAAAATACATTGGCTTTTGGTGGCTGACGAAGGTGCTGTATCAATGGAGGTTGTCCTGTGTGGAGTGCTGATGATGATACCTGTTGAACACAAATGGCCAAATGGACTCACCTCTCCAAGCAATGAATGGCTCCTTTAATTTCTCCAGAAAAAAATGCCAGCGCCTGGGCATTCAGTTTACCGAAAGCATATGACAACATTAGGTTTCACTGTTCCTACACACAGCACAGGGGAAGCACTATCTATTGCAGGATAATATTGCTATACATAGAGCTGAAGGCTGGAGTTGAGTTCTGTGAACCGTTTTAAGCTACCAGTGTAAGTCTGGCCAGAGTTTCATCCCTCAATGATAAAATTGCTATTTAACTGCAAGTTCTAGTCCTCTGGTGTCCAGTGCTTAGGCTAACAACCACCTCACCAACAGAATCATTGAATCTCCATTGTTACCACACTTGCTGTTTGCAAAATCTTGCTATGAGCAGATTGGCAAAAGCATTTCCCCTTTTACACATCAAAAGTGTTCACTTGTTTCAAACACTCTTGGGATGTCCCAGGACTGACATGTGAGCTTTTACTTTCCTTTCATGGATTCCTTTTACCCCACTAAGAGAACAAAATGAGTGGATTATATTCTCCTCAAAGGCTCCAAGCAACATTCCAGCTTTGACAGGAAAGGGTATTAACTATAATTGTATCATTAACGGATTTGTTTAGCACTGACACGCAGAGATGGTCTTAGGCTCACTGTTGTGGGCCAGCTCTGCAGTCAGAAGATATTTTCAGCAAAAGATTCCCCCAATTAAATTCGGCAATCTTTGTCTGAAGTGGAGTGAGGACTGTACTTTTCTAAGGAAACAAAGATGCAATTGATTTGATGCAAGCGACACAGTTCATTCTATTTTTTTGCCTGCAGAATGGTAGCGCAGCAGTTAATAATCTGAACAGTGATCGACGATTAAGGTTCAATTCTCACCGCTGTCTGTAAGTAGTTTGTACTGTCCTCATTACCGTGTGGCTTTCCTCTGGGTGTTTCAGTTTCCTCCCACATTCCAAAGACATACGGTTAGGGTTTGCGAGTATGGTTATATGCTACGTTGGTGCCAGAAGCAAAGTAACACTTTCATGCAGCCCAGCACAATCTTTTTTAGTCAGTTAGTCCTGACGAAGGGTCTCGGCCCGAAACGTCGACAGTGCTTCTCCCTATAGATGCTGCCTGGCCTGCTGTGTTCCACCAGCATTTTGTGTGTGTTGTCAGCACAATCTTTTGCTGATTTGATTTGACTCAAATGACACATTTGACTGTATGTTTTTCCTATTTCAATGTACAGGTAACAAATAAGACTAATTGTTAAAAGACCACGTGGAGGACATTGAGTTTACCAGTTGGAGGAGGGGAGGGTGCTGTAAATAGCTTGAGACTTCAAACCAGGAGTCATGGGAGGAATTGGGACCTAGAGTTGGAAGTCGAAAACTGCTTTGAAATCCAACCAAGAGCTTTGATGATTGGAAGCACAAACAACTGTGGAATGAGATAAACAATGTTTCATTGATGCAACATCTTTAAAGCAAAAATCCCAGTGATCAATTGATTTATTTTTAAATGTGGAGGAATAGGGAAAAACTATGAGAGAAAGGAGATTTTAGGGAGCATCTCAAGGGGAAGAGGGAATTACACTGGGAAGTTCAATACACGGGAAGGAAATTGCCACAGCTTTTGCGCTACTTACTTTGGGGAATTCACTGTGGTGTGGTAAGCATCAAATCAAAAAATTAGCACACAGATGAGAAGTCAACATCAACATTGCTGTGAGTGAGTGTACTCTGGATGTTAAGTATGATTATGAGAAATACAACAGGGCAAGGTAGAAAACACTAGCAATTTTGTAAGAATAGAAAGGCAGAACGTTATTTAAGTGAAGAGTCTACAGTACAGTGCGGTACTCTGTATGACACAGGGCCAGCATTCATGTTCAGTAGGCAGCTACATTCTGCATCTAGACAAATAACTGAATGGTTAGCAGATATAGACCGAGTAATGGTAAATGAGATTTACAGATAGTTACTTGTTTGGTGTGGACATAGAGGACTGAAGAACTCATTTCTCTGCTATATGACTATGACTAGTTCTCTGGCAGTGGAGATACCTCCCGGCACATAACGTGTCGATGCAAGAGCCACTACATTTCTACGATGTTTCTCAGCCCTGCGGCCAGAAGACACAGATATTGAACAAGGGTGATGCAAGGATCTTTCTGCCCTGGGCATCAGAGCCCAACAATAAAATAATGGGAAGTCCATCTGGCCCCTTTCCACTCAACAGGCATTTGTCAATGCTAATGAGGGTCTGGATGTGTTCCAGGGAAGACAGTGCACACAATATTGCTTTGTAACCTTATTTAGGATTATCATATTGATCCTTGGCAGATTTGACAGGTCTGGATGAAAAGTGTGAGATGCTATTTCAGTAATACATCATCACTAATGATGGACCAACCTCCCATACATAGGTCTGTATAGACTTAACATGAGGATCACTCCAGAGTAGTAGCTATTCAATATCAAAGAGTATGGCTTACTCAAATTGAGTAAGCCTAATTTTCAAGCAATTAATTTTGTTGGCAATAGAAGTCATCACTAAAAGCAGCTTCATGGTATGAACCACTGATGAATTATAACTACCGAAACCAGATGCAACTTCAGTTCTAATGCTGTCATCTCCATCATTTAACCCTAATACAGTTTCCCCTGGAAACCAATTGCTATGTTAAAGACCTTGAGGTCTCTCATGAAGAATGAAGACTTGGGATAATGTCTTACTGATCCCTTTCCCTAGGTGCCCATTCTTTTTAAAATATCCCAAATTGACATTATCATAAAACTGTTTGTCAATTGGCTGCTGCTTTTACTAATGTAAGGATAAGTACATTTCACAAATGAACTTTTGCTTATAAAGGTACCTTGGACAGCATGGTGGGATAATAGTTCACACAACCACTTCAAAGGTTTATTTAGATATCAGAGAATATCTAGCAGTGTACAAGCTGAAATTTGTACTCTTGACAGCACTAGCAATCACCAACTGGGGTTTGATTTCTGCCACTGGCTGTAAGGAGTTAGCATGCATTTCCCATGACCCGTCACAAGGGGACATGGAGACTGGACCCAAATGCAGGACACAGGCACTGAACTACTAGGGGCAGGACAGGAACAACTAAAGGATAGAACATGGCAAAAGGGGAGACCATGGCATGCATGAGGGACATGGCATTCAAAGGTGATCCTGGGGTCCAGAGAGAATTCATGGCAAAGGCAGGATCTTGGCTAGGCTAGTGGATGGGTCTAAGGGACAAGGAATGTTGGGAGGATAGCCCCCTGGACAGGCCACATAACTCGTGGACAGGGCCCAGCCTCCCAGGCAGGAAAACAGGGGCCTGGGCAGGTGCAGGGCATACCCCATCAGAAGAGAGGGGTAGGAAAGGGCAGAGTCCCCCACGGGACAATGCTTACCCAACAGAGGCAAGGGATAGGAAGGGAGCTCAGTCCAGGGTGGTTCCAAGACTGACTCACAGAACTAGTTGATTAACCATGGGTATTCCAAGCCAGGGCAAACAGGATAACCAGGTCAAAACAGGAGAGACAGGCAAACAGCACAAGCAAGGCAACCCAGAAAAAAATAGCAGAGCCAGTGCATACAGAACAACAACCCCCAAACTAGACTCAGTCCCAGAGCCCCTTATGTACACCTGCCAGCTGATAGGTATCAGGTGCGCCTCCTCTAGCCAAGATGATCCTGTTTGGGCTTAAGGGTGAAAGGAGGGACAGCTATAAGTCCTGGAGTCCGGAGTCTGCGGACCGGATCAAGACCTGGAATGCAGGCTCCGGACTGGACCATAACATGACCATGTGCATTTCCTCTGGGTGCTCGGGTTTCCTCCCAGATTCCAAAGACATACAGTTAGGGTTAGTGAGTTGTGGACATGCTCTGTTGCTGCCGGGAGCATGGTGACACTTGCAGGCTGCCACAGCACAATGCTCAGACTGTGTCGGTGATTGCCAATCTACGCATTTCACTGAATGTTTCAATATGCATGTGACAAATGAAGCTAATCTTTAACTTCAAGACAGGTACTCTTTTGGGAATAGGAATGCCTGTTATTAATATCTGCAGTTCGCAACAAATTGCTATAGAGCTTGCTACCTTGACCTGTGTTATTTCTCAGAGAATAGTACTTACCAGCCACAGCAATATTGTTGAGGCTTCTGATTTGTTTACTATTATTTTTGATTTGATATTTACCATACTATAGTAAATGTCCTGACATAGGTAGGGTGAAAGCTGAGTCATTTCCACATTTGACAAACAAATTGCAAACGATAAAAAAACTAACAAGTATTCGGATGGCATGACGCCAGCTTCATAAGCAGTTACAACACAAGGGGGAGAGAAAACAAACAAGAGAAAATCTGCAGATGCTGGAAATCAAAGTAGCACACACAAAATGCTGGAGAAACTCAGCAGGGTCAATGGAAAAGAGTAAATAGTAGGTGTTTCAGGCTGAGACAGATGACCTAGATGGCCTTCCAAGTTGTAAGGTGTCAATGGCTTACCCAGGTTCGGCCAAATTTCCTTCCCTAAAGGACATAAGTGAACCAGGTCTGATTTTGCACACATCCAGTTTCATTTGCCAAATCTTAGCTCGCTTTCACCTTCCAGATTTAGTTAACAAGAAATACTGCCAATACTGGAAATCCAGAACAATACACAAAATGCTGGAGGAATTCAGCAGGTCAGACAGCAACTCTGTTGAGGAATAAAGAGTCAAAGTTTTGGGCTGACACCCTTCTTTGCCGGAAATGTTGATTCTTTGTTCCAGATTTAGTTAACTGTATTTGAATTGCCATTTAAGAACTTCAGTGTGCCTAGATTATTAGCCCAGTCTCTGGATTCAGTGAGGGCATGTAACCATTTTGCTGTCATGAACCACCAAGCAGTCCTTACTGGCTCTGTTCCTACCATCAACCATGCTCTTCTGACCCAAGTCTTCCAATGCTCAGGGCATTAATATTCAATTCCTCTGAAATCTACTTCTGTTGTACATAATGGATTGAGCCGTAGAGTTTAACTTGCAAATTTGTATTGCGGTTAGTGAAAATAACAGGATGAATTTCCACCAGGGTTTCTAAACCCATTAGACATCAGTGGAAATAATAACATGCAAAAGCTCATCTTTTCTTATACTGTAAATACTTCATTTCTATGCAGCCCAGGACTCCAGCTTATCGTTTATGCATCAGAGGTTCATAGTTAGACCTGCTGTGGAATACAACTACTAGACTTGTAATATTGGTTTTCAGAAGCTGGGAATTTAACAAGTAATGATTCACCATTCAGGAGTTATGGACATGCTGAGATAATTAAACCAAGTCCATATTTTATAAACTGACAAAATCGCTTTGAAGGGAGGCCAGATAGTGAGAAATAATTTAAAACCATAGTCGCACACTAATGGGTGGAGCAGAAAAATAAGACAGTCTGAAGAAAACAAAAAACAACCAGCAGCTGGCATAGACATGAATATAATGTATATGAATGCAGTCAAACTGGGAGAGGATATCATTATAACAGCTCAGGTGTTCAAGGAAGGTAAATATCTAGCATTTACTGCTTTGGACTGATAGTTCTTGAGGCTGCCACCAGGAAGTAGAGTAGCCTTAGGTCCCACACCATCAAGTTCAGGGGCAATAATTACTCTTCAACCATTAAGCTCTTGATCTTGAACCAGGATGGTCAACTTCATTCACCTCAACTCTGAACTGATTCCACAACCTATGGACTCACTTTCAAGGTCTCCATATCTCAAGTTCTCAGCATTATTTACTCATTAAATATTATTGGAATCACCTTGTTTCTTTTTTGCATTTGCACAGTTTGTCTTTTGCATATTGGTGTTTGTGTAGTTTTTCATTGATTCTACTGCATTTCATTGTTCTACTGTGAATGCACATAAGAAAATGAATCTCAGGGTAATAGGAATGACATTGATAATAAAATTACTTTTAATTTTGACAGGCAAACGAACAGGAAAACTCTTGGCTCAAGCACAGCACACAAAGCATCTACGTACTTAAGAAACTTAAACCATTTTTGTTCAATGGAATTACTTCATCTGGGGATTTTTCTTTATTTTACAAAGAGGCCAGTACGAGAGAGCAGCTGTCAGTGAACTGCCATTACAGCACCAGCAACCTGGTTTCCATTCCTGCTGCTCTGTAAGGAGTTCTGAGTTGGATGATCAGCCATGATCATAATGAATGGCGGTGCAGGCTGGAAGGGCCTATTTTCTATGTTTCTATGGCTGTGTCAGTTTCCTTCAGGTGCCACTCCAGTTTCCTCCCACATTCCAAAAACAAACCAGTTGGTCAGGTAATTGGCCACATGGGTGTAATTGGGTGCTGCAGCCTCCGGCGGTCAGAAGGGAGCGCTACCATACTGTACTTCTAAATAAATAAACACCAACACTACTCTGACTCCATTGAACGAGTAGAGTTAAAAGCAAGTGTGGCTCTGATGTTTCCTGAGCAAGGCCATCAGCACATCCGGGGCCATAAGACATCGGAGGGGAATTTGACCATTCAGCCCATCAAGTGTACTCCAACATTCCATCCTGGCTGATTTATTATCCCCCTCAACCCTATTCTCCTGCCTTCTCCCCGTAACCTTTGATGCCTTGACTAATCAAGAACCTATCAACCTCCACTTTAAATATATTCAATGATAAGACTCCACAACCATCTGTGGCAATGAGTTCCTCCTCATCTGTTCTAAATACACATCCTTCTATTCTGAGGTTGTGCTGGATCATAGACTCACCCATTATAAGGAACATCCTCTTCACATCCACTCTATCTAGGCCTTTCAATATTCAATAGATTTCAATGAGATCCCCCCCTCATTCTCTAAACTCCAGTGAGTACAGGCCCAGAGCCATCACATGCTCCTATATGTTAACCCTTTCATTCCCAGAATCATTCTTCTGAACCTTCTCCAGATGCTCTCCATTGCCAGCACAACATTTCTTAGATAAGGGGCTCGAAACTGCTCACAGTACTCCAAGTGCAGACTGAGAAATGCCTTACAAAGGCTCAGCATTATTACATCATTGTTCTAGTCTTCTCAAAATGAATGCTAACATTGCATTTGCCTCTCTCACCACCAACTCAACCAACAAGTTATTCTTTAGGGATTCCTGCTCAAGGAACATAGAACATAGAATAGTACAGCACATTACAGGCCCTTCAGCCTACAATGTTGTGCCAACCCTCAAACCCTGCCTCCCATATAACCCCCCCACCTTAAATTCCTCCATATACCTGTCTAGTAGTCTCTTAAACTTCACTAGTGTATCTGTCTCCACTACTGACTCAGGCAGTGCATTCCACGCACCAACCACTCTCTGATTAAAAAACCTTCCTCTAATATCCCCCTTCCTCTAATATTCCCTCCCCTTACCTTAAAGCCATGTCCTCTTGACCTGAGCAGTGGTGCTCTGGGGAAGAGGCACTGGCTGTCCACTCTGTCTATTCCTCTTAATATCTTGTACGCCTCTATCATGTCTCATCTCATTCTCCTTCTCTCCAAAGAGTAAAGCCCTAGCTCCCTTAATCTCTGATCATAATCCATACTCTCTAAACCAGGCAGCATCCTGGTAAATCTCCTCTCTTTACTCTTGTACTCTTTCCAATGCTTCCACATCCTTCCTATAATGAGGCGACCAGAACTGGACACAATACTCCAAGTGTGGCCTAACCAGAGTTTTATAGAGCTGCATCATTACATCACGACTCTTAAACTCTATCCCTCGACTTATGAAAGCTAACACCTGACAAGCTTTCTTAACTACCCTATCTACCTGTGAGGCAACTTTCAGGGATCTGTGGACATGTACCCCCAGATCCCTCTGCTCCTCCACACTACCAAGTATCCTGCCATTTACTCTGTACTCTGCCTTGGAGTTTGTCCTTTCAAAGTGTACCACCTCACACTTCTCTGGGTTGAACTCCATCTGCCACTTCTCAGCCCATTTCTGCATCCTATCAATGTCTCTCTGCAACCTTCGACAATCCTCTACACTATCTACAAAACCACCAACCTTTGTGCTGTCTGCAAACTTGCCAACCCACCCTTCTACCCCGACCTCCAGGGGTAATAAAAATCACGAAAAGTAGAGGTCCCAGAACACATCCTTGTGGAACACCACTAGTCTGAACCCTCCAATCTGAATGTACTCCCTCCACCACGACCCTCTGCCTTCTGCAGGCAAGCCAATTCTGAATCCACCTGGCCACACTTCCCTGGATCCCATGCCTTCTGAATTTCTGAATAAGCCTACCATGTGGACTCCCAAGAACCTTTGCGCCTCTGACTTTGAGTTTTCTCCCCATTTAGAAAGTTGAAAAAAGGCTGACCCAAGCCTTATAGGCTCATTAGGCCGGTGCTTATGCTGATTTCCGTGGCATGAAGTGACTGAGAGTGCAAGGCTTCCCCAGACTAGGGCGCCAGACAATCGCGAGGTTAACCCCCAGCATTTTGCCGGTACCCATTTTCAGCTGGGTGGACTGCAGCAGTGTGTGGTTAAGTGCCTTGCTCAAGGACACATCACGAGGCTCGGCTGGGGCTTGAACTCACGACCTTCAGATCGCTAGTCCAACGCCTTAACCACTTGGCCACGCACTACATTTAGAAAGTAGTCTACACATTTATTCCTTCTCCCAATGGCCATGACCGTGCGCTTCCCTACACGATATTCCATGTGCCACTTTTTGCCCATTCTCCAAATTGTTCCATCCTCTGCTTCCTCAACACTACCTGCCCTTTCACCTTCTGTTGTATCACCTGCCACACCTATCACATTTGGCCACAAAGCCAGCAATTACAACATCCAAATCATTGACATTGAGTGTCCAAAGAAGTCTCAATACCAAACCCTGCAGAACACCGCTAGTTACCAGCAACCAAACAGAACGTGGCCCTTTTCTCCTGCCAGTTAGCCAATCTTCTATCCATGCTAATGCCTGTCCTGTATTATATGGGCTCTTATTTTATTAAGCAGCCTTGTATGTGAAGTAGCTCCAGAAACCAAATGAAAGAAAAACACAGCAGCCCCGGGATACCTGTATGCTTAGTTTTTCTTCAGTGAAGTGCTCACATATGATGTGGTAGCTTAAAGACACATGTCATTCATGCATTTCTTACATATTACATATAACACATTCTAAGAGGGGCGCCCTTTTAGAACAGAGATGAGGAGGAATATCTTCAGCCAGAGAGTGGTGAATCTGGGGAATTCTTTGCCACAGGCTGCTGTGGAGGCCAAGTCTTTATGTATGTTTAAGGCACAGGTTGGTAGATTCTTGATTGGCCAGGGCATGAAGGGATACAGGGACAAGGCAGGAGACTGGGGCTGAGAGGAAAATTGGATCAGCCATGATGAAATGGCAGAGCAGACTTGATGGGCCAAATGGCCTAATTCTATTCCTAACCTTATGGTCCTGTAATAAATTATGTACACAAAGAATGATTAAGCAATATATTTCCAATATTACTCAAATATTACTGAAATATTGAATACACTGTACAATGTGCAGCATCTTGCCAAAGGCCTTCTGAAAACCCACATAAACAAGATTTACTTACTCTTTGGTCTATCCTGTCCGTTATTTCCTCAAAGAATTCCAACAGATTTAGTTGTCAGACAAGATTTCCTCTTAAAGAAACATTGCTGATTTTTGCCTACTTTATCATATGCCTCCAAGTACCCTAAAAACTCATCCTTAATAATAAAGACTCCAACATCTTCCCAACCAATGAAGTCGGGCCAAATAGCCTATAATTTCCTTTTTTCTGCCTCCCTCCCTTCTGAGTGGAGTGACATTTGCAGCTTTCCAGTCCTCTAGAACCACTCCAGAATCTAGTGATTCTTGAAAGATCATTACTGACACCTCCACAATTTCTTCCACTGCCTCTCCGGGATACAAGGTTACAAATGTGACAAGCTCAGACTCTCAAAATCAACAGAATATGCCTTCTGGTCATTCCTTTGCCTAAACTTGTAATCGGCAGTGCCAGCTAATCCAAGCAATCATTATAGAATTCGTTGTAGATATGCAATGGGAATTAAGAGCACACCTTGCTAGCTTAGCAAATTCCATTGGTCAGTGAACACAACCTTGCACTTCCTGGGCGCTGTATGATTGGAAAACTACTCAGGCAGTTTTGGGCAAACTTGTCCCAGTACAGAAAAGCACAAGGACAGGACCAATGATATCCATTGTGAAATATAATGATCTCTTCCAATTGTATGCTGCACCTGCATATCACGGCCTCTGAATGCCATGGATCACTGGATATCAAATGTGTAATTCTGCTTCAGTTGTCAATTTACAAATAGCAAATCCTATATCATGATCTTAGTATGTTTGCGAAACTTGGACAGGAGAGAAATCTCATGTCAGTTTGTAAAATGTTTTAATATTATGAAGGGCACTGATTTCTTTGCTAGAGTTTGGCACAACACTCACCTCTATTAACCAAGGAACTATCCTTTTCACTGAATATTTCACTACCAGCCTCAAGCATTAAATAGAAAACATAGTTATTGCCAACTGCTCTCAGCTCAGGCATTAATAGCACACACCATTACTTGAGTAATGCTGACTTAGTGAAAGAAAGCAAATTTTTAGCCTTTGAACTTGGGCACTAACAACACATTAGAGGAAAATGCTTGTCTCTCCCTTCTGGCAGTCCAGACAGGGGAAATTTTACAGGGAAGTTAAATTCCACGACGAATATAGCTGAGAATTTACTTCTGATACAGAAATGTCAACGTGGAAGGCAACAGTTCCTTCAACTTTGTGTGTGAGAGAAACAAATATCTGTTAGTACTTGAAAGGGCACAGAAAAAGCATTGGTTTGTTTTTTGTTCTAAATGAGTGGATGAAATTAATGAAGTGTTTTATGTAAATTTAACATAACTTAATCAACATATACCAAGTGCATTATCAGCATGATATGTCCTCAGTGTTTCAGATCCTTTCATATTTTTTCAAAGGTTCAAAGGTTCAATTTAATGTTAGAGAAATGTATACAATATACATCCTGAAATTCTTTTTCTGTTCAATCATCCATGAAAACAGAAAAGTGCCCCAAAGAATGAATGACAGTTAAACGTGAGAACCCCAAAGCTCTCCTCCCCAGCTCCCTCCTCCCCTGCATAAGTGGCAGCAGGGAACGATACCACCCCTCCAAGCAAATAAAAAGTGTGCCCGCTACCGAGTACAGGTGTGAGCTAGACGATAGCAAAGACACAGACTTTACAGTTACCCCAAAGACTATCACATTTCATCTGGCATTTGACAAACCACAGGTTCTCTCTCTCCCTAATAAGGGACAGGGAGGTGTCCCCTATTTCCAACATGGTTTATGAGCATCACTTCCAGATATTCCATATTTGTCCATCCCTTGCTCCATACAAAATTCCACTTGCTCCCTTTCAGCTGTATATTGGTGGGTAAAAGCATACTACAGATTGTAGGTCCAAGCATACTACAGATGACAAAAACATTTGCACTGGAGGTGGTGTCACGAAGACTCTGCCTGCCTGTAAACCTTCTGGGACCATACTGAAAATCACAGGAGTTCTCCAGTTCCCATCATCAACCCATCACCATCAAAACAGGTCTGGTTAATGTTGTATTGCTACAGGATATTTTGCAGTGTGCAGTTTGTTCTATGGCAGTGACTATGTAACTAAAATTAAAATGCCAAAGAAATGAAAATCTTTCACTCCCTCCAATCTTTCTCATCTTCACAACACAGTGTATCCATTTTATCTCTCAACAACTTAATATTTATTTATTATTATACAGAGCGGAATAGCCCCTTCTGGTCGTCTGAGCCATGCTTCCCTGAGCATCCGGAGGAAACCCACTTGGTCACGGGGAGAACATACAAACTCCTCACAGGCTGCGGCAGGAATTGAACCCAGGTTGCCTGTGCTGTAAAGCATTGTGCTAACCACTTTGCTACCATGTCTCCGCCTAATCTGTTTCTTCCACAGAGTCCGACTGTTCAGACCCAAACTTCAGATAGCCATCCGACCTATTACACTGTTTTCTCACACAAATACCTGATCTATTTTTTCCAAAGATAATGTTAACTTCCAGTATGTTGTGTGTTGCCCCATTTCTCTCACCAATGTTTGAGCCAGACGTTCAACTCCCCAAATTACCTTTTGTCAATTTGTATGCTGTTTGGGTAGAAACCCAGAGTTTCCCAGTCCTGCAAACGTTGATTCTTGCTGCTCGTATTCCCTCAGAGGAAGCTCCCTCACATCATCCTTGTCAGCAGCAGCTTCCAGGCAGTCAAATACGTCACCTTCCATCTAACCCTTGAACCGTACCACCAAATAGGCAATCGCACACACTGAGCTGCAAAGAACAGTCATCTGCCCTTCTCCATACTAAATGACCCCTTGTGCACATGACTCAATCAAACTGAAAGCCTCTCACACCACTGTGTTGTGGTCAGTTTTCTCATCCATATTTCTGTCACTGATCTCACTCACACAGACACAGTGAATCTCAGGGGTAAGTGCAAGGGCCAAGGCTCCTGGTAACAGCTTTAGTCACCCACACTTAACACCCTCCAATTTCCCCTCAACCTATTTTGGAATATTTGATCTGACCGCTATCACTGCCTCCCAAAACAACATGCCAAAGTAACTTTACTCTAGCTTATGTACCATCGTGGCCAAATCTCTCTCAATGAGCAGACATTTACTACAGATGTGGTTGCCATGGATCCCAATGGTTTCTACCAGTCCCCACTTGAATCAGTTGCTGTGGCTGAGTACATTTATTAAATCAATTTATTTAACTCCATCACCCTTACCTCATCAAAACCTCTCACTCAAAAAGCCCACATTGTGCAGAAAGCAGTTTGCTTTGGCTACAGCTCTCAAATTTGCACTCCCAGATGTCAATGTCTTTATGATTTCAATTAACCAGTTCATACTCGATATCCAATTACCAGGGTGGCTTGTTTATTTAGGTGTAACACCCTGGGAAAGGTTTCACTGCTAACGTAATGGTGGTTCTGTAGAAGCCGTGTTTGGGTTATGGTTAGAGATAACGGGTGCTTTGGAATGTGAGCTGAGTCCTTCGTTCGGTGGGAGATAGAGAGAGAAGATGCTGGAGAGAATAGATCGTAGGACATGACCCGGTGGGGAGATTGTGATTCGATGGAGCCAGGCACCAAGATTGACTGAGGATCGGTGAATTGGGCTCCAATCAGTGCACATTTGGCTGTTTAGTTATAATGGACCCTTTTTTTCTTTCTTTTGTTTATTTAAGATTCATAAATATAATTACTTTAATTGTACGCAGTGTGCTGTCTGTTCCTTCTTGGCACTGAGTTGTAACAGGGTTGCAAATTACACAGCGTCCACACAAACTGGGGTTTGGGGTGGGAGAGCCGTCTCAATCACCGTCTGAGGGTTGGTGGGACCGGAGTGTGTCTTCCCTAGACTTACGCAGTCAAGGAAACTAGCAGGGTTTCATAAGCTGATCAATAACAGCAGTTTAAAATGATAAAATTAAGAAAATCTAAGAGTTATCTAAATGTAACCAACAAATTTTTTAAAATGAAAATTTTTCTTTTTTCCTCACCAAAACCCACACAGTGACAATTGCACTTTGAGGAATTAAACACTAGCTTCTGGAAATTGAGCAAAATTTCTTCCAATAATTTAGCATTCACTTTGCTGGAAGATTAATGGAAAAGATTGTTGCTGGGTTTGCACTGACCTTCTGTCAAAAGAATGAGCGGAGTCCCTGTGGGAGACTCCACTCCTTGTAGCACTAAATAGTGCTGGGACCAGCACTGTGAACACCCAACAGAATCTCTTTGTTTGTCACTTCATCACAATGTCAACATATTTATTTATTTCATGTGAAATCTGGCACCAGCTCATTACATCAACAGCACAATTCACCACATAAATATGCTGTAAGGTTTGTTAACTGGTTACACACGCATAATTGAAAAGCGTAAAAAGTCTGGATTAAATCACCTTTTTTATTTTAGCCATTCCGGCAAAACTAACAGTGAGCTAATGCAACTTCAATGTTCTAAAGCAGTATAAGGTAGTTTGGCTAGTTTTACTCTCACCACTGAGTCAGAACTTCCAGTTTCAAGTTCCACCAGATATCTGAACACATAATCTAAATTAGCATTCAGTGCAGCTCTGAAAAATTGCTGCGCTCTGACAGGTTCCAAACTGACAGTCTGCCTGCCCTGTGACATTACTTAATTGCTGAACTGGGGAATTATCCTGTGCTGGACAACACTACCCTCTCAATGAACATTACTAAGCTAAAACATTCTGAAACTAGTATTATTTATCTGACCTTGCAGTCTGTCTCTTTGCTTATCTCATCTAGCTTCAGAAGCATTTTATCAAGCGTTGGCTACTCTTTTCTCACGGATGCTGCCTGACTTGCTGAGTTCTTCCAGCGTTGTGTACGTATTCTCTTATCAAATGTTTTACAGGGATCAACTTTATTTGCCATATATATTTATAACTGTTGGGGATTTATCTGTTCATTCATTAAGATACAACACAGAACAGTGCCTTCCATCCCTTCAAACCACGCCACCTTGATTTAACCCTTGCCTCATCGTGGCACAATTTACTATCAAAAATTAACCTACCAACTAGTATGTCTTTGGACTGTGGTAGGAAGCCAGAGCACCTGGAGGAATACCAGCGGACATGGGGAGAACGTACAAACTCTTAACAGACAGTTGCAGGAATTGAACTCAGGTCAAAGGTACTGTAAAGCACTGTGCTAACCACTTTGCTGTGGTGTGTTGGTCAGGGTGTAACATGCAACAAAAAACATTCAACAATAATAAAGGCATCTCCATCGTATCCAAGACATTTTCACAGAGCGGTGCCTCAGAAAGGCAGTGACCATTATTAAGGACCTCCCTTGCCCAGGAAATGCTCTGTTCTTAGTTTTACCACTTCAGAAAGACGATACAGAAACCAGAAGGCACACCCTCAGATTCAGGACAGCTTTTTCCCCTCTGCCATCTGATTCCTAAATGGACACTAAACCTATGAACCCTGGAGGGTCTCAGCCCAAAATGTTGACTCTACTCTTTTTCCACAGTGGGGCCAGGCTTGCTGAGTTCCTCCAGCATTTTGTGTGTGCTGCTATGAACACTGCCTCACTTTTTTTATTATTTGTTTTGCATTGTTCCTTATCTAACTATTTTATATACAGAAATATATTCTTAATGTAATTGATTTACCTATTATTTTTCACTTTCTATATTATCATGTTGTGGAGACCCACTTTCTGAGCAGGTGAACCGGCTCACAAACAGCCCGCGTGCGGGGGTGGAGAGTTTGGTTATGCACCTCTGATGTCACTTCCGCCTGGAGAGGGCGGGCGCTAGAGATTAAGTGCCAGCACCGCGAAGTTTGAATAAACTAGTCTCGAAACGACTTACCCACTGCGTGTCGTCTCTAGCTCTGTGTGTAGTACATTGCTACAATGTATTGCATTGTGTTGCTGCTGCTAACATTTTTCACAACACATGCCAGTGATAATAAACCTGATTCTGAATAATGAATTATATAAAAATAGAGGTTTAAGTACAGATATGAAATAAAATGTGTATAAATAAATAAATACCAGTATGTATTTACAATGTAAACAGCAATCCAATGAATCAAAATCACAAAAGGTGAGTTTTATACGCAAGGACTCCCTGTTAAGACTTTCAGTACAACCTAGTATTTTAATTCAGAACAACTTCATACATTTGTTGCCTTTCCTTTCAACTCCTGAACCTGAACAATGACAGGCAATGGACGCTGAAGAGCTCCAAACTTGAATAACAGCATCACTACTGATATTAACTACCCACCATCTGTCCACCTCTGTCCTCTGCCACTGTGACTAACAAAAGACACAAAAGCAATACACAAAAGATAGAGATATCAATGGTCACTTTGCATTCATCTGATTAAATTCTTGAAGCCATCCTCAGTCATAAGGCAATGTGTAGTTTTAAAGGGCCATGAATTTAATAATGGGTGGTGGGGTGGAGGTAGTCTCTACCAAAGGAGGTGTAAACAGCTCTTCCCTCCGCTAGCCTGCAGGTCACCCTTGGGCAAGGAGTTGGCACCTGCTTAACCCCCTCCCCCTCCCCAAGCAGGGTCACATGAAGCCATGAGAGCAGGTGGTAGGTGGTCAATGAGCAGCAGGCGCAGTTCACAAGTCCTGGCTATGCAGCCACTGGCAGACAGTCTCTGAGGGCTATTGATAATGGCTGGGGTCACCCGTCTTGTAAATACGACACTACCCAGAAGAAAGCAATGGCAAACCTCTTTCTTGTAGAAAAATTGGCAAAGAGCAATCATCATCATGATAATGATGAAGATATAGACGATGAAGTTAACAGACTCGCCAATTTAATCCCTGGTGCAGTGATGCATAGACTACATGACAGGACGGCATGGTAGCGTAGCAGTCAGTGCAACTACATTTGTACTTTGTGATCACCAATCGGGGTTCATTTCCTGTTGCTTATCTGGACAGAAATTGTACATTTTCCCCGTGACCATGTCTGTTTCCTCTGGGTGCACTGGTTTCCTCTCACATTCCAAAAGATGCCCATGTACTCTCATTTTGGACCCCCTTGTCTTCCGTTGAATTAGTTTAATGTTTTGAAGTGACAAACAGCATGGGTTAGGGTTAGTACGTTTTGGGCATTCTATGTTGGCACTGGAAACACAGGGACACTTGTGAGTTGCTCCAGTACACTTCTCACTGACTGATCATGCATTTCACTGTTCATGTGACAAATAAAGATAGTCTCTTTTTTGAAAGAGGAAAGTTCCTGCTACTCACATGCTTTGCATTTAGTTAAGCACACAGCGTCCGAGTCCCTGGATTCATTTCACAGCCAAAGAAAACAGTTTGGAAGTGTAGCTATCCTTATGTTGTGGGAAACGTAGCAGCCAATTTGCACACAACAAGATCCCACAAGCAGTAATAGGATAATAACCAGATAACCTTTGTGTTGAATTTGGATTAAATAGGCAGAAAGAGGGTGAACTCCACTATCAAATTAATCCCATGGGATTTCATCTCACCTTGTAGAGATGCAGACAGATCCCTTGGTTTCAGATTCCATCTAAGAGATGGCATCTGAAGCAGTGCAGCGCTCTCTCAGTGTCACAGGCTGGATTATCTGTGATCATGTCTCTGGAGTGGGACCTGAACATGTAATCTCATGACTTGACAGCAAGTATGTGACCCATTGTTGACCAGCTGTGTAAACTGCCCATCAGACTGCCAAAATCCAAATACAACTGACATTTTGCCGTCCTTTCAGTAGATGTCCCAAAGGTAATCACTTGCATCTTAGGAAAAGACAATGGCATTCAAAGGGCCTGTAACCTCCCTATAGAGGGAATGCTGCAAAGGAAAGTCAGTGTACAGATTGAGAAGTGCTGTACTGACCAAGTGACAACATAAGTGTACTGAAAGGCTGACTTTCTGAGTCCCAGTTCAATGAACTCAACAGACTAAAGAGCTGATTGTGGACTTCAGAACGAGTAAGACGAGGGAACACATACCTGTCCTCAAAGAGGGATCAGAAGTGGAAAGATTGAGCAATTTCAAGTTTCTGGGTATCAATATTTCTGAGCACCTAAAAAGGAGTCAACATATTGATGCAGCTTCAAAGAAGGTATGACAGTCACTATGCTTCATTAGGAGCTTGAGGAGATTAGGTATACCATCCAAAACACTCACTACATTCTACAGATGTACCGTGGAGAGCGTTGTCACTGGCTGCGTCACCATCTGGTATGGGGGAAACTACTGCACAGGATTGAAATAAGCTGCAGAATTGTCTAAACTCATTCAGCTCCATCATAGGCACGCACCTCCATAGTAACCAGGACATCTTCATGGAGCGACACCTCAAAAAGGCAACATCCATTTTTAAGGAACCCTACCACCCAGGTTATGCTCTTTTCTCATTGCTACCATCAGAAGCCTGAAGGCACACACTCAATGATTCAGGAACCATTTCTTCCACTCTGCTATCTGACTTCTGAATGGACATTGAATCCATGAACACTACCTCACTAATTTATTTATTTCAGATTTTTGCACAATTTTTAAAATCTAAGTGTGTGTGTATATATATATATAGTTACGTACTCGTGACACATGACAGTGGAGCCCTTGTCATGTGACTGGGGTTGAAGCTGTACTGGACTTGAGGTGATGGTCTTGTGATGGTGGTGACGTCATTTTCCCGCCAGTAGAGATCATGTGATGGTTTTTTTTTACAGTTACAGTACTGCCCCTGTGAGGAGGGGCAGTTCGTGGCTGGATTTGCCAGGTTGACTTCATGCCACTGCGTGTTTGAAGTGATGACGCAGTTTAGCTGAAGGATGAAGTTTTTATTTAATGCCTAAAGTTTAAGAGGTCATTGCCAGCAGGTTCTTTATGATTCTGCTAGTTCGGAATTAGTGGAGAGTGAAGATCGAGGAGAATCGCTTTCTACTGTGAAACGGGGGCGACCTTTGTTTGATCCTTATTTGGAAGGATTTCGTTGACTATCTTCATGTTAATCCCTAGGTTAAACTAGAAAGGATTGAAGGTAGTGGAGAAGGAAAGGTCAGTGCCTTTAAGCCGTTCTGTTTCGTAAATACTTCGTGGGAATTTCGACGTCGGGGATCGAAGCAAGCGACGTGAAAGAGAACCTAAATCGTCTTATAAAGTCTCTCCTTTTAAATGGACTGTGAGCATATCGAACTTTTGGCAATACCACTTTTAAGAACTGTTTTTGGAATATCACTTTTAAAGAACTGTTTTTGGAATATCACTTTAAGAACTGTTTGGGCTGCCGCTCAGCAGCTGTTTCCGGTTACGGTAGTGTTTGTTTACTTTTGGGGGGTTTGTTTTCTGTGTTTAATAAACGTGTTGTTTGTTATTGGAAACCCTTGCCGAACTCATATATTTATTGTTGCCGGAATACGTAACAATATATACACACATACTGTAATTCACATTCTTTTTCTCTATTATCATGTATTGTATGGTACTGCTGCTGCAAAGGTAACAAGTTTCACGACACACCGGTGATAATAAACCTGATTTTGATTCATCCATCATGCATCCTGCATACAGAGTTTCCCTGGTTAGTGCAGTTACTGTGCCAACAGGGGGATTGATTCATCTACAATGGAGAACCTGCAAATATGTTTAAATAGAGACACAAGAGACTGCCAATGCTGGACTTCGGAGCAACAATCTGCTGGTTCAGCAGCATCTGTGGGAGGAAGGGAACTGTCAAAGTTTTGTAACAAAAACCCACATCAGGAGTGGTGATGTACCAGTCTGACATGATGACACAGTCTGCACCCGTCCTGGTGCTGGGTTTTGACACAAAATATCAACAATTCTTTTCCTCTCACAGATTCTGCTTGGCCCACTGGGTTCTTCCGGCATATTGCTTACGTGGAGCCTGGAAATACACCCGAGATTGAAAGAGACAAAGAAGACTTTCGGCATTTCATTCAATTTTGTGTTTGAACTTTTTCTGATTTTCAACCTGAGCAGTGTTGTACACCGGGAAACACATTGCACGCTGGAACACACAGGCTTCTGGGTACTGCAGTAATCAGTTATCATATAATCTGACCACTCCTCAGCCTTGAAAAGATGTTAGGTATTTATGTTCATCTGCAGGAACAACAGACCCTGGTTCACAAGCAAAATAAGTTATCTATTGCTTTACTATAAAGTTATTATTTCCCCTCTGAATGCATTTCAGCAAACACACAAGTCCAGTTATCAACTAAGCAAATTTCTGGTACATCTGTCAATTCAAAATACTGAATTGTTCTTGTGAGGCTAAAGCAATAGGTGTAACAATTGTACAGAATTGAGTTTGCTGCTGCATGAATGGAAATCTATCGGTACCAAATATTCAGTGTAAAACAAGGTGAAATAATCCCATAGAAACACAGAAGAGAGTTACCTCATTTCTGAAGCTGTTAAAGTTCGCTTGGAAAAAGTACTTGAACTTCTAAATTCCCTTGGAAACTCAGGTCCCACCACAGTCTGTAAAGAGTTTGTATGTTCTCCCTGTGGGTTTCCTTCAGGTGCTCTGGTTTCCTCTCACAGTCCAAAGATGTACCAGTTGGTAGATTAGTTGGTCAATGTAAATTGTCCCGTGATTAGGTTAGTGTTAAATCGGGTTTGCTGGGAAGGACATCTCGAAGAGCTAGAAGTGCCTATTCCATGCTGTATCTCAATTAATTAATTATTGTGGATTATTGAATACCTGTAAAGCAAAACACTACCTGCTATTAATTTAGAAATATTTCATTGTTTATCCCAAGAAGGCGTGTTGTTCCAATTCAGTGTTTTGGAATATCAACATATTTCAAAGTTTTAAGAACTCAGTTCATCAGGCTTTATTGGACAGTCCTGTTTTGGAATTTCACTCCCAACTTAGTGTCTCTTTACCTATGGCTGAATAAGCAGTTTAAGATCACTAATAGCCTAAAGAGAATTTACACACTGGCTTTCACAAATCCAGTGAGCTTTAGAGCTATTAATCTTAAAAGTGTCATTCTAGTTGTAATGTTGAAAATATGACAGCTGAATTGCGTACAAAAGCAATATGATAATGAACACATAACCTGCCTTACTGAAGATGCTTGAGGGATAAAAAACAGCCAGGACACTAAAGAACTCTGTGTTCCTCTTTCTTCAAAATATGTCTTTTATAATAACTGAAGGAACTCAGCACTTCATGCAGCAGCTGTGGAGGGAAATGGCCAGTCCAGGTGAAGGGTCTTGAGCTAAATTGTCAACTGCTTATTTTCCTCAATTGATGCTGCCTGACCTGTTGAGTTCCTCCAGATACCTGCATCTAGCCTCATGTCTCTAGATCTTTCAACAACTATCAGAGATCAGAAGGATCTTCTCATCTGAAAAGTGGTTCAGCTGATAGAGCAGCACCCCCTCGATACTGCCCAGGATCGTGTGCTCCAAGCTCTTGAGTGGGACTATGCCTCAAGTGCAGAGAGAGATACCAGTCGAGAAACAGCTGACACACATTCATAGATGGAAAGAAAGACATTCTTGAATCATCTGCCTGGGGTGGGATCTCAGAAGAAGTCATTCTCACCTTGCTCGATGGTCCTTTTGTGCTGCTTAACATCTCATAAGCAAGTAAGATTCTGCAGATGCTGGAAATATACAAGCAACACACACAAAATGCTGAAGGAACTCAGCGGGTGAGGCAGCATCTACGGAAAGAAATACAGACACTTCGGGTTGAAATCTTTCACCAGGCCAGGTCTGACGCTGCCTGACCTGTCAAACTCTTACAGCATTTTGTATGTGCTACTCTGCTTAACATCTCAAGCCCCTTTCAAAAACAATGCTCTGCTTCCTTCAAATGAAGAATGCGTGGCTGATTTATATTAAAGCTACAGAGTGCAGAGGATCCTCCCTGACAGCCCATTACCATCTGTTAAACCTTGATAGCTATAGGAATCTATTCCACATTAGTGAAACTGCTGTCGTGATGTTGTTGACAAACCAATCTTCTGCCTTCAGGGAGCACTTATGTTAATGGCTATCAAGATTATGTAGCTAATAAACTATTGAATACTGGTTCTGTTGCACTTCACATTCATTGGCTTCTCCTTGATGCCTCTTTTGAAAGGAGGTGCCTGCAGATGTGGATGCAAGGTGTCTTTCTTGCACAGAAGCCTCTGAGTATTCAAAGGAAATGCGACATTAAAACCATCTGCTTCAATCCATTGATTTACTCAGCATGGGTGCACTCGAACAGTTTGGGGAAAAATGACCAGAGAAGGAGAGACCCTCCGACCAGTGCTAGCGTGAACACGATGTGCACGCTGCAGGTCTGGGCAATGCTCGCGATCATGGTTCATCCTGGGCAAAGCTAAGATGTAAAAGGTTACCGCCAATGGTTACAGGGCCGCCCGGTGGCTCAGCGGGTAGAGTCACTGCCTTGCAGCTGGGATCAATCCTGACTCCTGTCGCTGTCCCTGGAACTTGCACTTTCTCACATGATTCCTCTGGCTGCTCTGCTTTCTTGCCTCATCCCAAAGGGTGCAGATCAGTAGATTAATTGGCCACTGTAAACTGCCCTTGATGTGGAGGCACCAATAAATCTGGTGGGGATAGGGGTGGCAGAAGGGAATGAGGGGAGATTAAAAAATTGGATTAAATGCAGGATTAATTCAGGACTCAGTGGGCTGAAGTGACTGTTCCTGTAGAGAATAACCCTGTGATTCATTCTAAAACACTGGTACACCTGTGCTGTACTAGAAGTGTGCTACACAGTCAACAGAGCTACCATTCAGAGACCTTTCATTCCCTCAGTGGTCCCTCTACACAGTCTCAATATTATTTATTTATTTTTGTATTTGCAGATTGTCTTCTTTTGCACATTTGTTGTTTGTGAGTCTTCGTGCATTGATTGCACAGTATTTCTAATATCTGATATGTAAGGGAGGTCAATGGGAGTAGGCAGTTTAAATAGGTTGGCACAGACTAGATGGGTCACAGGGCCTGTTTCTATGACTCTACTGTGAATGCCTGCAAGAAAATGGATCTCAGAGTAGTCTAAGATGACAGGTATGTACTTCGACAATAAACTTACTTTGAATGTTGAAGTTGAAAGCGCATACCATAAGACCACAAGACAACTTCCATCCTGCTATTACAAGACCCTTGAATGCACCTCTCTCGCGCTAAAGATCTCGATTTCTCAGTCTGCCTCATTGTGACCCCTGCACTTTATTGTTCACCTGCACTTCTCTCTCTCTGTAGCTGCAACACTACGGTTTGCACTCTGCATTCCGTTTTCTTTTACTACCTTGATGGATTTTTTTTGCAAGTGTGCATTCTTGTAAAAATTGTGATATTTTGTTTAATTTATGCATTTTCTCTTGTAAATGCTGCTTATATGATGCTATATGCCTGTGATGCTGCTGCAAGCAAGTTTTTCATTTCACCTGTGTATACATATACTTGTTCATGTGACAATAAACTCAACTTTTGCTTCAATGTCATTATGTATGGCATAGTCTTCAAACTAAATGTTTTCACTGTATCTCGGTACACGTGACAATAATAATAAAATATTGTTATCAATGCCTTCTCTATTTTAAGGACTGACAAAAGAGAACCACTAATCACATTGAATATTTATACTTCAATCAACATTTTAAAGCAATATTTGATCCCTGCCTCATTGTTGTGAGAGCTTGCTTAGTGTAGATTGACTGTCAGGCTCCAGCAATAGACACAATTAATTGGTTTTAAAGTACTTGGAAGTATTCTGAAAGGGACTTAAAAGAAATGCAGCTCCCTTTCTCTGATTCAAAGTTTAACGTAAATTTATTATCAAAGTGTGCATGTATATCTAACAATACACTACCATACATTCATTTTATACAGGCATTTACAGGAAAATAAAATACGATAGTTTATAAAAAATTACACCTAACAATGACTGACAAACATCCAATGTGCAAATGAGGACAAATCATAACAATACTGAGAAGATGAGCTGCAGAGTTCTTCAAGGTGAGCCGCTAAGTTGTGGAGTCAGTTCGGCATTGAGGTGAATGAAATTATCCATGATTTATCGGGAGCCTAATGGTTGTAGGGTAATAATTGTTACTGAACTTGGTGGTGTGGGACCTAAGGTACTTATATCTCCTAATCATCTTCTTGAAATACTGCCTTGGTTACTTCGCACAGTTACAACATATAACTGACTGAAGCAGAATTATAAAGTGACCAGTAGCAAGCTTAGGCTGGCTGAATCTGATTCTGGAATGGAAGACTAAAAAAAATGTGGGATAAAGGCTGCGTCACTTTTGAGGAGAGTTCAGAAAGAAAAATTAATAATGTTCCAAAATCCCCAGTATGCAATTAAATTTGACTCCTGGAACATCCTCCTCCAGTTAGAATTATGCTGTGGAACACCAGAGTGCAAATGACTTGAAATCAATTTGCTATCTTACAAAGAAGCAAATTCCTTCACTTTAAAGTCAGTTTGTTCCTGATTTCTGATACTGAATCCAGTGAGTTTAAAGAGAGTGGGAGTTGCACAAACAATCCAGATTCCAAACCTGGCTGCAAACCTATCTACATCCCTGGCCCCTTGGTGTTGCAAACTCCATCCCTAGTAACCTGGCTTACCTTCCAAAATCTTGGCTCCGGCCACACATCCCACTCGCGCTCTGAACCCTGGCAAATATTCCAGAATAATGAGTGAACCAGATGGTGAACCATAGGATATCCAAACAAATGGAATCTTACTGTGCATTCTTTATGGTTTGCAGTTGAAATGGACTGAGATGGGGCCAAGAAGGTTTACAAACTGCTAGATGGAAGAATATTACTGGTGCATGCATTCCTATAAGATTGTACAGGACATTGGCGAGGCTGATTTTGGGACCTTGCGTCACTTGCCTGTAGGAAAGAGGTACTAAGTTGGAAAAAAGGTGGAGGAAATCTACAAGGATGTTGCCAGGTCTCCAGGGAATAAGTTCTGGACAAGCTTAAGCAGGGAGGGCAGAAGAATGATGGGTGATCTTATTGTGGTGCATAGGTAGTATCATTGCGTGCACAGTCTTTTCCACAGGGTTGGGGAATCAGGTGGTAAACAGCATAAATTTAAGGTGAGAAGGGAAGAATTTAATAGGAACCTAGAGTGCATCAGACCTTTAAGTTATGTAATGGTTGCTTAGACATCTATTCACGAATCTCTTCTTCCAGTTCCATTTAGCTTTACTGTCCTTTTAAATCTCTAAGCAACACTAACGCAGTTTAATTTATTCATGGCTTTACATACAAGGCCAGTGTTTAATGTCCAACATTAACTGCCCTGCTTGAAATCACTCAGCTGCTTCAGAAGCCTGTTAATAGGTCTGGAGTCACAAGTAAAACAGGCTGTAAAGGACAGCAGATTTCCTGCCCTAAAGGCCATTAATAAAGCAGATGTTTTTTTTTACTGCAATCTGGTAGTTTCCATGTCACCATTAGTGATGGTAGCTTTTTTAATTTTCAGCTTTATTTAATTAACTGAATTAAAACTCCCTAGCTCCCATGGTGGGATTCGACCTCATGTTATGAGGATCCTAAATATATTAACAAAATGCCACTGTACTCATAAACACTGACAGAGACCCTTGTGCCATTTCCTATCTCCAGTTCTGATATCACTAATTTTTTTCTATCCTCAGAGAAACAGAGTCCACTTGCTGATAGGGTGTCTACCTCTCTCACCTCCCCTCCCACCATTGGCTGCTTGATGCAAGAGACCTCAAAGGTGTGAGCTTCAGGCCTGTTTACTGATTCCAACTAGTATGGAGTTTCAAAAAAAGAAGCAAGTAGGATTCAAAACTGAACAGAGATGATCACTATGAATGACCAGCCTTGGACTGCTGAATGGTGCCTTGATGAGGCTCAAGCAAGACCGTATTTAGTATGAACCCATCTTGGTCACATTGAACTCCAATTACAAGCACAAGGGGGAGCTTGGAGTGCAATCCACAGAACCCTAACAGGAACACGCAATGGTGAAGAGGCACAAGTGACTGCGGATGCTGGAATCTGAAGCAAAAACAAATCGATGAGGTGAACAGCAAGTGTTGGGGGGGGTGTGGGCGTAGCGTTGTTGGCACTTCAGGTCAAGGTCCTGCATCAGGACATAGTCATTTACCTTTATTGACCAAGGTGTAGAAAAGAAGACAGGGAAATCATTCTGGAACTGTACCAAGCACTGTTCAGTCACAGCTGATCATCATACGCAGACCTGGCTACCACTCTAACTCGAACAATGGGAAAATACCTGACAGGTTGTTCCCAACGTTGGAGAATTTAGTTAGGAGGTGAGTTTGGCTCATTTGTGGCTATCTTCTTTGAACCAGACAGTAGTATGTAAACACCTTAGGCACATGCAAAAACATTCTGTAAAACGAAGATGCTTTCAAAAATAATGAAGTGAGAGGCGTCTAAATATTAAAAAAACTTTACTATAAAGAGCAGTAACAATAAAAAACTAAATTAAATCAATATTTGATGTGACCACCCTTTGCCTTTAAAACTACATCAATTCTGTCGTCCAGTTCTATAAGAAAATTGGCTGGTAGGTTGTTCCAAGCCTATTGCAGAACTTACTCCAGCTCTCCAGCAGACTTTGGCTGTCTTACCTACTTCTGTCTCTCCAGCTAATCCCAGACAGCCTCAATGACGTTTCAGCACTCTGTAGAGGCAATACTATCTTTTGCAGAGCTCCTTGTTCTTTTTCTTGCTAATTCAGACCAGACCATCAAATCAATTTGCAGAAATGCAGTCCCAAACCTACAAGGAACCTCGGCAGTGCTTCACTGTTTGACGCAGACACTAATCCATGTAGTACTCTCCTGCTCTTCTACAGACAAGCTGCCTCCTATTTGAGCCAAAAATTTCAAATTCTGACTGGTCAATCCAGAGCACTTGCTGCCGTTGTTCAGCACCCCGGTCCTTGTATTTTGTGCAAAAGTGAGTCTCTTGGCTTTATTTCCACTGGGGAAATGTCTTTTTGGCAGTAACTCTTTCATGAAGACCACTTCTGACAAGACTTCTCCGGAATGTAAGACCATAAGATATAGGAGCAGAAGTAGGCCATTCAGCCCAGCAAGACTGCTCCACCGTTCAATCATGGGCTGGTCCAATTCTTCCAGTCATCCCCACTCCCCTGCCTTCTCCCCATACCCTTTGATGCCCTGGCTAATCAAGAACCTATCTATCTCTGCCTTAAATGCACCCAATGACTTGGTCTCCACTGCTACTTGTGGCAACAAATTCCACAGATTTACCACCCTCTGACTAAAGTAATTTCTTCGCACCTCTGTTCTAAATGGACGTCCTTCAATCCTGAAGTCGTGCCCTTTTGTCCAAGACTCTCCTACCATAGGAAATAACTTTGCCATATCTAATCTGTTCAGGCCTTTTAACATTTGGAATGTTTTTATGAGATCCCCTCTCTTTCTCCTAAACTCCAGGGAATACAGCCCAAGAGCTGCCAGATGTTCCTCATATGGTAACCCTTTCATTCCTGGAATCATTCTTGTGAATCTTCTCTGAACTCTCTCCAATGTCAGTATGTAGAGGGTATACCTGGGTTCTAGTGGTTTCTGTGAATTCAGAGCTAATAGCAGTGCTGGATTTTTTTCTGGTTTGCAAGGGATGTCAGTTTGATGTATCTCTCATCCACTGCACTCAGTTTCTGTGGCTGATCACTGTGATTCTGGTCCTCACCCTTTTCTTTATGATTCAAAAGAGCTTGGACAGCACATCCTGAAACTCCTGTCTGCCAAGAAACTTTTGCTTGGCTGATGTTGGGTGACCACCTTGTGTCTTGTTGCTTGCTCACTCTTGCCATAGTGCAAGAATTGATGATCTAAAGGTTAAACTGTCACATCTGCCACACCCTCACCTTTAGTTTTGTTGTCCTTCACCCAGTTTGATTCCTTCTACACCCGTTCTTGTTTCAGTTAATCAGTTTAGTTCATTCAACTCATTATGCCATTGATCATTAACACCTGTTTGTCCCTTTGTTTAATCATGCAATGGGCTATATATCTACAAAATAATCAAGTTTCATTTGAAAAGTGGTCTATTACTTAATATATTACTTTCTCTAATGAAATACAAAAATGTCTCTGTAACATTTAATTTTTTTGGAAAATGAATGATTGGAGATCTAAAATTTGCTCTTTTCGACTGACACACTAATGCAGAAGACAGAAACAAGCATCCGATACAAAATTTATTTTAAGAACCTAGGTTGCTGAAGACTTTTGCGTTGTACTGTGGCTGAGATATAAGCCAAGGTGTAAAAATTAAGAGAGGCTCAGCCAGTGGAGCACTCAGTAACTGGATGTATGGAGCTGAATAAACCCTGAGAGAGAGAACAATGAGAGAGAACTTTACTTTCCCACAGAGACGGTAAAGCCTAGAATTTGCGGATGGGAAGAGGAATGGAGACAGAACCCCCTTGCACATTTAACATATACCTGACAAACCTTTGATATGCTATTATCTACAAGGCCATGGAGAGCTTGTCAGAATGGTTATACTGAGCAGCAGGACATGATAATCTGAATGGGTCTTTTCCTACTATAAATTGCTTATACTATATGAGCCCCTGGAAATGTAATGCTCTGGGAAAGTTCAGCAGATCACAAAAGTGCATAAAGCTACATACAAATGTAAAAATCTTTTTCATTCCACCTTCTAGGAATGGCTGCAACCTTCCTGTAACAGTCAAGTCACAATGCAGTTAAGTCAGAAAAACAGCTGAGACAATGTCCAGGAATGTTATTTTAGAGATTCATCAAACAACTCATATGATGAATGTTTTAAACTTCCATTCTAGTTGGTTCAATATCATCTGACAAAGAGCACACGGTCAGCCCAATGATTTGCAGCATAATTTGCTAATTTGCATAATGGAGTAAATTTGCTATCAACGTACATATATGTCACCACATAATACCTCGAGATTCATTTCCTTGCAGGCATTTACAGGAATAAAAGAAATACAACAGAATCTTCCAGAAAACCTACACATAAATAGACACAAAGAGACAAACAGCAATTTGCAAAAAAAGACAAGCTGCAAATAGAAATAATAATGAGAGTGTGAGTTGTATAGAGTCCCTGAAAGTGAGTCTGAGGATCGTAAAATCTTTTCAGTGTAGTGGTGAACGAAGCAATCCGTGCCGGTTCACAATCGGAGGGTAACAGCTTTTCCTGAACCTGATGATGTCCGACATAAGGCCATTGTACATTCTACCCGATGGTAGTAACGAGAAGAAGAGACGGCCTGGTTGGTAGGGCTCTTAGATGATGGGTGCTTTTAGCTTGTGGCAGTGTTCTGCCTAAATGGCTTGGCTGTACTTTTGTTGAGGGAATGAGGCAAGAATTGAGATGAGGGCTGTGTTTTGTTCAGTTTTGAGATAGTGACCACAGTGATTTGCTCAGGACCAAGGAAGATCACTATCTTAATACAGGAAAACATGTAACAATATGTTGTGCATTTAATCTTTCAAAAATATTTGAGTAATATTGTGTATATAATTAATTAAACATTCTTGTCCACTTAAATAATTAATTACGAGTTATATCTAAAAATATGTTAATTGCATATGTCATCACGTTACCACGTGATACGTGCGTGCTTTGCTTGAAGTAAAGATGGTCAGACCCATATTCCTGGACCTTCATGTTTACATTTGAAATATTTTAATGTTTTGAAGCTACAAAATATAACACAGTACTACTCTCAGACTAATATACAGAACAGTAACTGCCAACTATACAGGGTAATTGAAAATTTCACAAGAATATTGCTGTGACTAGGCAGATAGCACTCTCCCCTCAGAAGATGGCCTCAGTCCAGACACAAGGGTAAGCATTTTGGCTGATGCTCTGACAAGTTGTTGAAGGTGTTATTCTTCCCTAAATCACAGCCCTGGTCTGCCCTCTAGTATGGTTATAAAGGGGAGCAGGGATACCCCTTACATCCTTATCAATATGCATTCCTCAATCAATTACCTCGTCGTATCATAATACTGTTTGGTGGAGCTTGATGTAGTCAAGTGGGCACCTGTGTTTCTTTTATCACGTGTCAGCACAACTGAAAAGAACTTTAGTTGTTGTGCTCGGACATACGTTACTAATGAGTAGATTTTGGTGGTGGCTTGGTGACGGCAGTGGCAGTATTCAGCCATTCTGGAGTTTACGGTGGAGGTACTGAGAAGTGTGACAGCTGGTACCATCACCCAGGCGGAAGCAACCTCAACAAGCCCTGAGGTAAGTGAAATGCCGCGCTTCTTAGCAGATTATTAAGCATTAACATTCTGTGCCCACCCACTTCTCAAGCCACACCAGCCGCCGAGTGTCCCCTGACAGTGTCCTGTCGGCTGTGTATCAGCCAACCCCAGTGCAACACGCAGGCCCGCAAATGCATTGTGTTTCCACAACGTGTCCGGGCAAGGGAGGCAGAGTCTGGCAGTAGCTCTGCACAACAATGAAGACCCCTGCAGAATGCTTTTCATCTCCTTCCTCTTCCAGATGCCTGTTGATACAAAGCCAAAAAAAAATCTCTCACAAGAGGGATCCTCACTATGTAAAGCAGTTTCATGGGGTCTGAATACAAAACTGCTCCCAGCCTCCAGCTCACTAAAATGGCCAGCAAATCGCAAACATTTGCTGAACACAAGCAACACATGAAGATTTTCCTTTGAAATTAGCAGCTGAAAGAGCGAGAGCGGGGGCAAGATCACTGAAATGTGATATGTGCCTTTTGATGCCTGGTTTCTGTGCAGCTCGGGTTTACAAAGACAAACACTTCCCGGTGATTGCATGTGGGAAGAGAACTACTACAGTGGGATTTACTCTCTCTAAATCCATGAGGCACATTCAGCAGGAAATCAGATTTCTTTTTAGTGCATGCAAGATATTCACCGAAAAAGAAAGACTTGCATTTAGAGCACTTTTAATAACCTCTAGCCCTGAAACACCTTGACAGCCAATAAAGTACTTCAGCAAAGCTCCCACTGTAATAACAGATTCCTTGACATGAGCTCATATAGAGTCGTCTGCTTGGCTGACACCAGGTCTCTTTCACATTCAATTCGGCTTCTTTCATTGGTTCACAGTTAAGCAATATGTCACCTAGCCCTTCAGTGTTTTATTGCCAGTTTTTGTGTAGGGTGACTCTCCCGTGAAGAATCTTGGTGCCCTTTACTATGTTACAGGCATTTGCAAATGGAGGTGACTGTGACAGACTACAGACAATGCATTCAGCTGTAGAACAATGGGTAACACTTAGTGAGTTATCATCCACACGGTTTACCAGATGAATTATGTTATACAACCGGCAATCTTAATTTTTAAATTATTTTATTTAGAGATACAGCATGGCACCAGGCCCTTCCAGCCCGACAAGACAGTGCCACCCAATTAAAAATGTACGCAGAATACGACTCTGAGATTCGTCTTCTCTAGATAGGCATGAAATACAGAAAAATTTTGGAAGTTGTTGAAGGAAACCACCCCCCAACACCCGCCACCACATGAAAACTCATAGACCACAAACCCCCCCCCCAATCCTTCCTTTACACAAAAAATTAACAGATTGGCCGCCCAGAAAATGATAGCTAGGATACCAAACTCCCTCCCACGCAAAAAAACTCAGTGACAATAACATCAAGCCCCAACTTCCGCTCTTGCACACAGAAAACTAACTGATCCCCAACATAGAAAAACGGCAACAAGAACATCAGACCCCAAATCCCCAACTGCTCCCTCGCACAAAACTAACAGGTTTGACCGATTAACCTACGAACACACACGTCTTTGGAATGTGCGAGGAAACCACCCGGAGTAAACCCATGCAGTCATGTACAATGTACAAACTCCTGAACCCGGGTCGCTGGCACAGCAATAACAGTACGCTAACCACTATGCTACCATGCCGTAAACTAGAGAGTTTGTTAACTTCAAAACTAGAGAACTTAGAGAACTTCAATTCTGGGCTGAAAACATTGATGCAATCATGAAAAAGGAATGGCAGTGGGTCAAGGTCAATAAGAATTTGAGGACAGTTGGTATGTCATCAAAGACTCTTCTTCCTGGTTACATCACAGCCTCGTATGGAGCCTCCGTACAATTACAAGAGGCTCCAGAGGATTACAGACGCAGCCAGTTCCATCACGGACACAAATCCTCCCCCAGTTTAGGATCTTCAGGGGGCGGTACCTCAGGAAGGCAGCGCTCATCACTAAGGACTCTCACCATCAGGAACATGCCCTCTTCTCATTCCGATCTTGAGAGAGGAGGTACAGGAGCTTGAAGACTCACAAACAACAATTCAAGAACTGCTTCTTCCCTTCCACTCTCATATATCTGAATGGTCTTTGAACCCATGAACACCTTTATTCTTTTTTTTACCTCATTTTGTTTGTAATTTGTCTTTGTATTGTACTCATTATGTGTCGTATGACATAGACGATCACGGTCTTTCCATGAGCTTGATTGTTCTTGGCAAATGTTTCTACAGAAGTGGTCTTCTATTGCCTTCTTCTGGGCAGTGTCTTTGCAAGATGGGTGACCCCAGCCATTGTCTGTCTGCTATTAGTGGTCACATAATAATGACTTGTGATATGCACCAGTTGCTCATACGACCATCCATCACCTGCTCCCATGGCCTCTCCTGACTCTGATCAGGGGGTTAAGCAGGTGTTACACCTTGCCTAAGTGTGACCTGCAGGCTAGCAGAGGGAAGAAGTGCCTTACTCTTCCTTTGGTAGAGATGTATCTCCACGCTGCCACCCATATTTATCCCTCAACTGGCATTAGGGACAGAGTGGGCAGATTTTCAGCCAATGGCAACATGAGATGTTAGTGTTCAAATCTCTGCACAGAAATAGTCAACATACAGAGGGGAACAACTGAATTAGTTTAAGACTGAACTGAGTATAGCCACTCTAAGGATCGGACTTTCAGGATGAAAGAGGGCATAGAACTCTCCCTCATAAGGTATCCCATGTCTCTGTGAACCCAATTGACCAAGAGTGAGTCTTAAAGGAATTATCAGGTGACCAGATGTGCAGCTATCTGGACCATGGCGAGTCAAATGGTCTTTCACAGTAACTTGAGAGAAATTTCAGTGCCTCACCTGAAGAGTGACTAGGATATCCAGGAAGGCACTATCCTTGAGATCACATAAATATTACGAGTGGAGTTAGAGTACGGAGTGAGTCAGAGAGTACTGGCCAATGCAAGAAGATGTGGAGAAGGAACCGGGGTGCAACGGTAGCATAGTGGTTAGCCTGACGGTTTACAGCTCAGCGGTTTTTGGAGTATGGAGTTCAATTCTGGTGTCCTCTCTAAGGAATTTTTACGTTCTCTCCATGACTGTGTGGGTTTCCTCTCACAGTCTGAAGAGGTACTAGTAGGTTGATTGGTCATTGTAATTATCCTTTGATTAGGGTAGGGTTAAATAGCCAGGTTGCCGGACAACATAGCTTGTTGGGTCAGATGGGCCTATTCCACATGGTATCTCTAAATACATAAGCAAGCTAAATTGAGATGCAAATTTTCACTGCTTTTGCTAGTTCTTTCAGTGTGCAATTCTCTCTAATGAAGCACTTAAGTCACTGCTGAGATGGAAACATGTTACATTATCATCTTGTGCATAATAACCGCAGGTCCTTCATCTCGACTTAAATGCGAATGGAAAAAGAAAGCTTCAATGTGAGTTTGTATGAAGGACATTTCATATCACCCTGAGCTTGGATTCAGCTGCTAAACCTTTTCTTTAACTCTGTAAAACTAATGAGAATAATCTGTTATCAGCTCCTGACTTAGAAATGCAGAGACGTGGCAATTCTCAACATTACCACCCAGCCTCTCATAGTCTGGTGAGTGGTTGGAAAATCTTCAATGGGTTCCTTTCTGCACCTGTTTAATTAAATGTCATTTTGCAACAAAACATTAATCCATGTTGTTGTTCTGCTTTCCAGCAATGCCCGTGCGATAGAGACCAGTAAAGACCAGGAAACTCTCATCAAATTGTTCACTAGCTTAACGAGCAAATAAGAATGAATCCCATCCCATCAGTTCACTCTTTTACATACTGGTACAGATGTCCAGGCAAGTACGGAGAGTGTCATAGAATCAAAGAACATGACAGAACACTGGTGATTAGATAACCTCTGTTTCTACTCCAACCCAATCTTAATTTAAAAAAAAACAGCTTTCCCCATCACATCACTGATAATGTAATAATTATGATAAGTAACAGGGGGTTGTGCCTCCTCCACCAAAGCTGGAAGACCATTGGTCCCATTTTACAAGCAGATGTTCATATATTGTAAATGGCTATGACTGCTGGTGCACAGAGAGCTCCTTTCAGTTTATACTCCATGCCCACTTTAATTGGTACACCAGTGCACCTGCTCATTAATGCAAATATCAAACCACCCAATCATGTGGCAGCAACTCAAAGCGTAAAAGCATGCAGACATGGTCACGAGGTTCAGCTGCAGTTCAGACCGAACATTAGAATGGAGAAGAAATGTGATCTATGTGACGATGACCGTGGAATGAATGTTGGTATCAGACGGTGGGGTGGTTTGAGTATCTCCGAAACTGATGGCCTCCTGGGATTTTCAGGCACAGTAGTCTCTAGAGTTTATAGAGAATGGTTCACGAAAGGAAACACATCCAGTGAGAGGCAGTTCTGTTGGTAAAAATGCCTTGTTAATGAGAGGCTGGAGAATGGCCAGACTGATTCAAGCTGACAGGAAGGTGACAGTAACTCAAATTACTGTGCATTACAACAGTGGTGTGCAGAAGAGCACCTCTGAATGCACAACACGTCGAAACTTGAAGAGGATGAGCTACAACAGAGGACTATGAGCAGCTCAGTGCTTTATTAGGTACAGGAAGGTTATCTCGGTCACTGGTGCATGCTATGTCAGCCATGGGGCTTCCTAACCTCAACGTTCCCCGTTCCCATGGAAACTACAATTTCTCCTAATAAAACCAGGGTCTTTTCCACAGATTAATTGAAGGAGAGTTCCAATCAAAAATTCTGTGCATAAACTGAGCAATGTGGCCACTGGCATTGATTGTGAGAGGAATTATTGAATCATCACTGCGCCCTCAGATTTGGCTTCCATAATTAAATAATAGAGGTGGCTTTGGAGAGAACCACAGATTCACAGGGCCTAAACCAAAGTCTAAGGATTGCATTTGAAATCTAAACAAACCACTTTTTGCTCCCAAAAAAAGAACGGAAGGCTGAGAGGTGGCCTGGCAAAAACTTTAAAACTTACAATGTGGTTTGACATACTGAATGCCGAATTGTTACTGGAGACGAAAGAATACAAAGCCAATAGCCATAAGGGCAACATATTTAGTCACAAAATGGGAAATTCAGTAATTTTCTTATCAGCCGGACAACAAAGGCAGATACAGTATGAGGGTAAGCTGGATAAAGAATGAAATAGAAGAATATAGTAACGAGAGAGATAGGAAAAAGAGGACAGGCAGCTGGCAGAGTTGAATAAGCTTTAAATTTTAAATACCTTCTCACCACTGACATTGGCTCAGTGCCCTCTGCCTTGTGTTATCTTGAGACTATGGCTGAAGCTGCATTTCCATCTCTATATTATTTGGTGAAATAATTTAAATTTACCAAATTATAAGTCTAAAGGGTGCTGTTTTCTCTAATTGAGATGCTTGCCTTGCCTCAGTGGATGGCGAGCACACCAAGGCCATAAATTCAAGACCCTAAACCAAAGACCTGAGCACAGTAATCCATGCGGATACTTTAGATCGTCTGGAGGGACTGCTATGGTGCTGATGGCGGTGCAGTCCTTCGGAAGAAATCAAGGCCTCTCGGGCGACTGCAAAGCATCTCGGCATTGTTTTGAAGAACTGCAGACATTTCTCTGCCAATCATATTTATCAGTTTGAATCAGAATCAGATTTAGTATCACCGACATATGTCATAAAAATTATTGTTTCGCGGCAGCAATTCAGTGCAATAGCTAGAAATGATTACTGTATGTTTTAAAGTGAGGTAGAATCCATGGGGAAGAAGCAGTTCTTTAAAGTTGAGTATGTGTCTTCAGGCTCCTGTACTTCCTCCCTGATGGTAGTAGTGAAAAGTAATGCACGTCCTGGATGGCGAGGGTCTGTAATGTTGGAGGCATTGCCTTATCTATTACTAAATGTACCTGGCATACAGCAGTTTGTGGAATCTTTCCGTGCATAAAGTGGTTGCTGCATTAAACTCTGTTTTAACAATGAATGCACTTCAAAAGTACCTAATTGGCTGAGAACATCCTGAAAGGTACTGGATAAAAGCAAGTCTTGATCTTCCAGAATTCGAATCAGTCAGGGTTATCACCACTCATGAAGTTTTATTACTTTGTGGCAACAGTAAAGTTCAATACATAAAATAATTATTATAATTTACCAAGAGAAATATATAGAAAGCAGCGCAAAAGGGTGTAAAATAGAGAGGTAATGTTCATGGGTTCATGGACCGTTCAGAATTCTGATGGCAGAGACGAAGAAGCTGCTTCTGAAGTGTTGAGTGAGTGTCGTCAGGATCCTGTACCACCTCTCTGGTGGTAGTAATGTCAAGATGGCATGTTTGAGGTGGTGAAGGTCCTTAACAACAGAGGCTGCTCTTTTGAGACATCGCCTTTTCAAGATGGTAGGGAGGCTTATGCTCGTGAAGGAGTTGCAACACCGTGCAGCCTTTTTTGATCCTGCGTGTTGAAGCCCCTGTACTAAGAACCAATAATTTAATTTGTGCTTCTACAGTCAGCACTGAGCACACTCCTAATACCATTTTCCACCCAATGGTGGATCACTGCCGTTTCCGAAGGACAATTCCCCGGTAGAACAGACATCAGGAAGAGCAAATCTGTAAAATCGCCCTGGGAATTCCTCCCCCACTGTTCCATGTGAACTAATCACTGAGTGTTAGCCAACGCTTGCAGTGTGTACCAATCACAAGATCTAACCGTTTAATGAGTCAGAGCTTCCAAGAGGCTTTGTATGACTGGCTTGAACCATGTTGCTCTCATGCATGTTTTCAAGAATCTTATGTGATTTACTCCTTTGATTTTTTTTACACTTAGACATTACGCTCATAAGAACAAAACTATACATAACTGTGAGTTGGCAAACCCTGAACTTGCCAGCAAATTAAATAAGAACATTAGGGTGAAGCACATGGGATTTGACATAATGTGCAGCATTTAACATGTACACTTTGTGAAAAGGGCAGCTTGTTATTGTTTCTCTCAGGCCATTAGATCAATTATCCAATCCCTTTGTCCATCGACCCCTCCTCTGCAATTACCAGAGCGTTTTGATGATAAATCTCTCCGCCCTACTCTCACAATGGGCTGGATGAGCACAAAGCAATCTCTGTTCGTTCAGAGGAGAGGGCTGACAGGAGGAATGCGGGGGGGGGGGGGGGGGGGGGAGAATAGCATAAGGAGACGCCAAAGATAAAAAGTAATCAAGGGTGCATGAGAAAAATGAACTGTTCCTGACCACAAAGAAACATGAAGGTTGTTGGATGGAGGGTGAAAATCATGAGCAAAAGTGGGAACATGAATTACTCTTCAGCCATCAGGCTCCTAAAGCAGAGTAAAAATCTTCACTCAACACTGAACTGATTCCGCAACCTAAGGGTTCACTTTCAAGGAATCTATAAGTCATATTCTCAGTATAATTTATCTATTTATTGATTCATTATTGTTATTTGTAATATCAGAATCAGAATTAATAATACCAGAATGTGTTATGAAATTTATTGCCTTTGCTTCATCAGTACAACACAATACAGAATGAAAGAGGAAAGATGAACCACACTAAAAAAATACACATATACACACACACATTAAACAGTTAAATCAATTAAGTAGTGGAAAAAGCGAAAAAAGGTAGTGAGAGAGGGTTATATACACAAGATGCTGGTGGAACGCAGCAGGCCAGGCAGCATCTATAGGAAGACGCACAGTCGACGTTCGAGCCGAGACCCTTCGGCAGGACACGTAGGGTTCATGGGTTCAATGTCCATTCAGAAATCAGATGGCAGAGGGGAAGAAACTGTTCCTGAATCATTGGGTGTGTGCCTTCAGGCTTCTGTACCTCTTCCCTGATGATAGCAATGAGAACAGGGCATGTCCTTAATGTTGAATGCCTCCTTTTTGAGGCACTGCTCCTTGAAGATGTTCTGTATACTACAGAGGCTAGTGCCCATGATGGAGCTGACTAAGTTTAAACTCTCTGCAGCTTACTTTGATCCTTTTTGTATTTGCAGTTTGCCTTCTTCTGCACGGTGATTGTCAGTTTTTGTTTGTGTGTAGTTCTTCATTGATTTTGTTGTATTTCTTTGTTCTACTGAAAATGCCCGCAAGAAAATGAATCTCAGACTAGTATATGATGACAAATACGTACTCTGTAAACAGAAAAGCTCACCAGCACCACTACTTTCTAGAGAGATGGACTATGCACATCTACACCCAAGTCATTCTACCGTTGCATCATTGCTTGGTATGGAAACTGCACTGTAGTGGACAGGAAGCCTCTACGATGGGTAGTCAAAACAGTCCAATACATTACCAGCACCAGCCTATCCACCACCAAGGACATACACACAAAAAGGTGCCAGAAAGGGTCCCACCCACACTGCTCTTGGACTGTTTGTCCCACTCCCATCAGGAAGGAGAATATGTAGCATCCACACCAAGATGATCAGATTCAAAACAGTTTCTTTCTCCGAGCAGTGAGGTTGATTCAGCAAGATGGAACACGCGATGTTTTGCAGACAACTCACAAAACTACTAGGTACACTAGTAGCTATACTTCTTCTGAACTGTGATCGCTTAAGTCTGTAGACTGTAACTTCCCCTTTAAGGATGTACTTTTGAACCCACTACATGATCTGGCAATCTCCCGTGAGACTTGGCGAACTAGACTCTTGAGAATACAGTTATGGCCAGGGCAGATATCACTGGGAGTGGACGCCTGTTGGCAGAAGATAAGTCCTTCATCGGCTCCATTACTCTATGCCAATTAAAGACTTGAGCAAAATTAAAATCATCAAGGATGGGAACAGGAGAAGAGCAGGTGTTCAGCAATGTCTACTTGTGTTTGACCAGTCTCCCTCTCTTCTCGCTACTACCGTTGGGCGGTAGTTGCACGAATCTTGGGTCCCATGCCACCAGGTTCAGGAGCAACTGTTGCCCTGTAGCAATTGTGCTCCTAGGCCAGCTTCACTCACCTCAGCACTGAACAGGCTCTGCATCTGTGGACTCACTTTTAGGGACTCTGCAGTTCATGTTCCATGTGTTTTTTTTACTATTTGCGTGACCTGTACTGCTTTGTAAATTGGATATGTGGCGGTCTTGTGTGTGTATTTTTAAGAGAATTTTATTGTGTTTCTTTCTTCCCGTGAACCAACCACTCCACACCCTCCACCACCACTTTATCATTTCCTTCTGTAGCCACTCCTGTACCTAGCGTCAATCTATGCATATAAGGTATAGTACATATAAATATTTACATGTATTTTGTGTTTTTTTGTCATTGCGTTCTTTATTTTATTGTGTATTTTATGTTGTGTTGGATCTGTAGTAACAATTATTTCATTCTCCTTTACATTTGTGTACTGGAAAGGACATTAAGTAATCATGAACCCTTATAATAAAATTTTCTTTGAAATTTCAACTTTGAATTTAGAATAACTTGTTAACTTAATGTAAAAATGAGAAAGATGCTTTCTACATATGTTACTTAAAGTACATTCACTGGGCATGTAATTCGCCTTTATGCACACTGATTTATTAATGAGTCTGAGATGAAAGGAAGTTTACATTGCTATGGTGCCTTTCGTGCCACTCTCCCTGCCTCCCTCAGACCTCCCCACCCACGCCACCTAAATGCATTTGTTTTAAGGTCAACTGAAGTATGATCAATTGCTGTAGGAAGTAAGGTAACTTAGGTCCAGCAGATAGAAAATGAGAGCATGAGGAGGTAATTTGCTTTGATGATGTTGGCTAAATGTTGAACAGACAATGGGAATAATTCATATTCTCTTTAATTTGTTTAGAGATTCAGTATGGTAACAGTCCCTTCTGGCCCAATGAGACCAATTAACCTATTAACTCAGAAGTCTTTGAAATGTGGGAGGAAACCACAGCACCTGGAGGAAACACATGCAGTTGCAAGGAGAACGGACAGTGGTGTGACTTGAACAGCCGCTGGAATAGTATTATGTTAACTGCTACACTTTCACTCCTTTGTAGTGACGTCAAGTCCACCCGAGAGAGTGAAGCTACTGAATGTCTCATTTAATAGGTGCTACCTCTGATAATGCTGCAATCCCTTCAGAGCTTCAGAGAGTCACCTGCTTTTGAAAACACACCTTTTTCCCCAAGCAAACTTCCCCTCATACCAATGCTTTGCCTTTGAAAGTTTGCCAACAGTACAAGGCTGACTCTCACACCTCAGCTAAGCACCAGGTGTTGCTACGGGAACAGGTAGTCCACAAGGGCTTACCGACAAGCAATCAACAGGCACTAACATCTTCGCAGGAAACCTCCGATACTAATCCATCCCCAGCTCCGAAGAAAACTTTGTGTGAAATTTACATCTTAACAATAAAGTCCTCCAACACACATTGTCTCCCTCCACCACCATGCCCCTCCCATGAACGGAGCCTTTCTGCCTGCTTGTGTACCCTGGTTTCCCTTAGGTGCATCCACATTGTCCATCTCAGCTGAACATTTGAAGGGAACTCAATGGTCTCACCACCCCCTGCCTAGCACAGGAGCCTCTGATGATGTCTCCATTGATTATATAACTTGCCATTTTGCACCTTGGCCCCAGCTTTGACTTCTCCCAATAACCAAAGCACTGTTTCTGCAGCAATCAAACAAATCAAACATTATAAAGGCATTTAATCTATCGACTTTATTCTGCTCTTTGCTGGGGATGAATATCCCAGTTGGCTAACAGTTTCCTGATGGTAATAACCTCGCAGTTCTGCAATCAGTATTATAAGTCTTCCTCTCATTTTCTCCAGTGCTGCAATACCTTTTTACATTGAAGCACTGCACCACTTATTGTGGTGGGTTTTATAGATCCTGCAGCTAAAGTCAAGGAGATGATTTTGTGGGTCTGTCCTATCAAGGCAGCATTTCATTGGACCTCTGAAAGGTGGAGCAAACGCGGGAGACCAAAGACAACTTGATGCAGAGCAGTAGAGGCAGAAATGAAAACTCTGAACCACACCTGGGGCACAATAGAGAAGATGGCCAAGGACAGAGATAGAGGACCTTCATTGCTGCCCTAAGTGGCTGTGGTGGAACAGGCAGTAACTGACTCACTACCTAGTTGGTTAACAACCTTAAACAATCATACACACACTCACAAACACCAACTTGTATTAATTTCTGTTTCAGAAAAGTCATCAAAGGTTACGGGGAGAAGGCAGGAGAATGGCAGTGAGAGGGATAATAAATCAGCCATGACAAAATGGCAGAGCAGACTTCATGCTTAATTCTGCTCTTATGACCTATGGGCCTATGGTCTTATAACAGGCAGTACCTATTACTCATTGCACCTGCAAGTCCTGCAAGATGTTCTTCATTCCTATCCACCTAGACTTCTTCTCCCTTGGTTCACTTCTACTATCCCCTCTCCCTCAGCCACCTGTCCATTAACCCCACTTCTCTTCATTGGGTTCCATCTATCACCTACCGGGCCTCTGTCTCACCACTCCCTCTCACTTCTATACCCTGTCCATTCACCTCTGCACTCTCAGTCCTGATTCAGGATCTCGATATGAAATGTCGACTTTCTTTCCAAATGGGACAGTAGGTGGGGAGAAGGTGTTTGACTGCCAGCTTCATTCAGACCTATTCATGGAGGTTCATAATGTAACACGACCATTGAATCACTTCACCTTCTGTTTACTAATCTAATTCATGGAAGCACAGTTTTCCTGTGGCCAATTAGAAGCAGAATGGATTAGTTTTCAGACAAATAGACTGACTACGATTGTCTGTCAATTTTAACTAATGCTACAGGACTACAGTTTTTTTTCTCTCTCATAGTTTGCTTGCTATAGTTTCTCGATTAATCCTCCTCTACTTTGGTAGGTTCGAACATACACAATGTATCTTAAATTTCCATTTGTATGTCATTTCAACTCCCCTTCCCATCCCCACACTGACCTGCCTGCTCTCAGCCTTTCCTGCCGTCACAGAGAAACGACATACAAAGTGAAAAAAACACATCATAGGCCACTTGAGTAACCTGCAACGCAGCGGTATGAGAATTGAGAAAGTCCACGTCAAAGTAAAATTTATTTTCAAAGTATGTTTATGTTATTATATAATACCTTGAGGTTTATCTTCTTTTGGGCATTTACGGAAAAAATAAATACAACAGAATTTATGAAAAACTATACATAAACAAAGACTGACAATCAATGTGAAAAAGACAAGTTATACAAGAAAAAGTCAAACATGATTTGTAAAGAGTCCTTGAACATGAGAATGTAGGTTGTAAAATTAGTTCAAAGTTGAGGTGAGTGGAATTACCCATGCAAGTTCAGGAGCCGGATGGTTATAGGGTAATAACTGTTCCTGAACTGGTAGTTGGCAACGTCAGGCTTCTGTACTGCCTGATAGTTAGAGTGAGAAGTAAGCCTGGTTTGGACAGCAGGGGGCGGGGGTGGGGGGCGGTGGTCACTGAGTTTTCCAGTTTCAGGAAACCAATCCCCTGTTTTCCCTTCCCATTCCCAACAGTCCACCCTAGTTCTTTGTCCTATTGATCACCTTTTCCATCTCCCCCGGCCAACTCAGTTACCCACCCCCAGAGTTCCATCTGCCCATCACCCATTTACCTAGGCCTCTGGGCTTCTCCCTTGGTTCACATTTACTATCCCCTCCCCACTGCCCTCCTGTCTATCATCCCCACCCCTTCTCAACAGGTTCAACCTATCACCTACCGGCCTCTGTGTCACCATTCCCTCTCACTGCCCATTCTCCTCTGCACACTCAGTCCTGATTCAGGACCTTGATCTGAAACGTCGATCGTCCCATCACCTCTAAAGATGCTGCTCTGCATGGATGTAGCACCTTTTATAATCCCAGGGCTTCCCAAAAGTGCTTAACAGCCAATACATCAATTTTAAAGTCCAGTTGCTGTGAGAAACACAGCAGTCAACTTGCAAACAGCCATAAAGAGCAACCTTCACTGAAGAGTATTGGCCAGAGAAAAGCTCTCATTTATTTTAAACACAAGAAAGTCTGCAGATGCTGGAAGTCGAAAGCACCATAAAATGCTGAAAGAACTCAGCAGGTCAGGCAACATCTATGGAAGTTAATAGACCATCCCTATTTTGGGCCAAGACCCTTCTCCAGGACTGGAAGGGGAGAAATCAGAGTAAGAAGATAGGTGAGGGAAGGGAGGAAGAAGTATTTAAATCTGAGATGATAGAGGGTGCTTCAATTAACAGCTCATACAGATGCTGGCATCTTGCACACTACTACACTTGCTCAGCAAATGCACCACAGTTTCACCCTGGATTTCACAACAAATTGGGACTGAAACAACCTTCTAACCTGCTAGCAGAACAAAAGGAAAGAGCACCAGGACAACAAAACAATTTGTGGGTTGCAATTGGTAGCAGGGGCAAGGTGTAACTGTGGATTGCTGAAGTAAACTGAGGGCTCCAACAAAATTCTGACATAATCGAGACTGCCAGCTTCCACACATGGAACAAGGACTGCCAATAACAACTCACACATTGGAGTCAAAGCATAATTTTGTATTCAGTCCATCATTATCTAGTGGTCTTTGTTACAACAAGAAAACATACTCGCAAGCTCAAGAGTATCTTGTTAAATGCATGGGAAAAACTTATCTAAGAAATGATGTGCTGACATTGGACAGGGTTCAGAGGAGGCTGACAAGAATAAATCCAGGAATGAAAGGGTTACCATATGAAGGTTTGATGGTCTGAGCCGGTACTCACTGGAATTCAAAAGAATGAGGGTGGCTCTCATTGAAATCTGTCAAATGCTGAAAGGCCTTGACAGAGTGGATGTGGAGAGGATGTTTCCTGGGGTGGGGGAGTCTAGGACCAAAGAACGCAGCCTCAGAGTAGAAGGACGTCCATTTAGAACGGAGATGAGGTGAAATTTCTTGAGCCAGAGAGTGATGATTCTGTGGAATTAATTAGCACATGTGAGTGACTGTGGAGGCCAAGTTGGCAGAGGTTGATAGATTCTTGATTAGTTAGGGCATGAAAGGTTACTGGGACAAAGCAGAAGATTGGGGCTGAGAGGGAAATGGATCAGCCATGATGAAATGGCAGAGCAGACTCAATGGGCCAAATAGCCTAACTCCGCTCCTATATTTTATGGTCTAACATTTATGCAGGGATGCAATGAAAAAAATCTTGCACAGCATCATATAAGCAGCATTTATGAGATAAACCTAAACATAAATTATTCACAATTTTTACAAGAAAGAACACAATTAGAACAAAAAAGTCCATTTTAGTTCAAAGTGGTCACAGTGTTGTTAAACTACAGCGATTAAAAGCTGTACCAGTTGGTTCAAGAACTGAATGGTTGAAGGGAAGCAGCTGTTCTTGAACCTGGTGGTGTGGGACTTCTGGATTTTATACCTCCTGCCTGAAGGTCACTGTGAGAAGATGGCACGGTCATGGTGGAAGGGAGTTTTGATGATGGGTATCACCTTCTTGAGGCAGCACCTCCTGTAAAAATGACCTATGGTGGGGTGGGATATGCCCAAGATGTATTGTGCCATTATTCTTTAAATCTCCTGCTCTCCTCCACAAACCTCTCATGAACTCAATGTGCTCACTACCCTCAAAAACAAGATTCTAAGAAACCACTACAGTAGCTTAGGGGCTTTTACTGTTCAGGTCGTGGAAGTTCAGAGATCAGTCGCCGCTTCCATCTGTAAGGAGTCTTTACGTCCTCCCCGTGGAATGAAGGGGTTTCCCCTGGGACGCTCCAGTTTCCTCACATAGTCCAAAGACGTACCGGTTTGTAAGCCAGTTGGTCATTGTAAGCTGACCCGTGATTAGACTGGGAGTCGCTGGGTGGCACAGTTTGAAGGGCTGGAAGAGTCTATTCCACTTCGCATCTTGATAAATGGGTTCATACGATAGATAAAGTTATTTTGTTGATTCCTGGAGTCGAGGCCAGCAGGGCTGATTCAACATCGCACAGCAATGCTTCACTCTATTTCACCAGTGTGAAATATAGTCTGAGATTCCTGTGCATATGTGGGACAGAATTCCATTGTGTAATGGAAAATCTCAGAGAGAGAGAGTTAATCCTTGCCTCCCTTTGGAGCAGCTTAAGTTCTTCCTGACCTTAAGCTGCTGTACATATGAAAGGGGGTGGGGGTATTATCCAGCTCGTAACCCTGGTGAAGAAAAATATAACTTATGATAGGTAGTGTTAAATTCTTGTTGGTATAAATGGGTCAAATCAGTTTTTTATGAATGAACTTTGCAACTTTAATCATAAATCTAAAAATTAAAACACAATGGAATTAGTACCCATATTACTGATTAGTCTGCCCAGCACCCATTCAGGAATCAATTATTTTATTTTATTTTGATACACAGAGCAGATTAGACCCTTTGAGTCAGGCTGCCTAGCAACCCCAGGAACCCTTACACAATCACAGGTCAATTTACAATGACCAAGTCACCTACCCAGTAAGTCTTTGGACTGTGGGAGGAGACGGGGGCATCCGGGGAAAACCCATGCATTCCAAGGGGAGGATGTACAGAGACTCCTATCAGAAGACGCCAGGATTGAATTCCGAGCCCCGAGCTGTAATAGCGTTGTGCTAACCCCTATGCTGCCATGGCTCCCACTGACGGACTAATTACTGTGAGAAGTTGCTTTAGGTTGGCAGCCACCTGTAAATCTAGGCGAGTTAGAAGTTTATGGTCAGAAAACACCACGGGAAATGAATTTCTTTCCTGTATATTGTGACACGTAATGATGACATCGAAATTAAGACAATTGTATAAAAAACATTGCAGCAGATCTCCTGTTGGTTAAATTATAATATGCTTTATAAGATAAAGTAATTTGTGTATTGTCTGCAATTTTACACATGACATTGCCCACCAAGCACGTAGTATAAATTTTGAATGCTGAGTCTCACTGATGTTCCAATCTTATTACTACACAGATAGCCAAGGCCCGACAAAGGGAATTCTTTGCCCCAGGATCATCAAACGAAGGAACTCCAAGTTTAACTCCGACACCATTTTAAGTCAATTCTGACACAGGGAGGGGATTTCGTTGCTCATTGGTTGCGTGGTGAACTCTCTGTATTGTCTGGAGCTTGCCATGCAACCAATCACTGACAAGACACCTTGCCAACGTCACTATTGAGTTTCTGTAATGATATCCAATCATCTGATTGTTAAGTATATAAAGGCCAAGCATTCAGAAGACAATAGACAACAGACAATAGGTGCAGGAGTAGGCCATTTGGCCCTTTTAGCCAGCACTGTCATTCAATGTGATTATGGTTGATCATCCACAATCAATACCCCGTTCCTGCCCTCTCCCCATATCCCTTGAGTCCGCTATCTTCAAGAGCTCTATCTAACTCTTTCTTGAAAGCATCAAGAGAATTGGCCTCCACTGCCTTTTGAGGCAGAGCATTCCTCTGGGGGAAAAGTTTTTCCTCAACTCAGTTCTAAATGGCCTACCCCTTATTCTTAAACTGTGGCCTCTGGTTCTGGACTCCCCCAACATTGGGAAAATGTTTCCTGCCTCTAGCATGTCCAATCCCTTAATAATCTTATATGTTTCAATCAGATCCCCTCTCATCCTTCTAAATTCCAGTGTATACAAGTCCAGTTGCTCCGATCTTTCAACATATGACAGTCCCGCCATCCTGGGAATGAACCTCATGAACCTACGCTACACTCCCTCAATAGCAAGAATGTCCTTCCTCAAATCTGGAGACCAAAACTGAACACAATACTCCAGGTGTGGTCTCACCAGAGCCGTGTACAATTGCAGAAGGACCCCTTTGCTCCTATACTCAACTCCCCTTGCTAGCAATTAGTTTTCATACCACAAATGAATAATGCACTGATAATATTTCCTTACATGGTGATGAAATGTTTGCAAATGGGTTGCCAACAATTCAACCTACCCAGCTCTGGATATATTCCCTCCCATTTCTTCACCCCTAGAACCCAGTGGTAAAGGACTTACAACAGACATTATTCCCTGTTTGGAGAATGTGCACATTTAGTAGAGAGAGGGAGTGAATATGGAAGAAGGAATAATTCAAAGATAGAAGAAAGAAAATGGTGGGGTGTGACTGGGGGAAACAAGATAAGAAATTTCAAAACTAACTTCTACTCAACTTTTCCCTCTCTCACCTATTTCCTTGCCTGCTCATCTCCTCCCTCTGGTGGTCTTCCCTACCCCTTTCTTTTTTTCCATGGCCTTCTGTTCTGCCATATCAGACTCTCCCTTCTCCAGCTATGTATCTCTTTCACCAATCAACTTCCCAGCTCTTTACGTCATCCCTCCCCCCTCCCAGTTTCACCTAATGTTTTTCTTTCCCCTCACCCACTTTTTAAAGCTAATCCTCATCTTTCTTTCTCCAGTCCTGCCAAAGGGTCTCGGCACGAAACGTCAACTGTATTTTTTTCCATAGATGCTGCCTGGCCTGCTCCAGTTCTCCAATTCTGTTCCTCCAGCATTTTGTGTGTGTTGCTCGGATTTCTAGCATCTGCAGATTTTCTCTTGTTTGTGAATCTACTCAACCTGCAAGCTTCTGTGTTCCAATACCTGCATTCCACTAAGGAATCAGAATCAGATTGGGTTTATTCTCACTGACAAATGCTGTGAAATTTGTTGTTTTGTGTCAGCAGTACAGTCTAATATAAACTATAAATTATAAGACATAAATGTAAAAAAGTTAAGTAAGTTGTGCAAAAAATTGTGAAGTAGTGTTCATGGGTTCATTGTCCATTTAGAAATCTCACGATGGAAGAGAAGAAGCTATTCTTAAAATGTTGAGTGTATGTTTTCAGGCTTCTGTTTCTCGTCTCTAATGGTAATAATAATTGGTGGGGGGGGGGGGCGTCCTTAATAGAGGATGCTGCCCTGTTGAGGCACCACCTTTTGAAGATGCCCTTGATGGTGGGGAGGGTAGTGTCCACGACAGAACTGGCTGAGTTTCCAACCCTCTGCAGATTTTTCTGATCCTGGGGCCCTCCATGCCAGACGGTGATGCAGCTAGTTAGCACGGTCTCCACAATACATCTGTAGAACTTTGCCTGTCTCTGGTGAAGGGAAGGATATAACAGTGAGATGGGCTGTCAGCTCTCAGGCAAGATTGCAAAGGTACCGGTGCTTTCAACGTTGGACAAACCCAGATGGAATGAATAAGTCTGCAAGGAGACTGGACTCTGCCATGCTGAAAGCAAACCAGCAGGAATCTCACCCTGCCCACCTCTAGCTCAAGTTCAAAATCCTTTCATCTCTCATCACCCGGCAGCAAGAGTAATTGCCAGGAAGACCAATTCTAGGGTCAAAAGTAGAAGATACTCGCTAATTAATTCACTTGGGAATTTGGGAGAAAGCTTTCCACAAAGTGTGGTGAGAACATGAAGTGTGAAGATGGAACAGTCAAGATAATTAGCTAGATAAATGCATAAGGGAGAGGGGGAGAGGAAGACAAGATGAATAGAATAGGATTTGTGAGAGCACCAGGATAGAGCAGCTGGGCTAAATAGGTTGATGTTGGCCATGCATTATAAATACTCAAAACAGTCTCAGTAACTTTTAGAATGAACTTAAGAGAATTATCTACCTCTTTAGTAAGAAAACCATTATCTTGAAAAGGTACACACACAAACCTTTTTTAGATTAGCAAGGGAGGGCATCAAAGATTATGGGCAGAAGGTAGGAAAATGAGGTTAAGAGTAACAATAAATCAGGCATGGTGTAATCCTGATGGGCTGAATGGCCTAATTCTGCTCCTACGTTTTGTGGTTTTATGATCAAACCCAGAACAGAAATCCAAAACTGTTCTGGGATTAAGGCAAGCAAGAGAAAATCTGCAGATGCTGAAAATCCAAGGAACAGACACAAAATGGTGGAGGAACTCAACAGGCCAGACAGCATCTAGGAAAAGAGTATAGTTGACGTTTGAACCTGAAACGTCAAGTGTAGACTTTTCCTGGATGCTGCCTGGCCTGCTGAGTTCCTCCAGCATTTTGTGTGTTGATGGGATTAAGGCAGTTTAAGTACTGCAACACACTCACATGAAGTCATTGCGAATAAACTGACATTTATGATGTTAGAATTACATCAAGGCGCTTTTTGTATAAAAGTTAGAGCCTGCTGCTTTTCTAAGATTTTCCCATTAGTCTCAAAAACTATTAGAATCACCCGATATACTGATTGCACCCTGCACGACTCTGACTCTGCTTAACATCATCTCTGTGAGAATCATTCCACTTGGGACGAAGGCAATCTGTGACACTACAACAACTACCAAAATATGCAAGAATACTGCTACACTGCAGCAGTGCGAGACCAAATCAATTCTCACTTTTTCTACTTCGTCTTAGTCCTTGTCCATTCTCAGGGACAATCTCATCGAGCCCCTACACTCTTAACAAGTGGTGCTCACAGTTCTGCGCTCGTCCCGCTGTAGAGACTTGGGGCCACAGTTCAAGACTGAACCTCCCGTACAGTAACCTGGGGAGTCATCAGCCTCTGAAAAACTGTTATTTGAGCAGGAAGTTCCAATCCCTGGAAGTGGAAGATCTTTTGGCATTATTGGGATGGAGTAAAGGAGCTGTCACCATCACGTGGCAAACGTCACGTCTCAATCAGAATTTCAAAAACATAATGAACTAATCAATTCTGTTTGTGGGAGCTTGCTGAGCACAAATTGGCTCTAGTGTTCATACATTGCAACAATGACTACTCATTGGCAGTAAATTGTTTTGTGATATTTGAAAGAGATTGTAAAGGTGCTATGGAAATGTAGGTCCTTGTTTATCTTACACATTTCTGCTTGTACAAAGGCTGTAGTTCTTTCCACCAGAGAAGGTAAAGTTTGGTCTTTCTACTACCTCTAGATGTCACTATGGTGCACTATGCTGAGTAATTCACAGGAAGCCATGAAATGCCACCTAGTGGTCGACGGTCATTTACCTTTGATTTCTTAAGGGAATTTAAATCTGTTACCTTCTAAGCTGAGTTGCCAGTAATTTTTGGAGCGCATTAAAACAATTACAACCAAGTACAGTCCCGTTGCTAAAATGCTAAAAACATCCAACAATGCACAAATATCCCCAGTAAATTCAGTGCAGAATCTCAAGGCTCCAGCGTCCATGTTTACTGTCTCTGCTAATAAATACTTTATGATCAGCTAATCACAGACTGGCCCCTCCTGTTTACCATGCTAGTGTAGTGATACACAATTATACAGCCCAGCGGACTGGAGACAGTACCATTCGTCCATCCCATTAACCAATGTGCTAGGTTCTGCTGAACGCACACCCGTAGACTAGTCGGTGTGACTAAGTGGAAGAACACAAAGAAATTTCAACCCACACAAAGATTACTGATGCATCTCCCAAGGAGGAAGAAGAAATGAATAGGCAGTATCATTTAAAAAAACAGGTACACACACCAGCTTCAACCAAGCATTTCATCAAGAAGTCAACCAGTATCCAAAGATGGTATGTATTAAATTCTCTGAGTCACCATTTACCTCAATGGGACTTTGAAAGTGTGAGCTGGTTGTTCATCCATCACAAAAGAACACACAGAACTGCTCCGCCTGCCCAGAGCATGTTGCTCCAATCACCCTCCACCTAACTCGATCAGTATAGCTCCCCATCCATTTCTCCCTCCTTGCTTATTGAACTTAATCATTGGATATGTCAGCATCCTACAATTTTTTTTTGGGAATGATGCAACTATTCCTTAGAAAAAGTTTGATGCAATACTCCAAGACACAGAAAGGGAGACAGTGATACAGGGAAACTGATGATGTAGACTGTGATACAATTGACAGATCTAATTAACTTGGGGGGGGGGGCTGATTGCTATCTTTGAGACACAGGCCAATCACTGAATAGAAACACCCCTAACGCTCCCACAGACTGTGCAGATTTACATTGGGGAGAGAGGGAGAGGGGGGAGAGAGGGGGAGAGGGAGGGGGAGAGACAGAGAGAGAGAAAGATCATGGTGGCAGCAGGGAGAAGGGGATAGGATGCAGAGGTAGGGGAGCAGATAAAGAGAGTGAGAGAGAGAGAACAGTGGAAAAGAATGGGCAATGAGAAGAGAGTGACATGAGAGAACATGAGTGACATGAGAGAACATGCGAAGAGAAAGAATACAAGGGTGAACGGTGATGGCTGAGAGATAATGTAGAGATGCTGCAGGGTGGAGGACAGGAGAGGCATTAAAACATGCAGAGAGATAAGGAATTAGAAGACTGAAGCTGCCACGTGGACGTACATGAGATGTGATACTCAACAATGATAGGATATTTACAAGCAGTTTCAAATATTAAAACGTGTCAAACACTTTAAACTCAGCCCACAAAGCTCATTAAATGGCTGATGGTTACGATAGACAAACAACTTAATAAGAAGACAGAGAGTGAATCCTGATCTCTGAACAAGGATTATAAAAGCAGGAGTGGAGAAATTCTGCTCCAGAAATGTCCTTTTCCTTATTTTTCTGATTTACTTTCTACAGTTAATTAACAAGAGGAGGCCAACAAACTACTTAAGATTTAACAAGGAATGCGTGTTGATGGAAAGTATACCGTATATTATACAATGGGTTTGCGTCTCCATACACCTTCACATTCTAAAGATGATCATACCTTGCAGGATTTGGAGACCAGGTCTTTTCCCCTGCATCTAAATACCAATTATCATCGGGGCAAGACCCATGGCTTCTCATTAACTGTAAAAATGCAATAGTATCAACATATAGGCCTGGCAAAGCTTTAGAGAGCCCAAACCGCAACCAAGTCTTGAAAATCCAAGAACTTTGGATGCCAGAAACCCCAAACTAACAGAAAATGCTGGAAACACTCAGCAGGTCAGGCAGCATCAATGGAGAGAGAAGCTCTCTCATTGTACCTGGTTTGCCGTTTCCAACATTTTGGTTCCCCCCCCCCCCCCCCTTAATTCCCTAAGTTTCTGCATCATTGCGTCGAGCTAATATTGGCGTGTGTATCCGTGCACGCGGAGGGTTAAAGGCGTGAGGGGCAGTGAACGGGGTTGGGTAAAGGACGCCCAAGACGGGGTGTGTGGGAAGAGTCGGGTAGGTGGCAGAGTTGGATATGATGGAGGGGCCAGGCTACTCTGTAAACTTCTCCAGTGACATGCCCTCACTGGGGTGTGCAGGTCCACACCTTCAGAGCTTGAGCTCAGATGGAACCGTTCTTTATAATTCCTGCGCTCAGCACTCGGCGCCACCGCCGCTTCAGCACCGTGTTGTGTCCACTTGATCGTTCGCGAGGCACAACCACCCCTTTAAACTGCTGACGCTAATATTCCCACAAACTGCAGAATATATTAACCGTCTCGGTTAGGCCTTAACCAGCGCCGGGCAGAGGGCATTTCACTCTTTTGCCGTGGTTAATGTAAACTTCCAAAGATCCACGGCCGGTCTCCCGTGTTACACTAGCTCTCGGTGAAACGACGGGAGCATATAATCACAACTTTCAGAAAGATTTGATCAAAATAACAGTACAGTCGGAATGCCGGAGCAATGAAACGCGCAATACAAATCTGCCCCAGCCTTTGCTGGAACTGTCTCTCTCCCCTCTCCGCCCCGGCAACAACAGAATGCTGTACACAGAGTTGAGGCATTGCGGCGCCGCAGGAAGACGACTTGCGAGTTCACTGGGACGAGTCCTGGCGGCATTCTCACGGGAACTGAGATTTGTCCCTTCAGGCAGACTAAACCCTCCCGGATGACGCTTTCCCATTTAAGGAATCTCCACCCCGACACGACCCCAAAACTTTCCCAAAATAATAAAAAGAGCCCCGTCGTCTTTGCAAGATGACTTTCAGATATTTAATTCTACAGTGTCAATAACCCTGTAGATAACGGTTCCGTCCCACACAGAACGACTTACAGTCTTCATATAGAGCCTCTCCCAAGAAAAGGTTTGAGGTTTGGCAGGGCCGGTGTTCTGTCCCGGGTATCACCGGCAGCTCGCCCACTGGGAAACCATCCCCCACCGAAAAAAAAAGCACCGGGTAAGTGTCCCGGTCTCAACCCTCCTTTTTGACTCCAGCCGGAGCCAAGTCCCGCAGGATTCCCCTTGTTATTCCCAGACGATACTAATCCATCCTTCACCATTCCCATCCCACCTTTGGAGCCCGGCCGTGAAGGGTCTGAGTCCAATGTGTGTCGCCTGATACCACGAACCTCCCCCCCCCCCCCCGCCAGTCAAGAGAATGGGAGGTTTGTGAGGGTAGGTCGGGAGAAAGAATGGGGAAAGGGGAGGTGGGGAGGGTGTGAGAGATTGTGGACAGAAGGGAGGTAAACAGATAAAAGTGATAAATATTGGTAAGGGGAATGAAGGAAAGAGTGAAGGGGGAGTAGGGAGTGTGAGAGGGGAGTCAGGAAAGGAGGTGGAAGAAGAGATAAACGAATGCATATTAATAAGGGGAGAGAGGGAAGCAGCGAGGGACGAGCCGGCAAAGGGGTAAGGAGGAGATGGGAGGGAGTGTGGAGTGGGCTGGGGGAGGGAAGAGGTGAGAAGGAGAAAGGATGAGGGGAAGGGGAGGCGATGTGAAGAAATGGGCAAGGAGGCAGAGAGGGAGCCAGCAGGGTGAAGTTGGGAGGCAGCAGCGCGAGGTGGGTGGGTGCGGAGAGGGGAGGAAGGAGAAGGGGGATTAGAGAAAAGAATGGAAATTGATAGGAGGGGGGGAAGAGGGCTTGTGCAGGGACAGAAGGGGTGTGGGATGGAGAATGGGTGGAAGAAAGTATTGAATGGAATGTGGAGTGCATAGGGAGTGATGGCTAAAAGGGGAATGGTGGACCGAGAGTGCCACTGGAGGAAAAGGGGCAATGTGAACAGGGGGAAGAAGGGAAGTGGGAGGACAGAAGGGCAGGGAGTACAATGGAGAATAGTGGGGAAGGGGCAAAGAGAGGTGAAGGCAGTAGAGGGTGATAGATCGAAGGGCCCGGGAGGTTCCCGTGCGCCCATGAATGATGGGGAGTGGAACAAACTTGGCAAGGAGCAGCCTGCAACTCTCTGCCCTGGCATCACATCAGCGGCAGCCTCCCCGGAACAAGGCGCCCAGTCACCCCCCGCTCAGCCCTGACGGGAGCTGGAAGGGCACTCGCCAATCTCTGCTTTATTTCGGGAGGGGTGTTCCCGCGGCCCCTCTCAGCTCTTAGTGATGGAGAAAAGGTGGGAGTGGGCGTCCCCAAATGACCCACTGGGAGCATCAGACATGGGGGAGGGGGGAAGGCAGAGAGGCAACTCGGTGTCCGGGAAACTTTTGTCCCCTAACTGAGCCACTGGAGAAGTAACGCGAAGACCCAGTCACCCAGCAGCGTCTGTATTACAACGGTGAGCATGCACTCAGCGCAGCTCGCTCGCCCGCCAAACTGAGCCGAGGCGACGGCTGACAAGCCCCACACGTCCCCTTACCTGCGTGACAGAGGCCGAGGGTACAGAGAAGTAAGCGGAGAGCCGTCAGGCCGGGTGACCGGGACCGAACCATCCCCAAACCACTGCTCTCCTCTCCCGGCAGAGGCGAGTCGAGTTGTGGGAGAAGCAGAGAGAGAGAACACACACAAACACTGCTCTCTGTTTCTTCTGTCCTTGCAGTAGCTCACTCCAGGAATATTTGGAAAATAAACTTAGTACTGTAAATGTTTACAGCGACGCTGAAAAATCCCTTGATTTTTTTTTCCCAGGCGAAGAAACTGCTTGTAGATTCAGGGTTTAGCTTTCTACCAAACACTTTGCAATCCCAAGTTGTGTATGCTGATCATTTCACTCTCCAGTTAGACTGTGTGTGTGCATCTTGCAGACACACACACAAACACACGCACACACAACAGTACTCCAGCCACTTTCCCTCAAGGTGTAAGGAACAGCCGAGAGAGTTCCGCCTACAAAAAAATATATCCCCAGCAAGCTCCCCCCTCCCTCCCCCCGGGAGCAGTCGCAAAACCCGGCAGCTTCCGACACTCCGGTCCCTCCCAACTCCCTCTCCCAGGAACAGCAGTCCGATCCTCCCAGAATCCGGGCGGCGATGTTTCTGAGGAACTCAACCTATAACACAGAGAGGAGTTTAATAACCCATTTACAGAATCTGTGCAAGCTCCCCCCCCACCCCCCAGCTGTCAATGTGCAGTTTATTCTCAATTTGATTGATGGAAGTCAAGTCGACTGATAAAATAGATTGTAAACTCTTTATTATTAATAAACACGGGAAGCCTGACCTCGATTTCCCCTACAATTAATTTAAAGTAAGTAGCGCGTTGGAAATGACGTAGCCTTATGCATTGTATACTTTTAAAACGTATTACAAATACATCTCCAATTAATTTGTGAGGCAGGCTACGATTTTTTTTGGCGAATTGCTGTTAATCCCGAATCTGAAGTAAAATTGGAAATAAATACCGTCTTGAATCAATTAAATATTTTAATATATTTATTTGCTCTTAATTAAAACAAAGGAAATATATTCTATCCATTATCGGTCAAATACGCGCCTTTATCCATTAAGGCTCAAGTTCTTTATGGAACAAAACAAAATATTAACTTGCCCTGGAGTGCTGCAGGATTTTAAACCCGGCTCCTGCGGGGAATTTGGCAGAAAGTAAGACATTATGTATGGTATACACGGGCCCATAGCAGATCTCATTTAGTTATTAATTTGCCTTAGTCAGAGCAAAAAAAAATGCCATGCCTTCAAATTCAGAGAATTAATATCTGAAATTCAACTTTGCACTATCCTTATTTTGTCTCTCTCTCTCTCTCACTGGACAAAATATTAATGTTTAAAGTCTGAACAGCAAATAAACAGCAATGAACAGTCAACCGTGTAATCCCGAATGATTCTGTTAGAAAAACAAATTAATGAATAAACTATTTTTTTAGCATGCGCCAGGCTGTATATTAAGCGCTTGAGTGCAAACACAGGCGTGCATAATACTAAGCTAAACCTAAGAGGACAGGAATTATCAAGTGCAGTGGAACTAAGCGAACAATAGTAAAAAATGATTTAAATAAAATTAACACAACTGTTCAATTGGCATTGATAGCCGTGACTGGTGTTACTCGGGTTTTGGGCTGCCTTCAATCTTGTGTTAACTCAGTGTGCACAGAGAATAGACACTCAGAATCACAGTGTGCGTGTACATTCCTTCCCCAATGTCTTTTAGTTCAATTTATGGTGAAGTCGCACAAACCATACGTTTACAGCTAAAATGTGAAGGGGTCTTTGATGTAACACGCTGTAAATATACACTGCATCCAAGAATGTTCCTCTGGAACGCTCGATTACTTACTTTCAAATGAACTCTTTAACTGTAGTAAAGCTTTAGTCAGGAGGTGGGAGATAACAGGCCGGAGACCGATATTACCTGGCATCTGCACTAACTCGATAGTTTTACAAGTACTTTTAGCAGCGACCTTGATGTGGAGATCTGGTACCGTTTATTGTCTAACAATGCGATAAGGCGGACTGGTCTGGCGCCACGCAAGGTCTGAATGGAGATGCTGTTCGATGGCAGGAGTGGGGGTGGGATCACTTGGTAAAGTTGGTCATTAGGACGTCCTGTCAAAGTGTGGTGGGGGAAGTAGGCACCTTCTTACCCGGTGCCGTCTTCAAAAAGCATGTTAGAAAGTTAAACAAGATGCAGTACAATCGGCTTCTCTGACCATAGATTTGATTAGGTTAGGTTTAGGACCTCGATTTACCGTAGGTCTCGAACGGCAGCTAAAGAGTTTTGGTAAATTTAGCATACTGTTCGCAAAACAACGTTAAAACACTTTTAGAAAGTACGCTTTAGAATTTAATTTTAAAAGTGTTTAAACACGTTTACAGCTCTGCAAATTTAAAACACCTAGCCCGAATTCGCAAGGAACCACTTAGATAAAGCGATTGTGCATGAAGTGTAATATTTTGGAAGCAAACTGGCAGATAAGACATGAGGACAGTCTGCTTCAAACAAAAGTTTGCGGAATTGCTTCCTGGGTGCCACCGATCGGTCGTTTGTTATTTCATAAATCTTGTCTATGGACGATCCAGTGTCAATGAGTGTTGACGGCCTCGCTGAAGCAGCGATTGCACATTGCAACACAGGACACGAGAGGGCGCCCGCGGCCGCCCATCGCATGTGAGATAATTGAACTGACCCGGGAGTCCCAAGTTAGACAAAGATTATTTTCTAAGCTGTGCTTGGAGAGGGTTGGTGTGTTGGAATTAAAGCAGCTCTCTTACAATGATTTCACTTGTACGGCTGGACTCTTCCGCTGAAGAGCTTTGCATAAACAGTGCTGTTTCTCCAAATAAATAAACAAATATTAAATTTCTATTGGATCGTGTATTCAAAAAGATCAGAAAATATTGGCAACATTCAGCAGATCAGCCAGCATCAGCGAGAATAGAATCTAACATTCCAAAATGTCACTTCTAGCATTGAGTTTATGTACAGTTTATGAGCAGATATGTCTAATTCATTTAAAAAATTAGATCAGCTACAAACACAAAATGCAGGAGGAAGGAACTCAGCAGACGAGGCAGCACCTATGGAAAAGTGTACAGTTGACATTTTGGGCCGAGACCCTTCAGCAGGACTGGAGAAACCCTTCCTATCAATTTTAGAAATCCCATTTTAACCCTTGAATGGGGCTCTTGTCATGATACTGAACCCAAATATCAACTCTGTTTCACTTTCTGTGAAAGCTCCCAAGCTTTTCCAGCACTTTTTGAAATTTTAAAATGTCAGATTCCCAGTGTCTGCAGTTTTGTTTTTGCATTAGTATTATGAAGTTGTGGGTGTAGGAGTCCAGCACTCAAAATGATGGAGGACCTCAGCAAGCCAGTCCGCCCCACCTTCATGGATGCACCCTGCCTGACTTGCTGAGTTCCTCCAGCACTTTGGGTGTGTTGCTCAAGATTTCCAGCATCTGTGGAATCTCTTGTGTTCACATCTGGGTTGTACTAATTGGACCTCTGCGTTCCACTAGTTTGTCTTCCCTGTTGGTAACACTGGGACAAGCTTCTGTGTGGGGCTTGATGGAGCAGTCTGCTCCCTATACACAAGTGTGTGTTTGCCAGCAAAAACAGTGCCACACACAGTAATCATCGGCTTCAGAGGCATGGGAACACACTGCATATGTGCTCTTGTGAAAGTGGAGACCCTGAAATTCTCAGCTACTGCTTTAAGTCACAGAGCTGGGGACTGGACCCTTGAAAAAGCAGCAAGAGGTTATATCGGAGAGATTTGTCTTTCTGTTTGGTCTCTGTTGCATTAATGAAAGGGGGAAGGGCTGTGTACTTTTGACCTGGCGATGGTGAGTTAGCAACCTTTCTCGTCTCCCACTCTGCAAATTCAGCCCAAGTCCCCTCCCTCCCTCCTTTCCTTTGCCACGGGACTCTTATGCTTGCGAGGAGTCCCTGTGGGAGATTTTCAGACTGTGTAACCGACTCCTCGCAATGTGGCCACAGAGCAGCGTTTCCCTTCAACGCAGTCTCAATAATTAATCTGCCAGAGGTGTAATAACTATCAATAATGCAAGGCCAATAATGTTGTACCAGTTCAAGACACCAACCTGCCATTGCAATTGGCCTGCTCAGGGACCCCTGCCGTACCAAGGTTTCCCTTCATCAGTTGCTTTATGCACAGGCAGTGAGAGGACGGATGGCTTCTCTGATTTGCAACGATAAATAGATCTTAAAACAGCTGCTCTGTATCTTCCAAAGCCTAGTTCAGTACATGTTTGGAAATCTTTTTTGAACCTGACCTTTGAATTAGGCCCATAAAACAAAGCATGTAGTTGGGATCAGTGTGAAGTGTGCTGATAGGTCCAGCGCTTGAAGTGGAATACAGATCTGATTCTATTTTCTAAGTGGATGTCAGATTTTGTAAAAGGGATTGTCAGGAGAGCCAAAATGGCCTTTCAGGTTGGTTGTATCCATCTAGAATGGGCCAAATGTAGGCAAATTGTACTAGCTTGGTGGGTACTATGTTCAAAATGGACGTGGGCCTGTTTTCTCAGCTATATTGCTATATTTTTTATTATTGTTTGCATTTCTATGAGTATTGCTTAAGCAGGAAGCAATAATGGCTTTGAATAGATCGTACAGGCATCACCGGGTTTCGAACCTCCAATTGAGGTTGGGTGAAACTAGAACTAGAAGTCATTTCGGGGGGGGCGGGGGTCACTTCACTCAGAGAGTGTTCCAAGTGTGGAACGAGTTGCTGGAGGAAGTGTGAATGTGGGTTCAATTTCAACATTCAAGAGAAGTTTGGATATGTAGCTGGATGGGAGGGTTATGGAGGGCTAGAGTCCATGTGCAGGTTGATGGGACTGGGCAGAATAGTTCAACATAGACTAGATGGGCTGAAGGACCTATCGCTGTGCTGCAGTGGTCTGTGACTCTAGGACTTAGACAACCCTAAATACAAAGGAGCTCCCATAATATTGTTAAATCCAGAAGTCCGACTTATGTGCAAATGTTCATTCCTATGAACAGAACAGCTTGTTTCCCCTCTCTCTCTCCACTTTTCATACATGTTCTTTCTCAAGTGCTTTTGATGCCATTCATTACAATAACGTGGAGATGTGGTGATCATATCAAATAATTTTTGTGTTTTTCTGACTTACCGACAATATCGACTTATGGAAACACAAGAGATTCTGGAATTTTTCAACATTATGCAAAATTTTCTATGTTCTCCCCATAACCATGTGAGGGGATTCAGGACACACTCACCATTTCAGGTACAGTTTCTTCCTCTCTGCCATCAGATTTCTGAATGGACAATGAACCCATGAACACAACTCAGAAACACAAGAAATTCTGCAGATGCTGGAGATCCAGAGCAACACACACAAAATGCTGGAGGAACTCGGCAGGTCAGGCGGCATTCGTGGAAATTAACAAACAGCTGACATTCCGGGCTGAGATCCTTCCTCAGGACAGGAAAGGAAGGGGGAAGATGCTAGAATAAAAAAATGTGGGGGAGGGAAAGAGGTAGAAAGTGATGGGGAAGCCAGGTGTGTAGGAAAAGTAAAGGGCTGGAGATGAAGGAACCTGATAGGAGAGGAGAGTAGACCATAGGAAAAAGGGAAGGAGGAGCAGACCTAGGCAGGTAGAGAAGAGCTAAGAGGCCAGAGTGGGGAATAGAAGAGAGGAAGGGTTTGCTCTTTATTGGAAGAAATCAATATTCATGCCATCAGGTTGGAGGCTACCAGACGGAATATGAGGTGTTGCTCCTCCACCCTAAGGGAGGCCTCATTGTGGTACAAGTGAAGGCCAAAGATCAACACGTCAGGATGGGAATGGGAATGAAAATGGTGGGCTTCCAGCAGATGGAGCGGAAGTGCTCGACAAAGCGGTCCCCCAATTTACGACGGGTCTCACCGATGCAGAGGAGGCTGCATCAGGAGCATTGGGCATAGCAGATTCGCAGGTGAAATGTTGCGTCACCTGGAAGGACCACTGGGGGCTTGGAATGGAGGTGAGGCAGGAGGTGAATGGGCAGATGTAGCACTTGGGCCACTTTCAGGGATAAGTGCTGGGAGGGAGATTCATGCAGAGGAACAAATAAACAAGGGATAACCGTGGAAGCCAGAGAGTGAGAGGGGTGGGAAGGTAAAGATGTGTTTGGTGGTAGGATCCTTTTGAAGATAGTGGATTATGTGGAGAATGATGTGTTGGATGCAGAGGCTCATGAGGTGGGAGGTTAAAACAAGATGAACTCTGTCACTGTTCAGACAGTGGGAAGATGGGGTTAGCATGGATATCCGGGAGATGGAGGAGATGCGGGTGAGGGCAGCATCAATGATGGAGAAAGAGAAACCTTGTCCTTTGAAGGAGGAAATCTCTGGAGTTTTGGAAAGGAAAGCCTCATCCTTTCAACAGATGTGCAAAGACAAAGGAACAGAGAAAAGGGATTAACGTTTTACAGGAGACAGGGTGGGAATGGGTACAGTGAAGAACAACACCTCAGTACTTTTCCCCTCTCTTTATGAACTGCTTATTTAATTTTCTTTTTTGTATATACTTCTTATTGGAACTTGTAGTTTCTATTGTTACATATTGCACTGTACTGCTGCTGCAAAATAAAAAGTTTCAAAACATATGCCAGTGATACTAAACCTGATTCTGTTTCTAATTCTAATGGGTTTCTTCCAAATTAAATCAAATCAAGTCTAATTATCATTCAAACCATACATAGATACAGCTGAACGAGACAGCGTCCCTTCGGGGCCAAGTTGCAAAATATTCAAAATAGGGAGTAGCATTCAAAACAGCGAGTAACATAATTCAAAATAGTGAGCAAAGAAGCTTATTGATTTGAAAAAGATACACATATAGTCCAGGACCCAGAGTAACAATGTCTAGCAATCGATGGTACAGTCTCCCAGCAGTGTGCAGACGCACGCGGTCCACTCTGTCATTCCACCTCTGGAACACAGGAGGGCAGCACTAATGGGAAGAGACCAGGCCCCGGCCGAGCGCGGCGCCACACTGATACACTTCTGCAGCGGCAGGCAACGGGCAACATCAGGTGCTCTGGTTTACTCCCACCGTCCAAATATGTACAGGTTAGTAGATTAATTGCTCTTTGTAAATTGTCCTGTGATTAGGCTAGTGTTAGGTAGGTGGATGGCTGGTTTGGACCAGATGGGTCTGTTCCGCACTAACTAACTAACTAAATAAATAAAATGCTGGCGGGACCCAGCAGGTCAGGCAGCATCTGTGGAGGAGAATAAGCAGTTGATGTTTTGAGCCAAGACAAAAATCAGATGAAAAGCTATGTCTGTATGTATGGAAACTGCCCATGGTAACATGGCAGTTAGCGCAACACTTTACAGCACCAACAATCGTGATCTTGGTTCAATTCCTGCCACACTCCATAAGTAAGTTGTAAGTTCTCCCCATGATCACGTGGGTTTCCTCTGGGTTCTCCAGTTCCTCCCATATGTACAGGTTAGGGTTAGTGAGTTGTGAGCGTGCTACGTTGGCACCAGAAGCATGGCGATGCTTGTGAGCTCCCCCACAACAACCCTCAGACTGTGTTGGTCATTGGCACAAACAACATATTGGATGCTTTGATGTTTCAATGTACATGTGACAAATAAATTGGAAACGAAACTAAGGCTTAGTGATCAATACTGCCACCTTGAGGTACTGTCTCTTGAAGATATCCTTTATGGTGGGGATGGTTGTCCCTCCACGCCTGTCCATGCCTACTCCCTCTCTCTGAATACCCCTCCTTTAGTGCACTGTCTAATAGCCATCACTTCTGCCTTGTGTTCTCCTTGCTGAACAGAGTTGGCTATGGAGCTAACTACATCAACATCATGGCTGATTTATTATTCCTCACAACCCCATTCTCCTGTCTTCTCCCTGTGACCTTTGGCACCCTTACTAATAAAGAAGCTATCAACTTCTGCTTTTAAATATATCCTATCAGTTGGCCTCCACAGCTATCTGTGGAAATTAATTCCACAGGTTCACCAAGAAAATTAATGAAATCCTGACGACACACACAAAATGCTGGTGGAACACAGCAGGCCAGGCAGCATCTATAGGGAGAAGCGCTGTTGACGTTTTGGGCCGAGACCCTTCATCAGGACTAACTGAAAGGAGAGATACTAAGAGATTTAAAAGTAGTGGGGGCATTAGCCTGCCTCATCTCTGTTCTAACTGGATCTCCATCTATTCTGGGTCAGTGACTTCTGGTCCTTGACTGTAGGAAACATCCTTTTATGTCCACTATATTTTGACCTTTCAATATTTGATGGGTTTCAGTGAGATCCACCCTCATTCTCCTAAACACTTCAGAGTACAGGCCCAGAGCCATCAAATACTCCTCATACATTGACACTTTTATTCCTGGAATCATTCTTGTGAACATCCACTGGCTGATTTCTGAATTTTCCCGTTTAGAAAATAGTCTACGCCTTTATTCCTTCTATCAAAGTGCATGACCATACATTTCCTGACATTGCATTCCATCTGCTGATTTGTCCATTCTCCCAATCTGTCTAAGTCCTTCAGTAGATTTCATGCGTCCTCAACACTACCTGCCCCTCCATTTAGCATCGTACTGTCTGCAGACTTGGCCACAAAGCCATCAATTCTGACATCCAAATCAACGACTTGAAAAACCGTCCCAACCCTGGCCCCTGCGTAAAAAGTAGAATATAATTACAAATCCTTCATTGTTCACTATCTAAGATCCTTGGGATAGCTTGGTGCAAATTCACATCATTTCACATCACCATGAAGACATTTCTAAATGTAAGGCTATAATATAAATGAAGTTTATTGCTATTCTTTTTGCCAAACATTTCCTTTCCTTTTACGATGAGCTTTGAGTAGGAAAAGGCTCCATTTCAGTGGGGCTGTTTTTGTTGTCTGTACGATGCAGCAAGATAAAGCTCAGACTTTGCTCACTGGAGATGTCTGGACTGTTACAAATTTAGAATGTATTGCAGTGATGTGAATTACTGACAGTCTGCTACTGTTAGACCTTGCCTTGCGAACTATTTGAAGGGATAGATGCCACACTGCCCCAGACTGAAGAGGCAACAAGTCAGGCACTGGTGTACTCCGTCACAGGACTGACTCAGGGCATAAGGACGTGAGAACATTAAAAAATAGGAGCAGGAATAGGTCATCCGGCCTGTTGAGCCTGCTCTAATGTTCAATAAGATCATGGCTGATACGGCAGTTGTCTCTGCTTAGACTTCCTGGCTTTTCCCCAGAACCCTTAATTCCCCTGCTTTGCCTAACTGTGTCTTAAGTATATTTAATGAGGTAATTTCTATGCCTCAATGGTCAGAGGACTCCACAGATTCACTACTCTCTGGGAAAAGCAGTTTCTCCTCATCTTCATCCTAAATCTTGAGGTTGTGTCCCCTGGTTCTAGTCTCACTTACCAGTAGACACAACTTTGCTGCCTCTATCTTATCTATCCCTTCCATAATTTTATATGTATTTATAAGATCCCCTCTCATTTTTCTGAGTTCCAGTGAATACAGTCCCAGGCAACTCAATCTATCCTCAGAGGCTAAACCCCTCATTTCTCAATCAACCTAATGAACTTCCTTTGCACTGCCTCTAAAGCCAGTATGTCTCTCCTCAAGTAAGGAGATCAGAAATGCACACTCCAGTGAGGCCTCATTAGTACTCTATACAGTTTCAGAATAGCCTCCCTGTTCTTAAATTCAATTCCTCTGGCAACGATGGCCAGCATTCCATTTGCCTTCATAATAACCTGTTGCACCTGCAAACCAACCTTTTGCGATTTATGCACAAGCTCTCCCAAGTTCCGCTGCACAAAGGCATGTTGCAATCTTTCACTATTTAAATAATAATCTTAACTTCTATTTTTCCTTTCAAAGTGGATGACTTCACATTTGCCAGTGTACTCCATCTGCCAGACCCGTGCCCACTCACTTAACCTATCTATATCTTTCTACGGACTAATGGCATCCTTTGCACAATTTGCTTTTCCACTCACTTTAGTGTCATCAGCAAACCTAGATACATTACACTCAATCTCCTCTTCCAAATTATTAATGTATATATCGAACAGCTGCAGGCCCAGCACCGACCTCTGCAGTACTCCACTTAACACTGACTGCCAGAGAAACATCTATTTATCCCAACTCTCTGCCTTCTACTGGCTAATCAATCCTTTATCCATATGAATGCATTGCCCCCAACTCCATGCAGCACCTTCTGGAAATTAATGTATGAAACATCCATCTGTTCCGACCTAGCCGCTGTGCTCATTATATGCTCAAAGAACTTCAGTAAGTTAGTCAAACAGGACCTGCCCTTCATGAACCCATGCTGTGTCTGCCTAATGGAATCACTTCTATAGAGAAATCTTGCTATCTCTTCCTTAATGGTAACTTCAAGCACTTAGCTAACTGGCCTATCTACCTCTTGCCTACCTCCTTTTTTAGACAGTCGCTTGACATTCACTCTTTTCCACTCCGCTGGGGTCTGCCCAGAGTCCAGAGAATTTTGGTAAAATATCACAAATGCATTTGCTATAATTTCCATGAAGTGCAAGACCTTCATTGATTGGTAAGAGAATTAGGAGTGAGAGCCAGAAAACTGCCCAAATGAGGTGGCTCTGAGTTACCAGTGGGTAGATACAGAAAACTTTTTACCAATGGGGCAACATATTGTCATCACTAATGAATTTATGGGCACTAGAATAGGCAATAAAACTTGAACCTTTGTGACTTAAAAAGATATTTTAAATCCAAGAACGAGCCAGTAATTTCACTTATCTCATTGCATGCACAGACACACATTGAAAGATACACACAGGCACACAACAGATACACATCACACACTACATGGACATGCTTACTAGTACACACACACACACAAAGGCAGAGAAATACTCACAGCTACTCAGTTGCCACTTTATTTGGTACCTCCTGTACTTTAATAAAATGGCTAATGAGTGTATGTTTGTAATCTTCTGCTCCTATGGCACATTCACTTCAAGTTTTCATCTATTATGCATTCAGAGATGCTCATCTGCACAACACTGTTGTAATGTGTGGTTATTTGAGTTATTGTCACCTGCTTGTCAGCTTGAACCAGTCTGGCCATTCTCCTCTGATGTCCATCATTAACAAGGACTTTCACCCTCAAAACTGTCACTCACTGGATGTCTTTTTTTTGTTTTACACTCCATTCTCTGTAAACTAGATATAGCTGGGAGAACATTATAGGCTGAGCCATTGCTGCATTATCCGGACAGTGGTGTAGTGGCATCCACACTGTACTTTGAGGCAAGTAATCCCAGGTTCAAATCCAGCCAGCTCCTTGCAAGCTTTCGACCCATGCTGGATTGATTGAGCTAGGAACTCTGCCTCGTAAAAAACAGACCAAAAGAAACGGCAAGGTTGCCACCCAATGTGCCACTCGGCTCAGAAAGGAGCAATAACAATGTTGTATTACTGGAAAGGCGAAGGGAATAAGTTCAGTCTATATATTTGGAAGGTCATTATACATAAATCAGATAGGAAAACATAGTCTACTAACATGGTGGAATGGCCTCAAGGCCAGCAAAACAAAAGAGCTAGTGACTGACTTCAGGAAGGTGCACGTGTTCCCGTTTACATCAACGTTGCTGAGTTTGAGAGGGTTGAAAGCTTCAACTTTCTAGGAGTGGACAATACTGATTGCTTGTCCTGCTCCAAACATTTAGACACCATGGCCAAGAAAGTTCGACAGCACCTCTAATTCCTTAGGAGGCTAAAGAAATTTGGCATGTTCCCTTTGACTCTCACCAGTTTTTATCGATGCATACTTAGAAGGCATCGTAGCTTGATGCATCACGGTTTAGTATAGCAATTGCTCTAGCCGAGATTGCAAGAAACTGTCGGGAGTTGTGGACATAGCTCAGCACATAAGGGAAATCAGCCTTTCCTCCATTGACTCTGTTTACACTTCTCAATGCCTCAGTAAAGCAGCCCGCATAATCAAAGACTCCATGCGCCTTGAGCATTCACTCTTCTTCCCCTCCCAATGGGTCGAAAGTAGAAGCAGCACATATGACGGAGCTCAAGTACAGCTTCTACCCTGCTGTTATAAGACGACAGAACAGTCCCCCATTATGACTCTTGATCTCACAACTTACCTTATTATGGCCTTGCACCTTGCTATCTGCCCTGGGGTCAGGGAATCTCCTGGGGTAGTTGAAGGCCTAATGACTACATGTCTGAGTCCGAATCTGAATCCGTTGGGAGCTGGTGGCAGAGGGAGATAGCCTGTCTTGGGGTTAGAGGACGGTGTATGTGCATGGGTGGGAGGGAGCAATGGGGGCTTGTCCTGCTGATGCTGTTTTTTGCTTATAGTGTTGTTCTGCTGAGCATTATGGACATGCTATGTTTGCAACAGAATGTGTGGCAACAGTTGCGAGTTGCCTCCAGCACGTCCCACGTGTGTTGTCACTGCAGTTTAGAAGAGTTTAGAAGAAGAATCTCATTGAAACCTATCGATTATTGAAAGGCCTAGATATAGTGGATGTAGAGAGAATGTTTCCTATAGTGGACGAGTTTAGGACAAGAAGACACAGCCTCAGAATGGATGGATTTCCCTTTGAAATAGAGATGAGGAGGAATGTCCTTAGACAGAGGGTGGTGAATCTCTGGAATTCATTGCCACAGATGACTATGGAAGGCCAAGTCATAGGGCATATTTAAAGTGGAGGTTGATTAATTCATGATTAGTAAAGCCATCAAACGAGAGGACATGATTTGAGAGTTAGGGGGCAGAAGTTTAAGGGAAACACAAGGGGGTATTTCTTTACTCAGAGAGTGATAGCTGTGTGGAATGAGCTTCCTGTAGAAGTAGTAGAGGCCAGTTCAGTTGTGTCATTTAAGGTAAAATTGGATAGGTATATAGACAGGAAAGGAGTGGAGAGTTATGGGCTGAGTGCAGGTAGGTGGGACTAGGTGAGATTAAGAGTTCGGCACAGACTAGGAGGGCCGAGATGGCCTGTTTCCATGCTGTGATTGTTATATGGTTATGAGAAGCCAGGGTTCCCAGGGATAACAAATCAGCTGTGACTGGATGGTGGAGTAGACTCAGTGGTGGGGGGGGGGAGGGGGGAAGGCCTAATTCTACTCTTATGTCTTATGGTTAATGCAAACAACACATTTCACTGTATGTTTCCATGTATATGTGAAAAATACACTTGAATTTTGAACCTTGAAACCTGAATCTTGATTCTAGACTCTCCAACAGGGGGAAACAGACTTCTCTGGTTTTTTGAAGATGGCACCAGGGAACAATGCAGCCAAAGGCACTGTCCTTCAGTCAGTTCACAAAACTATTTCTTTTACTTCCTCTTTTAAATATGATTCTGCTACTATTGGAACCCAGGATTTACATTTTGACGGTGTTTTTTTTCCAGCCAATTGAACGATCTGGTGCTTTGCTGTTACCGAGGGAGTTTGGTGAGGTTTTGAGTGGAGGGTGTGGTCTGTAGGCCAAGAAGCTGGGAGATAGGGTGCAAGCTCATGACCCATTCCATTTCTTGCTGACTTTGCCAATTAAAGCAGCGAGCAAGACTGAAATCATCAAGGACAAGAGCGGAAGGCAAGTGAGTGTTCAGTGGTGTCTGCCTACATTTGATCAGTCTCCCTCTCCCTCTCGCTCACTATTGTCAGGGGAATATGCCTACATCCGACTGGTCTCTCTCTTGCTCTTGTGTGCTGCTCCCAGAAGAAGATGCTGGAGTCTTGGACAAGGTTTAATTGACATGGTTTGTGGATTGGATTCTTTAGTTCAAGTCAATGTGTTTCTGGTTTCTGGTCACTCCATTTTTATTGCTAGTTTGTGCGATTTTGATCAGGATGGATTGGCTCTGTGGCCTGTAGTCAACGAAGGATGCAGCACTAAATTGAACTGAACTAAACTTTATGAACATTCCTAGACTGCCTCACTGGTTTGGTGCTTTATATTCTGTTCGTCACCTGTTTTCTTGCTCTTTTTTTGCGCATTGGGTGTTTGATGTTTTCTTTGAATTGTTTCCACGGTCTTTGGGAACCATGGCTATCTGTGGGAAGAAGAATCACAGGATTGTATACTTCATACATACTTTGATAACAAATGTACCCTAAATCTCTGAATCTGAATCCTCTCCATCTCAGATCGTACATTCATTTGCACTATCTGAGCTCTAGATCCTTTCCTGCACTCTCAGGCAGCCTAACAGCCAATAATCACTCCTTTCTCTTTGCCCTTTCCATGAAAGTATACCCTTTGTTATATTACAGCACAGTATCATGATGCATTTTGACTTGTAGAGCTGAAAGTGGGGTTAACATCAAAAGTAACCACTTTTAGTAAAAGTATTTAGTCCTTCACCTCTGATTAAGCCGAGGTGAAGTCACTCAATGCCAGTGAGCAACAATGAGCTATTTGATAGCCTTGGTGGTGTGTGTTAGCCAGTTTCCTGGTACAAGGACCATGTTTTGATATGAAAGGCTTTTGATGTGCCTTCTGGTTGGAAAGAAAATTCCACTTTGCAGTGTCAATTTGGATGAATTGTCAGCTTTGAGGTGGAGCCCTGCTTCAGGCGAAATTATTTTTCAATATTGTAAAGATCCTGTCAAATAATAAATTAATTGGTTGTAGGCGTTACCTCCTGTTTTGAGTTCCTCAGTCGGATTCTTCCTGCACTGTGCAGTCAACCGTTGACGAACTTGGCTACTTGTTCTACTTTGCTATGATCAATATTCTCCGACCTGCCCTTTCCTTCCTGAAAATGCACAGTAGAGCTGCCACCCCGCAGACCTAGAGTCCCAGGTTCAATCCTGACCTTGGGTGTTGTCTGTGTGGAATTTACACATTCTTTCTGTGACCACACTGGTTTCCTCTGGATAGTTCCCATTTCCTAAAGGTGTGCTGTAATGGTAGGATATCTGGCCAATGTAAATTGAACCTAATGTATTGGTGAGTGGTAGAATCGGGGGAGAGACGATAAGAATGTAAAGAAATAAAAAAAAAGAATTGTTAATGTAGGATTCATGTAAATGAGTGGCTGATGTTCAGTACAAACCAAGTGAGCTGAAGGGCCTGTTTCTGTATTTCATTTTTCTGTCACTTTATGGACATTTTCCACACTGGCTAGTGACATATTATCAAACCAGTCCTGAAGTTTCCATAGCTTCAGGTTGTGGTTAACCATCTTCTTGTCAAGTTGGCAGCGTGACACAGTTTGCAGTGGCCTCTCCGGAGTTAATGTCTGTTATTTGTCAAGCGGGGTGCCATGCACAATCCTAATCTGATGAAAAACGGACATGGGAGCACAGAGGAACATCTGGAAATCTCCAGGAAGGCCTTCTTCGTTGCTGCTGCTGCTGTGAGGTCTGGGTGTCTGCTGGGAAGAACAGGCCCCCAGTCCGAGGGGTCGCGTGGCCGGTGGCCGATGGCGGGGGCATTGTAGTGTGCTCGGCAGAGGATGGTGCTCAGAGAGACTGTGCCGGAGAGGATGGTTGTCGGCTCGGAGGTTCGACGGACTCAGAGTCCGCTGCGGTCGGGGTGCTTTCACTGTGTGCTGTGTCTGCAAGGCTGAGTCCGGTGGCACAGTGTAAGTCCATAGCGGGGGTATTCCCGTCTACCGTCTGCATGGGATAACGAATCTATCAGGACCCTGAGGACTTGTGGAAACTGTGTGGTGGTTTCTTTTGAATTTATAGTTTTTTAATATTTTTGGACTATTTTTACTGTGTCTATGGTCTGTTTTTTTATCAATTATGGTATTGATTGCACTGTTGTAACTATATGTTGTAACTATGTAGTTTTGAATAGGTCTTGTAGCTTTAGTTTTTGGTTTGTTGGGTGGTAGAGTTGGTCTCCTGACTTGGTGTGTCTGGGGTAGTCTTGTTTTGTCTGGTGGCTTTGGAGCTCCTTTCCGGGGAACACGCTAAGACAGTAGTGCGATATTAATACGCAGCAGCCTCTCCGGACTCTGGATTTGGAGATTGACAAATGTTATGTGGATTTCCTGGTGTAGTCTGTTTTGTCGTGTGCTTTTGTGATATCATTCTGGAGGAACGTTGTCTCATTTTTTAACTGCATTGCAGTTGTGGTTTCTAAATGACAATAAACTGAAATTCAATTCTAATTCTAAATCTCCCCCATACATAGAAACATAGAAAACCTACAGTACAATAAAGGCCCTTCAGCCCACAAGGTTGTGCCAAACATGTCCCTACCCTAGAAATTACTAGGCTTACCCATAGCCCTCTATTTTTCTAAGCTCCATGTACCTATCCAGAAGTCTCTTAAAAGACCCTATCGTATCTGCCTCCATCACCGTCGCCTGCAACATTACCTTCTTAGCAATGGTGGTCATTACACTGCCAGGCTGGCCTGTTCTGAGCTGCCAGGCCTGTTCTGACACTGTTCCACTCAGCGTGCTGACTGGGCCACACAACACGATGGAGGATATCCTCAGTGTGAAGATGGGGCCTTGCTACCACAAGGACATTGTGGTGTTCACTTTGACCAACATTGGATAGATGTGCCTGAAACCTGGACAAGATTATGTGGACTTTATCCTGGAAATACTCAGCAGATCAGGCAGCATCTGTGGGAGGAGAAACAGTTAACACTTCTGGTAAAAGACCTATCCCTTCTGTTCACTCACTCACTACCAGCAACAGACTCATTCCGGTAGCTATGTCCTTCAGGACAATCAAGGCAGTCTGAGTTGGTGTTATCAAGTCTCTGGAAGATATTAAAGTCCTCCAGCCAGAGTCCATCCATGCTCTTGTTCAACACAGAATCTCACTGACGTCCTGTTCAACATGGAGAAGTGCTGCTCCATCAGCTGAGGGAAGGTGCCAGGATGAGGTTTCCTTGTCTAATCTTAACCTGTTACTGTGAGACTTCAGGATGTCTGGAACTAACATTGACGACTCTCAGGCTAGCATGCTGTCAGGCGTGTATACACATGTGGAAGTGGAAACACATGCCTCCACTTCCTGAAGAGACTGAGGCGAGCGAGGCTCCCCACAAAATTCTAACCAGTTTTTACAGGAGTGCCCTGGCCAGCTGCATCAGCGATTGATACAGAAATTGCAAGGCATCTGACCTCAAGTCCTTATGAAAGATTGGCAGGACTACCGAAAGGCTCATCTGTCTTCCACCTTTCATATATATTTACAGAAGTGCTACATACACTAGGCCTTTAGCATCGTTAATGATCCCTCCCATCCGTCCAACAATCTCTTTATTGCCTACCGTCAAGGTAGGAGGTACTGTGGCATTAAAACAAGAATTCTTAGGACAGGAAACAGCTTCTTCCCCCGGCTGCAACACTACTGAATACCCTGCCACCACCCACATCTCGTGTGTGAAGCACCAGTAGCATAATACTGTTTACTTTTTAACTTGTATCATTAATGCACCTTAGTATTTGTTCATTTATTTCTGGTAATATTACTTTGTGTGTTCTATTTGTGAGTTACATGTATTGTGTTGTGCATCCTGGTCTGGCTGTTTTATTTGGCAGTATACACGTTTATACAATAAACAACATGCGTATACAATAGACAATAATATTGAAAGACAATACACTGAACTTAAACTTGAACATAAGGAATTATAACGGGGAAGTTTATAAGATATGATTCATATACTGGAAAGGAAGGAGATCATCTTCTCTTCTTGCTGGGAACAAGGTAGGATCTCACACCACCAGGTTCAGGAGCAGTTGTTACCCTTCAGCCATCAGGCTCCTGAACCACCATGGATAACTTCAGTCAGTCTCAACTCTGATCAGATTCTACAACCTACCAACTCACTTTCAGGGACTCTATAGTTCATGTTCTTTGTATTATTTATTTTTTTGTTGGCGCATTTTGTCTTCTTTCACACATTGGTTGTTTGTCAGTCATTGTGTGTAGTTTCCTGAACCTGGTGGTGTGAGATCCTCTGAACATGAAAGGGGGAGGAGAAGGATCACGAGAGAGCAGGTGATAGGTGAAGGGGAAGGTGAGTGGGTGGGGAAGAGGGATGAGGTAAGAAGCAGAGAAGGAATAGGATGATGAGGTGCCATGATGGGGCCAAAGTCAGACTGGAAGAGAAACACCTCATTTAACGTCTGAGTACCCTCCAACTTGATGGCATAAAAATAAAATTCTCTAACTTATGGTAATTTTGTCTCAATCCTCCTTCTCTCTTTTTCCATTCTCTATTCTAGTTACCCTCTCATCCCTTTCTCTTCTCCTCACCTCCCTTTTGTTCCTTTCCTCCTTCCCTTTCTTCCATGGTCCACTGTCCTCTCCTATCATATTCTTTCTTCTTCAGCCCTTTCCCTCTTCCACCTGTCACCTCCCAGCTTCTTACTTCATTTCCCTTCCCCCCCCCACTCACTTCCGCCCCTTCACCTGGTCTCACCTATCACCTGTCAGATTATACTCCTTATCCTCCCCAAATCCCAATCCCTGCCTTCTTATTCTGGCATCTACTCCTTCTTTTCATGTTGGTGCGTGGCCTAGTGGGCAAAGCATCAGACTAGTAACCTGAAGGTCACTGGTTCGAGCCTCAGCTGAGGCAGCGTGTTTGTGTCCTTGAGCAAGGCACTTAACAACACATTGCTCTGTGACGTCACCGGTGCCAAGCTGCATGGGTCCTAGTGCCCTTCCCTTGGACAACATCGGTGGCGTGGAGAGGGGAAGGCCTGCAGCTTGGGCAACTGCCAGTCTCCCATTCAGCCCTGCCCAGGCCTGCGCCCTGGAAACTCCAGGCGCAGATCCATGGTCTCTCGAGACCGACGGATGCCACCACAACCACTCCTTCTTTTACAATCCTGATGAAGGGTCTCAGCCAATTGTTTATTCCTTCTGCTGATCCTGCCTGACGCGTTGACCTGCCCCGGTATGGTGTGTGTGTTCTCAAGGCGTCCAGCATCTGCAGAACTTCTGCAGTGCCAAATGAGGACCTTGCCAGGTAGGGTGAGCTGGGAGTAACTTTGCCATGTCAGCACTTGGTGTGTCAGTGCTGGAAGCTTCATCCAGTGTTATCATTAACAGCTTCTTGCATTTCGTTAAATGTTGCATATCTATGTGACATTTCTTGAGAAACACAAGTCTTCTTTACTTAAACACAGATCATTAAGCAGCGGCCGAAGTGTTCCTACTGACAAATGTCCCAGACATTTACACTGAATAATGTTAATCCCCCTAATCTGTTGCCATTAAATGCACAATAGTACTCCTCCACTCACAGACCAATTGCTAAATGCACTGGCTTTTGATAAAGTATCTGGCATATTTGATGCAATATCTTGTGAGATATTGAAAAGAAAAAGGTTTTCAACTGAATGTCTGAAAAATCACTGTGAATGCTTCAAATCAATGAGGTGCTCCTGTAAATGTTGAACACACAGCTCGATCCCACAAACAGCTGAAATCCATCACAGTGGCACATTCGCAAAGCTTCTGCGTCATGGCACCACGGACCCAGCTTCAAAACTGACTTGTGTGGAGTCTACAAAGTTTCCCTGTGACTTGCCTGGGTATCCTCTGGGTGCTCCAGTTTCCACCCACATCACAATGATGACCGTAGATGTGAATGTTGCTGGGCAGTTGTTGTTGAGGCAGCTCACCCTGCTCTTCTTGGGCATCACTGTGATTGATGTTCTTTTGAAGCAGGTGGGGACCTCTGACCTCAGCAGTGAGAGGTTGAAGAAGTCCTCCCACCTCCCAAAGATTCATTATTTACTGTATATTATCTCATAAGACCATAAGACAAAGGAGCAGAAGTTGGCCATTCAGCCCATTGAGTCTGCTTCACCATTTCATCATGAGCTGATCCAATCTCCCCTTTAGTCCCATTCCCCGCCTTCTCACCATAACCGTTGATGCCCTGTCTACCCAGATACCTATCAATCTCTGCCTTAAATACACCCAATGACTTGGCTTCCACTGCCGCCCGTGGCAACAAATTCCACAGATTCACCACCCCCTGGCTAAAAATTTTTTCGCATCTCTGTTCTGAATGGGCGCCCTGCAATCTTCAAGTCATGTCCTCTTGTACTAGACTCCCCCACCATGGGAAACAACTTTGCCACATCCACTCTGTCCAAGCCTTTCAACATTTGAAACGTTTCTATGAGGTCCCCCCTCATTCTTCTAAACTCCAAGGAGTACAGTCCAAGAGCGGTCAAATGTTCCTCATATGTTAACCCTCTCATTCCTGGAATCATTCTAGTGAATCTTCTCTGAACCCTCTCCAACATCAGCACATCCTTTCTTAAATAAGGAGCCCAAAACTGCAACAGTACTCCAAGTGAGGTCTTGCCAGTGCCTTATAGAGCCTCAACATCACATCCCTGCTCCTATACTCTATTCCTCTAGAAATGAATGCCAACATTGCATTCGCCTTCTTCACCACCGACTCAACCTGGAGGTTAGCCTTAAGGGTATCCTGCACGAGGACTCCCAAGTCCCGCTGCATCTCAGAACTTTGAATTCTCTCCCTATTTAAATAATAGTCTGCCCATTTATGTCTTCTACTAAAGTGCATGACCATACACTTTCCGACATTGTAATTCATTTGCCACTTCTTTGGCCATTCCCCCAATATATCCAAGTCTCTCTGCAGACTCTCTGTTTCCTCAGCACTACTTGCCCCTCCGCCTATCTTTGTATCATCAGCAAATTTAGCCACAAAGCCATCTATTAGATAATCCTATTCATTTATATACAACGTAAAAAGAAGCGGCCCCAACACGGACCCCTGTGGAACACCACTGGTAACCGGCAGCCAACCAGAATGGGATCCCTTTATTCCCACTCTCTGTTTCCTGCCAATGAACCAACGCTCTATCCACGTATGTAACTTTCCCGTAATTCCATGGGCTCTTGTTTAGCAGCCTCATGTGCGGCACCTTGTCAAAGGCCTTCTGAAAATCCAAATACACAACATCCACTGCATCTCCCTTGTCTAGCCAACTTGTAATTTCCTCAAAATTTGCACTAGGCAGGATTTGTCAGGCAGGATTTTCCTTTAAGGAAAACTTGCTGAGTTCTGCCAATCCTGTCATATGCCTCCAGGTAGTCCGTAATTTCGTCCTTGACAATTGACTCCAACAACTTCCCAATCACCGATGTCAAGCTAACAGGTCTATAATTTCCTTTTTGCTTTCTTGCCCCCTTCTTAAATAGCAGACTGACATTTGCAATCTTCCAGTCCTCCAGAACCAAGCCAGAATCTATTGACTTTTAAAAGATCATAGCTAATGCCTCCGCAATCTCCACTGCTACTTCCTTCAGAACATGAGGGTGAATTCCATCTGGTCCAGGAGATTTATCTACTCTTACACTATTCAGCTTCCTGAGTACTTTCTCTGTCATAATTGTGACTGCGCATATTTCTCTTCCCTGACACCCTTGAATGTCCGGTATATTGCTGATGTCTTCCTCAGTGAAGATTGATGCAAAATACTCGTTCAGTTCCTCCACCATCTCCTTATCTCCCATTACAATTTCTCCAGCATCCCTTGTGGAGGTCCTAAGAAGGGAATTGTGGAGGGGAGCTGACCTGCAATTTGATAGGTCAATTGGCCACTCTAAATTGCTCCAAGTGTATAAATTGGGAGCAATTTTTGTCAGTGGTAGTAAACCTGATTTGGATTCTCAGCGGTAGAACCTAGACATGTTGATGAATGTGGGTAAATTCAAAAATGGGATTCAGGTAGGATTAGTGTAAATGAGTGATTGATTGTTAGTATGGATTTAGAGGGCTGAAAGGCCTTTTTCTGTACTATATCTCTGTAACTCACTGACTCTATGAGAGCAACAGCTGTTGTTTGGATGGTAGGGAGGATACTTCAGACTGTGCTGCTGCCACCAGGAAGAAGACACGGGAGCCTCATGATATCCACAGGGTCAGGAACAGTTATTACCCCTCAACCATCAGGGCTCTTGAACCAGACTACATACAGGCTACATTACACACTACATATAGATACGCATACTAGAATACACATCCAAAGGCAGAGAAGTGCTCACAAATACACACACACGTGCCAAAATACATTCGGGGCTGCTTTGTTAGGTACCTCCTGTACATTAATAAAGTGGCCACTGAGTGCATGTTCGTGGCCTTCTGCTGCTGTAGTCCATCTACGTCAAGTTTCGATCTGTTGTGCATTCAGCAATGTTCTTCTGCACACCACTGTTGTAATGTGTGGTCCACTCTCTCCATCACCGAACAGTTCCCAAACCTTAGGGTCACTTTCAAGGACTCTCATTGTGTCAACATTTACTGCTTATTTATTTATTTGGATTATTTTTCATTTTCTACTGTACTTGCATAGTTTGTCATCTTTTGAATGTGTGTGAGAGTGGATGGGAAGGAGGAAAGGGGCTTGTTTTACTGTTGTTCCTGTTGCATGTTGTGTTCTGTGTTCTGCTAAATACTGTAGGCACGCTATGCTGGTGTCAGAATGCGTGGCCACACTTTCAGGCTGCCCCCAGCATATCTCTAGGCTGTGTTGGTTGTTAATGCAATCAACACATTTCACTCTGCATGTTTTGATGTACATGAGATAAATAATTCTGAATCTGAATGGCATCTCGCACACTCATCAAAGGAACTGATTTTTCCTGGATTTTCATGGAGTTATAGAGCACAAAAATCTTGTCTTTCTATGTCCCTACCAACCATCCTTTTCCATCCCATCTGTATTAACCCTACTAATCAGTATTTGGTAAAGTGATGGTGTCAAGTTTTCTGCAAATTGTCATAGTTGCATTCATACAGTCAAGTGGGGAGTGTCCCATTACACTCTTAGTGTGCTCTGTAGATAGTGGTAAGGACTTGTGTGTCAGAGAACTCTCACTGATACTATTGATTTCACATATCAAAACTGATACCTATTGGTCCATTTCTCAAGGGGTCCAGAACAATGAGTCAGGTAGTGAGCTCAGTCGCTCACTTCACTCCAATTTTATTCCAGTGGTGTATTAAACAGAGGAACATATCAAAAGAACATTGGAGAAGGTTGTTGGCTTTATTAATTATTCAAGGATCTACCTTAGCAACTATGTTCCTCTTCATTGGTAGCTTTTAGCCGTTGGCCAGGTTGGTGACTAAATGAAAATCCTGTGATTGATTTCTGGTAATGTCAGGGAATTTCCACCCTGATTCCTCGTTGTCTAAGCACCATATCTACCTGTGGTGTAGCACCAAGCTGTTACTAAATTCTGCATGGAATTTAGTAAGAGCTTTAACAAGATTCCTCATGAGAAACTGGTCCAAAGATTAAACACCATTTGATCAAGGACAATTTGGCAAATTAGATCCAAACCTGGCTTGATAAAAGCAGGCACAGAGGGCACAATAAATCCAAAATCTGTGCCGACTAATGCAAGACCAATCAACCAGTGATGCTGTCCAAGCTGTTCATAATTCTTAGGACCTCCGTCAAGCATCCCCCCCCCCCCCCCCCGACTCTGCATGCATCAGGAAACCTTGGTCTGCTCTGACACTTCAGCAAATATACTCAAAAATGACAATCTACACCCAGTGGCTGCTTTATTAGGTACACCTGTACAGCAGTAACTCAATGCATAAAAGCATGCAGTCATGGTTAAAAGATTCAGTTGTTGTTCAGACCAAACAAAAGAATGGGGAAGAAATGCGATCTAAATTACTTTGACTGTGGAAAGATTGTTGGTGCCACTCAGGAACTGCTTATCCCCTGGGAATTCAGGTACAACAATTCAAAGTTCAAAGTAAATTTATTATCAAAGTACATATATGTCACTGTATACAACTCCGAGATTCATTTCTTGCTGGCATTCACTGAAAAAATGCAAGAAACACAATAGGATCAGTGAAAGACTATACACAATGGGCTGACAAACAACTGACAGGCAAAAGATAACAAACTGTGTAAATACAGTGGAAAATAAAAAATAATAATGATAATACTACTATTATTAATAATAAATAAGCAATAGATATTGATAACATGAGAAGAAGAGTCCTTGTAAGTGAGCCATAGGTTTGGGAACTGTTCAGTGGATGACACATTACAACAGTGGTGTGAAGAAAAGCATCTCCGAACGCACAACAGATCCAAACTTGAAGTAGATGAGCTACAGGAGCGGAAGGCCATGAGCATACACTCAGTGGCCACTTTATTAAGTCCTACAGCTTATTTTTCACCACTTTCACCAGCAGCACGCAGTGACCACAAAATGTGCTGTGGTTTCTCACTCGAGTTAATCTGATGGCATTTCAGAGTCTCACAACCTTGACCAAGGGCAAAGGCATTAGATGCAATGGGAAGCAACAGACACGAAAAGCTGGAGGAACTCAGTAGGTCAGGCAGCATCTGTGGAAAAGAGTGAACAGTCAACATTTCGGCCTGGAAAGGAAGGTGCTTCTTTTACCTCTTCTGCCCTTCCCCCACCTTTTTGCATACTTATTTATTTTTAATATAAAATTCTTGTTATAATTTATAGAAAATTTTATGTACTCCTGCCACAAAATAACAAATTGCATGACATATGAGAGTGATAATTAAACCTGATTCTGGTTCTGGTTCTGCAATAACCTTAGATCATGGTAGTTTGCTCACTCCCAACACCTTGCAGTCATTCAGTGTCTGTTGATTAGATTCACCAATCATTACATCTGCAGCAACAGAAACAATTAATATTTCTGATAAAAGGTCATTAATCTGAAATATTAACTGTTTCCTTCCCCACTAAGGCAGTACTCTGTTTTTATAATCTAAAAATTAACATATTGTTGTAGCTGGAGTTTGCTGTGAACATCCTGATCTAAAGCTCAGTTGTGAATGTGCTCCATGACATTTCGGTTCAGGTTACAGAAGGTGCTCTAGGAGTGCAGAAATATTTTAAAATTTTGATCATGATAAACATTCATATGTGCAAGTAAAAGCTAGATTCACGATCCACATTGAATTTCCTCTCTTCTATCTCTTCCCTTCCAACACTACTATTCTTCTTTAATCTCCCCACTTCTCTCTGCTGAAGATCACAGAGTCACAAAGGTGTACTGCACAGAAATGAACCCTTCAGCCCAAGTCACTCATGCTCTCCAAGATGCCCATCCATACAGATCCCATTTACCTGCTTTAGAAACATCGAAATAGAGTGAAATGCATCATTTGTGTCAATGACCAACACGAGGATGTGCTGGGGGGCAGCTTGCAAATGCTGTCAATCTAGCATGCCGATAGCTGCCTCCATGGGCTGCTTTTGCCTATTGCCTGCTTTCTGGATGCTAGAGATATGGGGAGCTATAGGCTCTGTCCCTTCTTTTCCTTCTTATCTAAGTCCCTGTCCAACTGTCTGATAAATGTTGCAGTCTTATCTGCCTCTACCATTTTCTCTGTCTGCTCATTCTATAAAACCACAGCCCTCTGTGTGATAAACTTTTCTCTCAGAACCCCTTTAAATTTCTCCCCTCTTATCTTAAATCTACACTCTTGAGTTTTAAACTTCCAACCCTAGGAAAATGACTGTGACTACTTACCCACCTTTGCCCCTCATAACTTTATTCACCTCTGTAAGGTCACCTCTCAGCCTCCTATGATCCGGTGAGAACAAACCCAGCCTTTACAAGCAGTCCTTATAAGTAACACCATCCTTTCCATTCAATTCCTAATGAATTATTTGTACTCTTTTTGATGCCTTCACATTCTTCCTGTAGTCTGGCGACCAAAACCATACATGATACTCCAAGTGCAAAGGCTCATAGCTGTAATCATATGTTCTATAGTATCTTACATTAGTGCCTGTTCTTCATGACCTTGCAGAAGATTCTCAAACTTGGAATGTAGAAGAGTGAGAGATGATATTGGAGAGTTGACTAATATCATGAGGGGCACAGAGTTGGGGAATCAAGAACTAGAGGGCATGTGTTTAAAGTGAGAGGGGAAAGATTTAATAGGAATTTGAGGGGCAATCTTCTTTCCACAAAGGGTGTTATCAATGAGGAATGAGTTGTCAGAGGAAGTGGTTTGAGACAGATACAAAAACAACTTTTAAAAGACAGTTGGACTGGTACATGGATTGGAAAGGATTGGAAAGTTTTAGAAAGTTATGGCAAACAGGGCTAGCTTGGGTGGAGCCAGCAGGTACCCATAGGGCTGAAAGGCCTGCTTCTGTGCTCTATAACTCCATGATTCACTTTGACTATGACACAGTGAGCCCTGAATCCCAAGAGACATATATACCTGTACAGTGCATATGGTTTTCAATGCAAGTTACTAACAGGGTGTGCATATTCTTTAGTTGTAGGTATTAGGATTTTACTGTTAACCCTAGCTACAATCAGCCAGAGCAACTTTGACGAGACATGAGCAGGAGATAATCTATTGATCGAGAAGTTTGAAAATATTTATTTACTATGTTAACCCTTATGAAGGTTTAACCTTTATTATTTATAAAGGTAACTAAATCAAGGATTTGAGGTGGTTATCAAAGAGAAGAACAGATACAAGTTCAGTGCCATAATATTTAAATATATGGATTTGAATACAATGAATTGCGGTGTAAATCCGGAAATGATTGAGGTATCAGTGCATAATTACTGAACATGTTACTGCAATGATCATTGATCCACTATTTATTAGAGTTGCAAAGCGGTTTATTGCTGAGGGATAAAGGCATTTTAAAAAATTTGATCAAAGAGATATCATGCAAATGCCTGTAGACTAATAAGCAAACTGTATTGATTGAAACTAAACTTTATACTTTGGCTGTGGAATATTTTAACAATTCAGATTTGCTGCACTATGTAATTGCCTTAGAGTTTAAATGGAATTTCTGCTTTTAGATGTTTACTTGGAAAAGCCTCCAGCCTCCACGGGCTACTTTTTGGCATCTTGCCGACTTTCTAGATGCTAGAGATATGGGGAGATGCCAGGATTTTGTATCAGTGAGGGGATTTATTAGCAATAAAAGAAAAGAACACTGAAAGAACTCATTGGGTCAAGCAGTACCTGGGGAGGCAAAGTATGTCAGTGTCCCTGCATCACAACTGAGAGGGATGGGGAAAGATTAGTTCATAATGAATAGTCAAGTTTATTGTTAAATAGTCAAGTTTATTGTTGATAAGTAAGTTATCAACTTACATGCAGCATCATATAAGCAGTATTTACAAGAAAAAAACAAAAGACAAATTACACCCATTTTTACATGAAAGAGCAAAGTTAGGATAAAAATATCTCAAAATCCATTTCAGTGCAAGGTGATCAAAGTGTTTTGATGATTAGGGTTGTCCCAATTAGTTCAGATAGTGAGTGGTTGAAAGGAAGTGGCAGTCCTTCAGCCTGCTGGAGTGAGGCTTCAGGCTTCTGCACCTCCTGCCTGATGGTAGCTGTGAGAAGACTATATGGCACAGATGGTGGACATCTTTGATGATGCATGTTGACTTTTTGAGGCAGTGCCAATGATACGGAGGCTTATGCCCATGATATATTGGGTTGAGTCCACTGCCAGTATAAAGCAGTTATGTAGGATAGAAGTAGGGCAATCAACCTAACAGCACCATGCTGATCCTTAAGCCCTTTTCACTTTTCTTCATCTAATTCCATCACCATAGACAGGAAAATTGAAGCAATTCACTCCTGATTCAATAGTATATATCTGGTTGATTGAGGCTACATCCACACTAGAACGGATAATTTTGAAAACGCCAGTTTCACATAAAAACGATAGGTGTCCACACCAAGCGTTTTTGAAAATATCTCTATCCACATTGAAATGGAGATTTTGGCCAATCTCCTCTTACTGGGCATGCGCAGGACACATCTATCGAAAACAAGTGACATGTTTGGTGCCGAATCTTGTTGTAAAAGTGCGCGTCTGTGTAGTTACAGACTAGAAAAACTTAAAACAACGGACAGCTGTTGGCTCTCACACAGGCAAACTTAAAACTAAAAAAAAAACAAATACTGGAGCGTACGGAGGCAACTGACGGGGAGTTCATGGACAGATTGACCCGGCTGACGACGACCATTGAAAAACTGACTATGTTGCATTAATAAAGCACCTTGTTAAATGTATAAATGTTTCAATGTCTGCATCAGTGTTATCTTGTATTTCCATACAATGTTACATTAGGCTGTTACGCATCTACTGTCAGAGAAGTACTTGCATAAATAGGTAAACCACCTTCATATGAGCAAGGACAGAAAACAGGGCAAAGTAAGTCTACTTATTTATTCAGTAAATTATGGGTCAAAGTATTTGGTGAGTACATTTCTAACTCTTCTGGCTTCAGTTTCGTTGCCTTCTGTTCTGAAATTGTTAGGTTGCATTCAAGAAAACAATGAAATAATGTGTTGCCATCTGATAGTGTTTTCAAAAGTCTCCGGTTACCCCGTCCACACTGATCTGCCCGAGCAGCGTTTTCAAAAATGCCACCCTGGAAAGCGTTTCTGAAAACCTCCGGTTTTGGGGGGGAGGAAAACGCCATTTTAGTGTGGATGGAGGATAAAAACAAAGAGAAAAAGCTTTGGTTACGGATTTATCCGGTGTAGTGTGGATGTAGCCTGAACGTAAAGTTGCATTCTAGTCTTCAGGTGGGTGAACTCATGAAAAGTATCCAGCCCAGATGGGGTACCGGACCAACTATTAAAGACCTGTGCTGATCTACTAGCTGGACCATTCACTAAGATCTTTACCCTCCTGCTTCAGCTGTCTGAGGTACCCACCTGCTTCAAGAAGGCTTCAGTTATACCGGTGCCTGAGAAGTCTGTAGTAACCTGCCTCAATGACTATCGTCTAATAACACTTACATCTATAGTGAAGTGTTTTGAGAGGTTGATGATGAAAAGTATCAACTCCTGTCTGAGAAGTGACTTGAATCCACCCCAATCTGCCTTCCGAAGCAACAGGTTCACAGCAGATGCCAGCTCATTGGCTCTTCACTCGGCCCCGGACATCTGGACAGCAAAGATGCTCTTTATCAACTACTGCTTGGCATACAGTACCATCACCCCCCTCAAAACTAATCAATAAGCTTCTGGACCTTAGCCTCAGTACTTCCTTGTTCAATTGGATCTTCGATTTCCACACATACAGACCCCAGTTAATTCGGATTGGGAACAACACCTCCTCCATGATCTCCATCAGCACAGGTGCACCACAAGACCATGTGCTTGGTCCACTGCTCTACTCACTTTACACTTATGACTGTGTGTCTAAGCACAGCGCTGATGTTATATTCAAGCTTGCTGATGACACCACTGCCATAGGCAGATTCAAAGGTGGTGACAAATCAGCAGGGAGATTGAAAATCTGGCCAAGTGGTGCCACAACAACCTCTTACCCAATGTCAGTACAACCAAGGAACTTATTATTGACTTCAGAAGGAGGACACCAGAGGTTGACGAATCAGTCCCCATTGGAGGATCAGAGGTGATGAGGTCAGCAACATTAAATTCTTCGGTGTTATAATTTTGGATGACCTGTTGTGAGCCAGGCAGTGCAATTACAAAGAAAGCAAGGTAGCACCGCTACTGCCTTAAGAGTTTGCAGATACTTTGCATGCCATCTAATACTTTGACAAACTTCTATAGATGTGCACCGGAGATGATATTAACTGGCTGCATCACAGCCTGGTACGGAAACACTAATGCTTTTGAATGGAAAATCCTCCAAAAAGCAGTGAGTATGGCCCAGTCCATCATGGGTAAAGCCCTCCCCACTGTTGAGAACATCTACACAAAGCACTGTCACAGGAAAGCAGCATCCATCATCAGGGATACCCACTGCCTGGGACATGCTCTCTCCTAGCTGCTGCCACTAGGATGAAGGCACAGGTTCAGGAACCATTAAGCTGTTGAATCAAGGAGGATAACTTCACTCAATTTCACTTGCCCCATCATTGAAATGTTCCCACAACCAAAGGACTTACTTTGAAGGACTCTTGATTTCAGGTTCTCGATATTTATTGTTTATTAATTTATCATTATTATTATTTCTTTTTTTGTATAGAGTTTGTTGTTTTTGCCCAAGTAGGTACAGGCTTTCATTGATTCTATTATGGTTATAATTCTATTATTTATTGGATTTATTGAGTATGCTCACAAGAAAATGTATCTCAAGGTTGTATATGGTGATAATACCTTTACTTTGAACTTTGGAACTTAGAAAGTTAACTGTGAATATGTACTATGATATTAACTATGATATTGACTCCAACTTCTGTAGGAATGGGTTCATGAACTGTTAGGAATTCATTATGTTCCTGTTATATCCATGATTGCTGGCTATAGTACACCAACAGTTCTAGTTAGCCACACCATCCCCCTCTATCTGTTTCCACAATCACTGCACTGCACTGTAAACACTTTACACCACTTTTTATAATGCTGTTTACATTGCAAATACATGGTGGTATTTATGTACATTTGATTCCAGATCCATAGTTTAAACTCTAAAGTGTATTTTTCTATAATTCTTTATTTTAATAATTGTTGAATGGTGGTGTCCTTCTGTTGCATGTTATGCCTGATCAGCACACCACAGCAAATTTCTAATACATGTATATAGATAGATAGATAAGTAGATAGATAGATAGATACTTTATTGGTCCCAAAGGAAATTACAGTGTCACAGTAGCATTACAAGTGCACAAATATAAATATTAGAAGGGAAGTAGAAAGAATTAAAAATAAGTTACCACAAACAGTCCATCAAGAGGGAAGGGGTCATCACTTCGCCAGCTATACAGCCTAATGGCCGAGGGTAAGAATGACCTCATATAGTGTTCCTTAGAGCAGTAGATTTGTCTCAGTTTATTCCTAAAAGTGCTCCTTTGTTCAGCCAAGGTGGCATGCAGAGGGTGAGAACCGAATTGCCAGAATTTTCTGTAAAGTCCTTTGTTCTACCACAGCCTTCAATGTGTCCAGTTTGCCTCCTATAACAGAGCCAACTCCTCTAATCAGTTTATTGAGCCTGTTGGCTTCACCCATGTTGATTCCATTGCCCCAGCATACCATTGCATAGATTATTGTACTAGTGACAACAGACTGGTAGAACATGTGAAGGAGAGGCCTGACTACTCCAAAGGACCTCAGTGTCCTCAGGGAGTAGAGGCAACTCTGACGCTTCTTGTACACAGCCTCTGTGTTGTGTTCCAATCAAGTCTGTCATCCAGGTGGACCCCAGCTACTTGTAGGTCCTCACCTATATGAAAATCTTTATGGCGAATAAAGTTGGCGCTTGCTCTTTGAGACATATAATCGCCCTTCCCCTATCAGCTTTCAGGTTGAACTATTTCCACTTCCTATCAGAGCGTGCTGTCAGTAATCATGTCGTCCCCTTTGTTTAGCATGTTGTCTCTGGAGACTGTGCTCTGTGCATCATCTCCTGCCTCCGGAGCAGGTGAAGCATGTGTTGTTGCTGTGCTTCATCCTGCTGTGCATTGCAACAGGGGAGTGGAAAGTAACCTGCACACACAGCTGTGCCCAAACAAACCTTTTGATACCACAGGTATCACCATCACCAGGGTCTCTGTTCACTCAAGTTCAAGTTTATTGTCATTCAGCCATACATATGTATACAGCTGAACAAAATATCATTCCTTTGGGGCCAAGGTGCAAAACACAGTACATATAGTCACACTTAGAACATATAGTTATAATCCTGCATGGTCTTGCGATTATCAGGAAAACTTGCAAGACAACTATTTGCACTATTTGTTGTACCCAGAGAGGCCTGTGCAACTAAACAAGCTGTTATTTACCCAAAATCAATCAAAGACAAACAAATTCTACTTCATCACCCATCCCCATACATCCAGTATTAGATATTAGGATTACAACTATTTGCATTATGCTGGATATCAACATGCACACTCCAAAATAAAGCTTAAAATTAATTCCTTCTTAACTTATCATAATTGAAGGCATCTGTATTTGATTTCCAGAGTGTATTTAAATCCTGACATAGCCTGACTCTCCTTATCTCTGTAACCTCATCAGAGCCTACAACCCTCAGGGAATCTCTGGCCTTGTTCTGACACATGGCTAAATTTAATCTCTCAACCATTGGCAGACCAACTGCCAAGGTCTTACTAAGTTCTGGAATTTCCTCCCTAAGCCCCTTTGTTCTCCTGAAAATTGACCTTTTCAATCTTTGACTGAGTTTTCGGTCGTTTGTTCAAATGAGTGGCCCAGTGTCAAATTTGGGTTGTTAGAAACCTATCCATTCTCCTCTCTCCCTGCCCCATCTGTGGAAGAGTCTATGGTTTCCACTTTGTCCTCCCCCAACCCCATTCTAAAGCCAGGATCCATAGTTCTTCATTTTCCTTCAGAAGAATAACATCATCTCAGCACTTAATTTGTCAAGTCCTATCTGAAGCCTTTGCAGAGGATCGGTAGTTATACTCTTTGTCCTAGGGTTTGAAAATAGATGGTATAGGTGTAAGGTGAAAGGGGAGAAATTTATAAGAGTTTGGAGGAGTGAGCTTTTCAGAGGGTTGTGGTAATCTACAATGAGCTGCCACAGGAAATGATGAGCGAGACATAATCACATCTGTACAGGTACTGGATAGGAAAAGAGTGGTGGAATAGGGGGCATAATAGAAGGAAATAGGACTTTTTATAAATGGGCATCTTGATTGCCATGGGTGGGTTGGCCATATATCTGTGGTGTATGACTCTACTTCAACAGATCAGCTGTCAGTTTTTTATACCATGAGGCAATATGACAAAGTTCGTGGCTATGACATATAGAAGTAGAATTAGGCCATTGGGCCTATCAAGTCTGCTCCACCATTTCTTCTTGGCTGTTTTATTATCCCTCTCAACCCCATTCTTTTGCCTTCTTCCCATAACCTCTGACACCCTTACTAATCAAGAACCTGTTGCACTCTGCTTTAATTAAATTCAAAGACTAGGCTTCAGAGCTGTTTTTGGCAATGAATTCCACAGATTCACCACACTATGGCGGAAGAAATTCCTTCTCGTTTCTGTTCTAAAGGGACCTCCTTCTATTCTGAGACCGTGACCTTTGGGCTCTGCACTACAGGAAACTATAGCTTCCTCAATATAGAAAACATCATCTCCATGCCCACGATCTAAGTCTTTCAATATTCAATAGGTTTCAATGAGATTCCCTTCATTCTTCTAAACTCTAGTGAGTACAGGGCCTAAGCCATCCTGTTAATTCTCCTTAAACTTTAACCCTTTCATTCACAAGATCGTTCTTGTGAGACTCATCAGGACTCTCATTAATGCAAGCACATCCTTCTTAGAAATGGGGCCCAAAACTGCTAACTGTACGACACTGAGCATGTGAGCTATCTGTCCAAGTTTTCTGACAGGACAACACCTTTATCCCAGAGATTAACTCTGTGAACCTACTTAGAACTGCCTCCAGCACTAGTGCATCCTTCATTAAATAAGAAGCCAAAGATGTGAGCGGTCCTCCAGGTGTGGTCTCACTAGTACCCTGTGTGTGGAACAGTTTGGGGTTTCCTTGCTAGTCTCTTGTCATCCCAGAATCCATACGAATGGTGCCACATGAATAGGAAAGGCTTTTAAGGGAATGGGCCAAATGTGGACAAATGGGATAGACTTGGATGGGAAGCTTGGCCAGCCTGGTTCAGTTGGGCCGTTTCCATGATGTATCACTCTACAAGTGAGTGGTAGCAAATAATTTTGATATTGGTTTCAGTTTAGTATTGTCATGTGTATTGAGATGTAACAAAATTCTATTGCTTGCATGCCATTCAGATAGATAATTTCATTTATTATTACATCAAAGTAGTGAAAAAACTATATTAAAGATAAATTTTCGACCTCACAGTCTACCTCATCATGGCCCTTGTAAGTTATTTTCTACCTGAATATCATCTCCTTGTAACACTTTTTTCTGCATTACGTTTTTGCTTTCCTTTGTGCTCTCCACTGTCTGTTTATTAGGTACTTCTGCCCCTAATTAAGTGGCCACTGAGTGTATGTTTGTGTCTTCTGCTGCAGTAGTCCATCCTGTTCAATGTTCGATGTTCGATGTGCGCATTCAGAGATGCTCTTCTACACACCACCATTGTAATTTGTGGTTAATTGAGTTGCTGTTGCCTTTCTGTCAAGCTGAACCAGTCTGACCATTCTCCTCTGGCCTCTCTCTTTCACAAGACATTTTTGCACACAAAACTGCTGCTCAGTGTATTTTTTTTTGATTTTTTTTTTTGCATCACTCTCTGTAAACTCTAGAGACTGCTTTATCTGAAAACCACAGGAGATCATCAGTTTCTGAGACACTCAAACCACCCCAACTGGCACCTACAATCATTCTGCAGTCAACATCACTTAGATTGGATTACTTCCCTATTCTAAAACACACACACAAAATGCTGGTGGAACACAGCAGGCCAGGCAGCATCTATGAGGAGAAGCACTGTCGACGTTTTGGCTCAAGACATCCTGACGAAGGGTTTCGGCCCGAAACGTCGACAGTGCTTCTTCCTATAGATGCTGCCTGGCCTGCTGCGTTCCACCAGCATTTTGTGTGTGTTGTTTGAATTTCCAGCATCTGCAGATTTCCTTGTGTTTGCTCCCTATTTTAAAGTTTGGTCTGAACAAGAACTGAACCTATTGGCCATGTCTGCATGATTTTATGCATTGTGTTGCTGCTGCATGAATAACTGATTAGATACTTGCATTAACGAGGAGGTATACAGGTGTACCTAATAAAGTGGCCACTGAGTGTAAGATGACTGGGAAAGAACAAGCGAGGACATACTGGGAATTCTATTTACATACTTCGTTGTTGTCATCGAGGACACACTGCCCCATAAGCAGGTTCATTTGTAACTCTGACAGAGCGATTGGATAAATTCCCAAGCGGGAAATGAACTGGGAGCCAAGTGATTAACTGAAAAGTTCTTTGAAAACCAGCAGAATGCTGTTGTTTGCTGAAGGTTCTCCTCTACAGATCTATTCCAGACACTTGGGTTGGAAGACAAGAAAAAGGCTCACTAGCAAAAACAATAAAATATGCTGTAAATGCTAAACAGGTCTGGCTGCATCTGTGTGAAGAGAACCAGTCAACCCTTCAGTTCTGAGGCGCATTGTCAGAACTGAAAGACAGCAAAGCTGCAGGAGGGTAGATGTCACTGGTATGGTAAAACTGGGGTGACCAAGGTGACCTGGTCAATGAATGAGGGAGAGTAATTTGAAAGTGAGATCACAGGTGATACCAATACAAGACAAATGGTCTCCTTTGCAGTTCTGATAAAAGTCCAATGTCATACTGAAGGTTGTTCCTGAAAATAGTTTCCTCTCTCTTTCTCCACTTCAAAGTTAAAAGTAAATTTATTATCAATGTACATATATGTCACCATATACCTCCTGGAGATTCATTTTCTTGCGGACATTGACAGTAATACAAAGGAACACAATAGAATCAATGAAAAACCGTACACAAAGGTGGACAACAAACCAATGTGCAAAAGACAACAAATTAGACAGATACAAAAAAAGAAAACATTATTAATAAATAAAAGATAAATATTGAGAACATGAGTCTTTGAAATTGAGTCTATAGGTTTACTTCTTGTAATAGTCTACTTATTAGTCTTATATGCTTTTGATGCCATTCATTACAGCTCTGTGGAGGTATATTTACCATATCGAGTGTACTTTCTGACTTAGAGATAAAATTGACATAGCCTGTAAAAACGGATCCTTTTAAGTATCTGGGGATGGCCTGTAGGTAGGAAGACAAATAGAACAATTACCTTTATTGTAAAGGGTGCAGAGTGTAAGTTGGGCAGTCTAGGTACAACTGTAGAAGTTGTTGGTGAGACCATAGCTGTACTCATCTATAGATGTCCTTATTTAAGAGGATGTACTTGCAGAGAAGGCAGTTCAGAGTAGATTTACTCAGTTGATTCCTGGATGAAGGAGTTATATCATGAGAAATGATTCAATGAATTGGGCCTTTACTCATTAGAGTTTAGAAATACAAGAGCTGATGTTAATTAAATGAATAATGAAAAAGTATAGAATGGACATTGGGGGAGATTCTGTTCCTCTCAGGGAAGAATCTAGAAATTTTGTAGAAGAACCTAGAAAATGTAGTATAGTTTTAGAATAGATGGACACCCATTTATGTGAGAACTTAAAATTTGTCTATTGCTGTTTGCATTTAATGTGCAACAAATTAATTGAGTAGAACTGTCCTTGTGGATGACACAATAGCAATGGACTTTACTTTACCAGAGTGCTGAGACTTTGTTTGAACTGCTCAAAATGCTCAACAAGTTAGGCGGCATCTGTGGAAAGAGAATCGCCTTAAAAAGAGAGCTGGACTGATTCCTGACTGGGAGAGACGTTGCATAATAGAAAAAGTAAATGTTCATAGAGAGAACCAGTATTGGTTTTAATCACCGAAGGGAATTAGAAATTAATTTTCCAGAGATTTTTCGATTCCCTTATTAGTATAGAATTTTTCCCACATTTCTCCTCATTCCTGGAAAGTGATTTTGGGGCAAGAAGGAAGAAGAGGTAGGAGTTGGAGGAGTAAGGATGAGGGACTGTCCAATTATTACCATCCATCCATTAGTGTGTTTGTACTTGAGCTTAATAGACCTTCCTGACAAATTTATAAATCATAATGTGATTTCAGGGTCATCCTGTTAGAACCAAATTTGACCAAATATTTGATCTATTTGGATTATTTTATTGTTGTAAAGAAGATCTATATCAGAAATCCTTCCGGAACAATCTGTACTCAATTCTGGCATTCACATTGCAAAATTATTGCCCTGAAAAAGAGAAATAATATACAAGGACAACATTGGAATGCAAAAGGAGAAATTGTCCATCTTATCTCTTAGAGAAAGTTTAATAAATAGCCAGAAATATACCTTAGGATTTATGAAGAGCCCTGATAGGAAAATGTTTCTGTGATTAATCCAGAAAAGGAGACTGTAGCTACAAAATAGTCACTAATAAATCTAATAAGATGACCAGGAGAAAGTGCTGAGAGCATGAAACTCATTATCACATTATGTGATGGAGAGGAATAGCGAAGATACAGGTGGCTTCTCTGGCTAATACTGCACTGTTGAACTCTTAGACAACGTTACACTTAATCCATCAGCAGCAGGATTAATAGATTATGGATTATGGATTCTATGGATACCAGCCCTAGCAACAGCGACCTGGCCTGGGTGGCTCAGCCAAGGAGACAGCAGATAGAAACATAGAAACATAGAAAATAGGTGCAGGAGTAGGCCAACTGGCCCTTTGAGCCTGCACCGCCATTCAGTATGATCATGGCTGATCATCCAACTCAGAACCCTGTACCTGCTTTCTCTCCATACCCCCTGATCCCTTTAGCCACAAGAGCCATATCTAACTTCCTCTTAAATATAGCCAATGAACCGGCCTCAACTGTTTCCTGTGGCAGAGAATTCCACAGATTCACCACTCTCTGTGTGAAGAAGTTTTTCCTTATCTCGGTCCTAAAAGGCTTCCGCTTTATCCTTAAACTGTGACTCCTCGTTCTGGACTTCCCCAACATTGGAAACAATCTTCCTGCATCTAGCCTGTCCAATCCCTTTAGAATTTTATACGTTTCAATAAGATCCCCCCTCAATCTTCTAAATTCCAGTGAGAATAAGCCTAGTCAATCCAGTCTTTCTTCATATGAAAGTCCTGCCATCCCAGGAATCAATCTGGTGAACCTTCTCTGTACTCGCTCTATGGCAAGAATGTCTTTCCTCAGAGTAGGGGACCAAAACTGCACACAATATTCTAGGTGCGGTTTCACCAAGGCCTTGTACAACTGCAGTAGAAACTCCCTGCTCCTGTACTCAAATCCTTTTGCTATGAATGCCAACATACCATTTACCTTTTTCACCGCCTGCTGTACCTGCATGCCCACCTTCAATGACTGGTGTACAATGACGCCCAGGTCTCGTTGCATCTCCCCTTTTCCTAATTGGCCACCATTCAGATAATAATCTGTTTTCCTGTTCTTGCAACCAAAGTGGATAACCTCACATTTATCCACATTAAATTGCATCTGCCATGAATTTGCCCACTCACATAACCTATCCAAGTCATCCTGCATCCTCTTAGCATCCTCCTCACAGCTAACACCACCGCCCAGCTTCGTGTCATCTGCAAACTTGGAGATGCGGCATTTAATTCCCTCGTCTAAATCATTAATATATATTGTAAACAACTGGGGTCCCAGCACTGAGCCTTGCGGTACCCCACTAGTCACTGCCTACCATTCTGAAAAGGTCCTGTTTACTCCCACTCTTTGCTTCCTGTCTGCCAACTAATTCTCTATCCACATCAACACCATACCCCCAATACCGTGTGCTTTAAGTTTGCACACTAATCTCCTGTGTGGGACCTTGTCAAAAGCCTTTTGAAAATCTAAATATACCTCATCCACTGGCTCTCCCCTATCCACACTACTAGTTACATCTTCAAAAAATTCTATAAGATTCGTCAGACATGATTTTCCTTTCACAGATCCATGCTGACTTTGTCCGATGATTTCACCTCTTTCCAAATGAGCTGTTATCACATCTTTGATAACCGACTCTAGCATTTTCCCCACCACCGATGTCAGACTCACCGGTCTATAATTCCTCAGTATTTCTCTTCCTTCTTTTTTAAAAAGTGGGGTTACATTAGCCACCCTCCAATCCTCAGGAACTAATCCAGAATCTAAGGAGTTTTGAAAAATTATCACTAATGCATCCACTATTTCTTGGGCTACTTCTGTAAGCACTCTGGGATGCAGACCATCTGGCCCTGGGGATTTATCTGCCTTTAATCCCTTCAATTTACCTAACACCACTTCCCTACTAACATGTATTTCCCTCAGTTTCTCCATCTCACTAGACCCTCGGTCCCTTACTATTTCCGGAAGATTATTTATGTCCTCCTTAGTGAAGACAGAACCAAAGTAGTTATTCAATTGGTCTGCCATGTCTTTGTTCCCTATGATCAATTCACCTGTTTCTGTCTGTAAAGGACCTACATTTGTCTTGAACAATCTTTTTCTTTTCACGTATCTATAAAAGCTTTTACAGTCAGTTTTTATGTTCCCTGCCAGCTTTCTCTCATAATCTTTTTTCCCTTTGCTAATTAAGCCCTTTGTCCTCCTCTGTTGGTCTCTGAATTTCTCTCAGTCTTCAGGTGTGCCGCTTTTTTTTGCTAATTTATATGTTTCTTCTTTGGACTTGATACTATCCCTAATTTGCCTTGTCAGCCACGGGTGCACTACCTTCCCTGGTTTATTCTTTTGCCAAACTGGGATGAACAATTGTTGTAGTTCATCCATGCGATCTTTAAATGCTTGCCATTGCATATCCACTGTCAACCCTTTAAGTATCATTTGCCAGTCTATCTTAGCTAATTCACATCTCATACCTTCAAAGTTACCCTTCTTTAAGTTCAGAACCTTTGTTTCTGAATTAACTATGTCACTCTCCATCTTAATGAAGAATTCCACCATATTATGGTCACACTTACCCAAGGGGCCTCACACGACAAGATTGCTAACTAACCCTTCCTCATTGCTCCATACCCAATCTAGAATGGCCTGCTCTCTAGTTGGTTCCTCGACGTGTTGGTTCAGAAAACCATCCCGCATACATTCCAAGAAATCCTCTTCCTCAGCACCCTTACCAATTTGGTTCACCCAATCTACATGTAGATTGAAGACACCCATTATAATTACTGTTCCTTTATTGCATGCATTTCTAATTTCCTGTTTAATGCCATCCCCAACCTCACTACTACTGTTAGGTGGCCTGTACACAACTCCCACCAGTGTTTTCTGTTATGCAGCTCTATCCATACCGATGCCACATCCTCCAGGCTAATGTCCTTCCTTTCTATTGCGTTAATCTCCTCTCTAACCAGCAATGCTACCCCACCTCCTTTTCTTTCCTGTCTATCCCTCCTGAATATTGAATATCCCTGGATGCTGAGCTCCCATCCTTGGTCACCCTGGAGCCATGTCTCTGTGATCCCAACTATATCATATTCATTAATAACTATCTGCACATTCAATTCATCCACCTTGTTATGAATGCTCCTCGCATTGACACACAAAGCCTTCAGGCTTGTTTTTACAACACTCTTAGCCCTTATACAATTATGTTGAAAAGTGGCCCTTTTTGCTTTTTGCCCTGGATTTGCCTGCCTGCCACTTTTACTTTTCATCTTACTACTTTTTGCTTCTACCCTCATTTTACACCCCTCTGTCTCTCTGCACTTGTTCCCATCCCCCTGCCACATTAGTTTAAAGCCTCCTGAACAGCAGTAGCAAACGCTCCCCCTAGGACATTGGTTCCAGTCCAGCCCAGGTGCAGACTGTCCTGTTCATACCGATTCCACCTCCCCCAGAACTGGTTCCAATGCCCCAGAAATTTGAATCCCTCCACCTTGCACCATTTTTCAAGCCATGTATTCATCTGAAATATCCTCCTATTTCTACTCTGACTAGCACATGGCACTGGTAGTAATCCAGAGATTATTACCTTTGTGGTCCTACTTTTTAGTTTATCTCCTAACCCCCTAAATTCACCTTGTAGGACCTCATCCTGTTTTTTTACCTATATCATTGGTACCTATGTGCACCACGACCACTGGGAGGCAACATACCATCCTGGAGTCTCGTTTGCGGCCGCAGAAACACCTATCTATTCCCCTTACAATCGAATCTCCTATCACTATAACTCTCCCACTCCTTTTCCTTCCCTCCTGTGCCGCAGAGCCGCCCATGGTGCAATGAACTCAGCTGCTGCTGCCTTCCCCTGATGAGACATCTCCCCCAACAGGATCCTAAACAGTATATCTGTTTTGGAGGGAGATGACCTCAGGGGACTCCTGCACTACCTGCCTACTGCTATGCTGTCTAGTGGCCACCCCTTCCCTTTCTGCCTGTGTAGCCTTTAACTGCAGTGTGGCCAACTCACTGAACGTGCTATTCACGACTTTCTCAGCATTGCGGATGCTCCAGTATGAATCCAATCGCAGCTCCAGATGCTCAATGCGGTCTGCCAGAAGCTGCAGTTGGACACACTTCCTGCACACATAGTCGTCAGGGACACTGGAAGTATCCCTGATTTCCCACATGCTGCAGAATGAACAAACCACAGGGCTGATCTCAGCTGCCATGACTTACCCAATAATTGCCTCAACTTTTGAAACTTTTTCCTTTGAAAGGAACTTACCCGGCCTTACCTCACTTGGAGTGAAGCTCATCCTCAGCCTCTTTTTGTTGAAGCCTCTCAAGTCAAAGCCTCAAATCGCCACTCCTTCACTGGCCGCTTTTCACAGGCCGCTCCGCTTGAGGTAACCCTCTAGTTATTTGTTTGAGCGTTTCAAACTGCTTGGTCACCTGACCTCGATTGCCCAATCAGCTGCTTTCTGCTGAGTCTGAGCTATTCAAATCTTGATTGTCTAATCAATGGCTTTCCGCTGAGCTATTCAAATCTTGATTGACTTTATTGCACAGTCCAACTGCCAAAACTGCCAGAATCTCTTGAGTCAAAGCCTCAAATCTCCACTCCTTCACTGACCCACTCACTCACTGGCCGCTTTCCACAGGGTGTGCAAGGGGAAGCAGAAATATGGCTTGAGACCTAGGACAATAACTAGGCTGAGATCTAACCTGAGAGCATGTGGGTGGTACCATCACTTTTTTCCTGGCTATCATCTGCTCACTAGAAGATAAGATGGATTTATAAAGACTGAGAATGAATGCATAGTAAGAGATGAGAAACTGCTGCATTCGGATTTTCATTGAAACATGGCTAAACAACAACATCCCTGAGTTGGTGTTTCAACTCAATGGGATAACTCTGTTTCTTCAGACAGAACCTGCCTGTCATCAGACAGGAGGTACAGAAGCCTGAAGTCTCACACCGGCATATTCAAAAATAGTTAATTCCCTTCAGCCATTCAGTCCTTGAACCGACCAGCTGAACCCTAATCACAACATTCTCGCAACACTCTGACCACTTTGCATTAAAATAGACTTTTTTTTTGGTTTTAGTTCTGTTCCTTCTTGAAAAATTTGTGTATACTATATGCATTTTTCCTGTGAAAGTTGCTTATTTGATGCTTTGTGCAAAGCTGAAAGTCAGCTTCTCATTGCACCTGTGCATACATGTACTTGTGCATATGACAATAAACACAATCTGTGTGTTTCGATGTTTCAATGTACATATGACAAATAAAGCTAATCTAATGTAATTTAATCTACATCTTGACTTTGTTGAAGAATATAATGGAAGGATGTAGTGATAGAATGAGATGAGCAGGAGTGGATTTGACGGATAAACACCAGCACTGATTAATAGGGTTAAATTGGCTAATCCTGGTGTAAACTCATTGTAATTCCACATGATCAACAGGTTATAGAGAGTTTGCTATTTCTCTTCTCCACACTGTATTTAACCATGACTCTTGGCAAACACTGCTAAGTATTTCCTTTCGTGCAGAACCCTAGGCTGTGAAGGATTGCGCCTGAGCTAAATCTACATTCCAAAACACAGCAAACACTCAAACACTGTGTTGGCCTGAAGGATTCAAATGATTTAAAAGTTGGTTAGATGAGGTTTTTTCCTTCAAAGCAGGACATTCCTAACAACACTCATTGAATTCTTGAAATAGCTGCAATCACAAGCACCACACAATTGCTCATTTACTTAAACCTTGCAGAGAAAAAGCAGTTGGCCAAGAAGAGAGCAGGTTTAGCCTTTTGAGTCAGATTGAATTACTGTGATTAAATCTTAAGGATTCTGTTGTCACACACCATTCCAAATAACATGCTTGTTTTGAAAACGAGACTCGAGCTGATCCAGTTACATTACTTGTCGAGAGTTGAAGGTTATGTTGATGCAAGGAAATGAGTTTCAGGAGTCGAGGGAGGGAATGTGGTGGAACTTGGCAGTGGCTTGATTCGCAACTTTAAAGAAAGGTGAACGAGAGACTTGCATTTCCATAGCATCTTTTAGTGCATCCCGAAGTGGTTTGTAGCTAATCAGTTTTTTTGGGCAATTGTTTTTTTAGAAATTGGGCAATCAATTTACTTAAGACAAAAGATTAGTAATAAATGAGTAGCCATAATGCAGGGCTTCGAGCCGATATGTCACAGTTCCTTTTCTCCCTCAGATGTGACTCGACCCACTTGGGACCCTACAGCAGGTTATTTCTTGCTTCAGATTCCAGTCAAATAACCTCTTCCTCAATGGCAACAAGACAAAGGCGATGGTTTTCTCCATCCAGGAGAACTGGAGAACCCCCACCACTTGCACCCTTCTTTATGTCGGTAGCTCAGCAGTGGGAACTGCAAGCTGTTTCAGACTCCCAGTAGTGCACACTGCACACAATCTGTCATGATCCCAGAGCACGTTGTACACAATCGGGAAAGCTCACCAACACCTTTAATTCCTGAGGAGGCTGAAGGGAGCTGGACTACGTGCATCTATACTCATGTCATTCTGCAGATGCACGGGAGAGAGCATCCTAACAATTTGCATCGCTGTATGGTATGGAAACTGCACTGCGGCAGACAGGAAGGCTCCACACTGCCCAATGCATTACTGGAAAAAGTCTACCCACCATCAAGGACATATACACAGAAAGGTGACAGAAACATTATCCCACCTCTCCTGCTCATCGACTGTTTGTCCCTCTCCCATTAGGGAAGAGGCTATGTAGAATCCATGTTGTGAACAACAGACCCAAAAACAGTTACTTTCCCCAAGCAGTAAGACTAATCAACATCTCCACCCATTAACCCAACCCTCCACACCACAACCACCACTTTATCATTTCCTATCAGTCACCTTACGTACAGACACTCATGTGTTTAGTGTCATTTTATGGACATACAATCAATCTATGTATCTAAGTAATCTTAGGTATTTATGTTATTATTGTGTTTTTTAAATCTGCTTTTTTTTTTGCTGTGTTTGATCCACAGTACACCTATATTGTTCTCTTTTGCACTCGTCTACTGGAAGTGACATTAAACAATCTTGAATCTTGTGTCTCTTACATTGAACGGGTGTTTGGTATGGATGTGACTCCCACATTGTGGTAATGTCAAAAAATTCCATATGATTAGGAGATCAATATTGGTCAGGATATTGAACAGAAGATGAAGACACAGAGAACCTCCGATGCTGGAACAACACACAAAATACTGGAGGAACTCAATGAGTCAGACAGCATCTATGAATGGAAGTAGGCAGTTGATGTTTTGGGTCAAGACCCTTCATCTGGACTGAAGGGTCATCCAATTTTCTACGTCCGTATTGAGGGTCTTGACGCAAAATATTGACTGTACATTTCCCTCCAGAGGTACTGCCTAGTCCAGTGAGTTCCACCACCATTTTGTGTCTTATTGGAGAGAAGGTGTCTGCTTTGAGAGTGCGGCTTAGATTAACATTCTGCACGAAACTCCAACAGTGCATTCCTTCAGTACATCACACGTACCTCTCAGTCACCAATTGTGTGCTTAACTCCAAATATCAATAATCAAAACTAGGCTTCATTCCAGTGTCATATGTTCAAGGAGCTCTTGTTTAAGATGATACATTGAAGCAAGTTCAGTTCTGTTAGTGACTACAAATGATGCCATGGCACTATGACAGGGAGTTCTCTCCAGTACCTTGGTCAATACGTATCCCTCACTCAACAGTACTAAAGGTATGATGATTCCATTACTGTTTGTGGGAGCTTCCTGTGCCTAAATTCTTAGTTTGCAACAGTGACCAAGTTCCAACAATCCATTACTGGCTCTGGGCACTTCATGGTATCCTAAGGAAGTTCAGCCTGCAGAACTTCCTTGGAGAGTGAAGGGAACACCTTTGGATAAACAAATCTTATGAGCTGCTTAGGGCATTGGTCCTTTTGTTTCTCCTACTACCAGCCCTTTTAAAATGGTTTGCCAGTAACTTCTTTGGAGATCACAAAGTGAGTCAGAATTAGAATGAGGTTTAATATCATTAACATATGCCATAAAATCCATTGTTTTGCGGTAGCAATGCAGTGCAATACATAAAAACAAACTATAAATTACAATAAGAAATATATATTAAAAATTAAGTTCAATAAGTAGTGCAAATAGAAAGCAAAAAATAAGAACATAGCGTTCATGGGTTAGCTCATTGCCTGTTCAGAAATCTGATAGCGGAAGGGAGGAAGCTGTTCCTGAAACATTGAGCGTGTGTCCTCAGGCTCCTGTATCTCCTCACTGAAGGTAGCAATAAGAAGAGTGCATGTCCTGGGTGATGGCACATTTTTGAGGAATTGCCTTTTGAAGATGTCCACAACTCTGGGGAGACTAGAGCCCGTGATAGAGCTAGCTAAGTTTGCAAACCTCTGCAGCTTTTTCTGGTCCAGTTAGAATGCTGAATAAGGTGCAGAGTGGAGTATTGATTGAATTGAATTGACTTTATTACTTATATCCTTCATATAAATGAGGAGTAAAAACCTTTATGTTACATCTCTATCTGAATGTGCAATGTGCAATTATAAATATTATGTGCAACAGGATAGTTAATATACTATAGAAATACTGTTGCGTCAGCATGAATTAAGCAGTCTGATGGCCTGGTGGAAGAAGCTATCCCGGAGCCTGTTGATCCTGGCATTTATGCTGCGTTACTCTTTCCTGGATGGTAGCAGCTGGAACAGTTTGTGGTTGGGGTGACTTGGGTCTCCAATGATCCCTTGGGCCCTTTTTACTCACCTGTCTTTGTAAATGTCCTGAATAGTGGGAAATTCACATCCACAGATGCGCTGGGCTGTCCGCACCACTCTCTGCAGAGTCCTGCGATTGAGGGAAGTACAGTTCCCATACCAGGCAGTGATGCAGCCAGTCAGGATGCTTTCAATTGTGCTCCTATAGAAAGTTCTTAGAATATGGGGGCCCATACTAAACTTCTTTAACCATCTGAGGTGAAAGAGGTGCTGTTGTGCTTTTTTCACTACACAGCACCACGTGAGATTCTCGGTGATGCTTATGCCAAGGAGCTTAAAGCTTCTCATCCCCTCTACCTCAGATCCATTGATGTCAGTAGGGGTTAGCCTGTCTTCATTCCTCCTGTAGCCCACACCCAGCTCCTTTGTTCTTGCGACATTGAGGGAGAGATTGGTTTCTTGATACGACTGTGTCAGGGTGATGACTTCTTCTCTGTAGGCTGCCTCATTATTATTTGAGATTAGGCCAGTCAGTGTAGTATCGGCAGCAAATTTAATTAGCAGATTGGAGCTGTGGGTATACAGAGAGAAAAGGAAGGGGCCTAGTACACAGCCCTGAGGGGCACCTGTGTAGAGGGTCAGAAGGGCAGAGGTGAGGGAGCCCACTCTTACCACCTGCCGGCAATCTGACAGGAAGTCCATGATCCAGCTACACAAGGCAATGTGAAGGCCGAGGTCTCTGAGCTTCTTGTCAAGCCTGGAGGGAATTATGGTGTTGAATGCTGAACTGTAGCCCAAGAACAGCATTCTCACATAAGCAACCCTCCTTTCCAGATGTGTAAGTAATAAATATTGGAAGTAGTGGGGGATGTAGGGCCAGGGGAGTGAGGGTTTGGGTTAGAGTGCTACCTCTGAGGCAAGTAAGAAGAGCAAGCATTACTAAAAATTAAAATTAAAATCTGCAGATCCTGGAGTTATAAAATAAAACCAGAAAGCAGTAGTAAAAGGAAGCAGTTCATTTAGGAACTGTCAAAAGAGAAACAATTTCTTCACACTTCTGATGAAGGGTCACTGGGTGTAAGATGAGAGTGGATAGATCTAAAGGGGTTCTCAGGATATGTCTTTCATACAGTGGCTGATGGGTACACGGAATGAGATGCCAAAAGAAGTGATAGAGGCAGGTACAATTACAAGGTTTAACAGACTTTTGGATGGTACATGAGTAGGAAAGGTTAAGAGGGATATGGGTAAAACACAGACAAATGGGACGAGCTTAGACAAGTATCTTGGGTTGGCATGGATGAGTTGGGCTGAAGGGCCTGTTTCGGTACAGTACAACTCCATGACTCTCTGGCCTGATACATTAACTATTCCTCTTTCCACAGATCCTGTCTGACTGGCTAAGTCTTTCCAGCATTTTCTGTTTTTATTAGCAATCTCTACAGTAATAGAGAATTATAATGATTTGGCTGATGGGGTGGTAAATTGGATTAGTAAGTATGCAGATGATACTAAGATAGGTGACGTTGTGGATAATGAAGTAGGTTTTCAAAGCTTGCAGAGAGATATAGGCCAGTTAGAAGAGTGGGCTGAAAGATGGCAGATGGATTTTAATGCAGATAAGTGTGAAGTGCTACATTTTGGTAGGAATAATCAAAATAGGACATACATGGTAAATGGTAGGGAATTGAGGAATGCAGTAGAACAGAGTGATCTAGGAATAATGGTGCATAGTTCCCTGAAGGTGGAATCTCATGTGGATAGGGTGGTGAAGGAAGCTTTTGGTATGCTGGCCTTTATAAATCAGAGCATTGAGTATAGGAGTTGGGATGTAATGTTAAAACCATACAAGGCATTGGTGAGGCCAAATTTGGAGTATTGTGTACAGTACTGGTCACCGAATTATAGGAAAGATGTCAACAAAATAGAGAGAGTACAGAGGAAATTTACTAGAATGTTACCTGGGTTTCAGCACCTAAGTTACAGAGAAAGGTTGAACAAGTTAGGTCTTTATTCTTTGGAGCGTAGAAGGTTGAGGGGGGACTTGATAGAGGTATTTAAAATTATGAGGGGGATAGATAGAGTTGACGTGGATAGGCTTTTTCCATTGAGAGTAGAAAAGATTCAAACAAGAGGACATGAGTTGAGAGTTAAGGGGCAAAAGTTTAGAGGTAACACGAGGGGGAATTTCTGTACTCAGAGAGTGGTAGCTGTGTGGAACGAGCTTCCAGTAGAAATGGTAGAGGCAGGTTTGATTTTGTCATTTTAAAAAAATTGGACAGGTATATGGACAGGAAAGGAATGGAGGGTTATGGGCTGAGTGCAGGTAAGTGGGACTAAATGAGAGTAAGCGTTTGGCACAGACTAGAAGGGCCGAGGTGGCCTGTTTCCATGCTGTAGTTGTTATATGGTCACACACACACACCATTCAGCCCATCAGGTCATTGCTGGTGTTCCTGTTCTACAGGATCCTTATCGCAATCCACTTTGCACACTTCAGTACACTTTCAATTATTTCTCCCTCATGTATTTGCCCCTTTCAATCCATTGGTTTCCTGTGTCAACTATTCCCTTTGGTTCCACATTCCCATCACTTGCCGGTAAAGAAATTTCTGCCCAGATCATGACTGGACTTATGAAACTATTTTGGCTTCTCTCAAAGGTGCTATCCTTTGTGCACATGATTCCATACTAGGAATGGTCACAATATCACCATCCAATTATTTTAATTCATTTAGCACATAAGCCATTTGAGGAACATATGACGTTTGCCTTCCCTTTTTTTGGAAGTTCTCTTTTCATAGGATGTTGGCATTTCTTAATGAATTTATTGGCCACTGGATTGCACATTCTGTGATACTAGAAGGCAAGTCACGAGTCAGTCACAGTGTTGTGGGTCTGGAGTCACATATGACAGCCAGAATGAGTTGGGATGACTTTTGTTTTTCTCGGACATTAATGAACACAATGTGCTTATCAATAAAAAAGATTAGAAAAGAGTGGCTTCATTTGTCACATGAACATCAAAACATACAGTGAAATGCAGCGTTTGCGTCAACGGCCAACACGGCCCGAGGAGGAACTGAGGCAACCTTTAAGTGTCACCGTGGTCCCGGCGACAACCTAGACTGCCCACAACTTACTAACCCTAACCCGTCATTCTTTGGAGTGTATGAGGAAACCAGAGCACCAGGAGGTCACAGGGAGAAAGTACAAACTCCTTACAGATATCAGCAGGGATCAAACCACAATTGCTGGTGCTGTAAAGTATTATGCCAGCCACTAGGCTGGATGATAATCCATTTGTGGCATGTCCTTCTTCACTGATACTAACATTGTGTAACTTAATCCCATGAAGTTAAATCCTTGCTCTGCCTTTTGGAAACTGAATTGATTGCCTCAGATCATTGGCCCCTGCCATGCCACGATACCACACCTCCTGTAAGTGGAAACAACTTGGACTTGCGTGGCATCTTTGATGTAATGAAGTATTTCAAGGCACTTCACTGGAGCAGTAACAGGCAAAATTTGACACTGACACATATAATCATCTTAGAGCAGGTGATCAATGCTAGAGATGCAGGTTTAAAGAGGAGAGAATGGCAGAGAGCTTTAGGAATGAAATTCATAGAATCATGAAACTTTTTACAGAACATGAGGTCATCAAGTCTATCAAACCTCATGGCTCCTAATAGAACAATTCCTTTGGTCCAATTCCCCTGCTCTTTCACATGACCCTGCCAATTATTCTTCCTCAAGTGCCTATCCCATTTCCTTCAGTAGACACTGATTGATTCTCTTTCCACCACCACTACAGACAGGGAGTTCCAGATCATAACAGTCCTCTGTGTAAAAAATAAACTTCCCTCACATCCTTCTATATTTTGACTTAAATTTCAAACCTATGCCCTTGATCTTTGATCAATCCATAATTAAAAACAGCTTCCCTCTGTTCCCCCTCACGAACCCATCATGAACTTGTGCACCTCTGTCAAATCTCCTCTCATCCCTCATTTGCTCAAAAGCAACAATCCAGCTTCTCCCGTCTAAATTTCAGACCTTTTGTTCCCTGGATAGCTGAACACTGCTGCTAACAGTGAGCAGTTGAAGCAGAGACTGAGCAAAATGTTAGAATCTTGGCTGGCCTGGATGAGTTGGGCCATAGGGCCTTTTTCCATGTGTATTACTCTATAACTCTAAATGGAAAAAGCCTCAGAGGTCTTGCAATGTTTAGTGCTGGCGATAGGGATGTGTAAGATCTGGATAGGATCCAGTGTATGCTGGTGAACACAAAATAAAGGTGCGGGGGGGGGGGGGGGGGGGAGGAGGAGACTGTGCCTGGGATGGAGCATCACTGTTATGAAGAGAGACAGCATAGGCTAGGCTTGTTTTCCTCTGAACAGAGGAAGATGAGTGGGGCGGGGGGGGGGGGTGATCTGAAAGAAGTATATTACAAATAGGAGGGCATGGATTTAAGATCAGGGATAAAGGCTTAGAAGGGATCAAAAGAAGAACTTCATCACTCAAGGGAGTGGCTGGAATCTGGAAAGCAGTTTCTGAGGGGAGGGGCTAATGGAGTCAGGTACTCTCACAGCTCTTATGAAGTATCTGGATGTACACTTGAATCACCAAGGTGGAGAAGGTTATAGTTAAGTGCTGTTAAATGGGATTACTGCAGATTCGCTTTCAAGGACTCTTTACAACTCGTGTTCTCAGTATATTATTCAAAATTTATTTGCACAATTTGTCGTCTTTTGCACATTAGTCATTTGACAGTCTTTATTTACGTATCTATAGTTTCTTCGTATTTTTTCCTGTAAACGCCTGCAAGAAAATGAACCTCAGGGTATAATATGGTAACATTTACGTACTTTGATAATAAATTTTACTTTGACTTTGGTATTTTGAGGTTGGCATCGGCATTGTGAGCTGTATAGTCTGCTGCTTTGCTATATACCGTACTCTAGGGTTCTAAGATTGTATGCTGCATTGTGAGTCAACGTACAAAAGGCTTAGTCTTGGATGAGCCCAGGTTTATGGAGGGTGGGTGGGTGTTTGCGAGGAGGATACAGCAAAGAGAGAAGGATTTTGTGGAGACAGCAACATATTCACTGACAATACTCAAACTCTTAATGGCAAATTTCCACAAGATAATTAAGACGAAATTTGTTCATCAGCTGCGGAGATTTTCTTTTAAGTAGAGGGAACTAAGATCCGGGTGATCTGCAAAGTTGTTGATAACACACACTGCAAGGAGAGTGGAGGCAGAAGCGGGAAAAAAGCTTCAGGCAAGAGTTGTATTTCCATTGCTATGGTAACAATCAGACCCCTGGGACTCAATCATTAGATTTATATCCCCTGAGTGTTCACACCAGACTATTCATGATTTGAATGTTCCTGATCTATGAATCTATGATGGAAGTTCAGGGTAAAGGTGGCAAGATATATTTGGAGTATTCAAATGAGGCTCAGTCTTACCGCCTTTAGGAAGTAAACAGACATCGGCTTTAATCTTAATTCAGTTCTCTTTCTACAATCAGTTTTGGGGTGGTGGGGGAGAAAGAGACTTTTCATATGCTTTGCAGCATCAATATAAACTCAGGCTTTACCTCTCTTGGGAGATGAAAGATGCTCCCTTTGAAAGATGCTCTGCTGCAAGTCACCAAGGCTCCATAGACACCACCATGTCATCCGTTGCCTCCTCTACTGCCGTGATAAGGCCAAAATCCAACTGGAGGAGCAACACCTTATATTCTGTCTGGGTAGCCTCCAACCTGATGGCATGAACATCAACTTCTCGAACGTCCAGTAATTCCCCACCTCCCTCCTTCACCATTCCTGTTTCCCTCTCTCACCTTATCTCCTTACCTGCCCATCACTTCCCCTCTGGTGCTCCTCTCCTTCCCCCTTCTTCCATGGTCTCCTACCCTCTCCAATCATATTCCCCCTTCTCCAGCTCTTCAGCTCTTACACCAATCAACTTCCCAGCTTCTGACTTCTCCACTCCCCCCCCCCCCCAACCTCCTGGTTTCACCTAACACCTTGTACTTCTTCTTCCCCTCCCCCCACCTTCTTGCTTTGACTTTTCAACTTGTTTTCCAATCTTGGCCCGAAACATTGTTCACTCTTTTCTACAGATGCTGCCTGACCTAATGAGTTCCTCCAGCGTTTTATGGGTGGTTCTTAAAACCCACTTCCTGGCTGGAATGGACCACTTGGGCCGAGGCGCTTGTTTCCATGCTGTGTGACTCCATGACTCTGTCATGTCTTTGAGAGCACCAGGCAAAAGCCGTACCTGTGCTGTTTCATCTAATAATGAGGGGCTGTCACGTTTGTCTGAGAGAACAGATAGAGCATCTGGCTTACAATGTGGCAAATGAAATACAATGTTGGAAAATGCATGGTCATGCACTTTGGTAGTAGAAATAAATGTGCGGACTATTTTCTAAACAGAGAAAATCTAAAAACCTGAGATGCAAAGGGACTTGGGAGTCCTTGTGCAGAACACCCTAAAGGTTAACTTGCAGGTTGAGTCAGTGGTGCGGAAGGCAAAGGCCATGTTAGCATTAATTTCAAGAGGTCTAGAATACAAAAGCAAGGATGTGATGCTGAGGCTTTATAAGGCACTGGCGAGGCCTCACCCTAAGTATTGCGAACGATTTTGGGTCCCTCATCTTAGAAAAGATGTGCTAGCATCGGTGAGTGTCCAGAGGAAGTTCACAAGGATGATTCCATGAATGAAAGGGTAATCATATGAGGAATGTTTGATGACTCTGTGTCTGTACTCTCTGGAATTCAGAAGGATGAAGGGGGATCCTATTGAAACCTTTTGAATGCTGAAAGGCCTGGAGAGAGTTGATATGGAAAGGATGTTTCCCATGGTGAGAGAGCCTAGGACAAGAGGGTACAACTTCAGGATAAAGGGGCACCCTTTCACAACAGAGATGCAGTGAAATTTCTTTAGCCAAAGGGTTCTGAATTTATGGAATTTGTTGCCACATGCAGCTGTGGAGGCCAGGTCGTTGATGTATTTAAAGCAGAGATTGATAGGTTCTTGATTGGACATGGCATCAAAGGCTACAGGGAGAAGGCCGGGTACTGGGGTTGAGAAGGAAGGAAAAAAAGGATCAGCCATGATTGAATGGTGGGGCAGACTCGATGGGCCAGATAGCCTAATTCTGCTCCTTTGTCCTATGGTCTTATGGTTCAACATGCTGTCTAGAAGATGACAAAATAGCACACCGTCTGTGCTGTGTACTGAGGGCAGCTAATATTTTGTGTTCAACTTCCAGGAGTTTGAGCATGAACAATGTACTAGATGCAGTCATAATGAGTAGAACATTTCCTCTCTTGGTGCACTTTAACCCTTCTGAAAGATGCACTGCTGCAAGTCACCAGGCTCCATGGACACCACTTCGCCAACTTGGAAGCTATCATTTAACAACCAAGGACAATGAATGTTGCCACCAATCAAAGTTCAAAGATACTTTGAAAGGTGCTGACAAAGCAAATATTATCAAAATCCATATATGTCATCATATATTACCCTGATATTCATTTTTTGCAGGCATTTGCAGTAAAACAAAGAAATACAATAGAATCAATGAAAAGCCATACACAAAGACTGACAACCAACCAATGTGCAAAAGACAAACTGTGCGTATACAAATAATAATATTTAATAATAATAAATAAGTAAATAAATAACCCTGAGATGTAGAGTCCTTGAAAGGAGTCCATAGATTGTGGAATCAGTTCAGAGCTGAGGTGAGTATAGATATTCACACAGTTTCAGAAGCTTGATGGTTAAGGGTTAACAACTTTGTCACGCATGCTTGAACATATACTGGATTGCTGCCAAGATCTATCCTTTCAGAATACAGTAGTATCAATGAGAAAACTGGACACAAAGTGCCTGCAACTTATGTGTAGAAAAAAAGGCAAACTACACAATAACAAAAAAGTAAATAGATAATACTGAGAACATGAGTTGTGGAGTCCGTGCAGAGTTGAGGTGAGTAAAGTTAACCATGCTGGATCAGGAACCTGATGGCTGAAGAGTAATAACTGTTCCTGAACTGATAGCAAGGGACATCTTGCCCCTGTACCTCCTTTCTGATGGGAGCACTGAGTAGAGAGCATTGTGGGGTCCTTGACGATGGATACTGTTTTCTTGTGACTGTGGTATAGATCACATGTAACCTCATTTGAGATATTATCATTCCTTCTTCATCCGCTTCAGGTAAGTCTGGAATTCCTTCACTCAACAATACTGTATGAGTATTCTAGCTCAGTGAACATGGCACACCAGCATCTACTCAAGGATAACAAGGCATGGCCAATCAATATCAACCTTGCCAGTAGCATCCACATCTAGCTAGCTGCAGCAACAGGTTGCTCTTATAGTTGGTTTTCTGTGGTTTGTTGGATAGTGGTTAATATACACACAGTACCCACTTTATTAGATACACTTGTACTCTCGCTTGTTAATGCAAATATCTAACCAGCAAATCATGTGGCAGCAGCTCAATGCATAAAGAGCATGCAGACATGGTCAAGAGGTTCAGCTGTTTTTCAGATGAAGCATCCAAATGGGGAAGAAATATGATCTAAGTGACTTTGACTGTAGAATGATTGTTGGGACCCAACAAAGTGGTTTGCATATCTCAGAAGCTGCTGATCTCCTGAGGTTTTTAATGCACAAGAGTCTCTAGATTTTACAGAGAATGGTGCATTAAAAAAAATCCAGTGAGCAGCAATTCTGTGGGCAAAAATGAGTTGTTAATGAGAGAGGTCAGAGGAGAATTTCTAGACTGGTTCAAGCTGACAGGAAGGTGACAGTAACTCAGAAGGGTGGTGTGCAAAAGGGCATTTCTTGAAGTGCAAATGCTATAGCAGCAGAAGACCATGAACTCAGTGGCCAGCTTATTAGGTACAGTGGATCTTTTGATTTACCTTCAGGGTAGGTAAGACTTCAGTCTAACATGTCCCCTGAAAGATAGTATTTCAAGGGTAATTATTATGAAACTTTTATATTTAGAGATCTGTTCTCCTTCCGAGACAGTGTTCTAAATTCTCACCATCTTTGTTGTGAAAAATATTCCTCTCATTAACTTTTCAGCTGTCAATCATGATCTGCAAATTGGCAGCAGTTCATTGACAAGTAGAAGATAATTACCTCTGAATTTTGAACACCTTGATTGCAAATTTTCTGTTACTTGGTCCTAATCATGAAAAAACCCCACTTTCACTCCCACATTTTATGTGGAATGAGCTGACAGAGGACGTGGTTGAGGCAGATGCAATAACAACTCTTAAAGATATTTGGATAGGAAAGATTTGTATGTCAAATGCTGGTAAGTATGCCTAGCTTGGATGGACATCTTGGCTGGCATGGACCAATTGGTCTGAAGGGTCCTTTTCTGTGCTGTATGAGTCTATAACTCTGCCATTTTTGTTTGGGAAGATCAGGTAAAAGCCATTCCTGCTCTGCTTCAACATAATGATGTGGTGCTCTCAGATCCTTCCGAGAGAGCAGATAGAGCATCTGGTGTAAAGTGCTATCTGGAAGATGACAATGCAGCACTCTTTCTGTCCTGCTTTCAGATGGCAGATAAGATTCCCTGCTCAACCATAAGGCCATAAGACATAGGCCTGTCATGTCTGACTTAGCTGACATTCTATCTTAGCTGACTTCTTACCCCCTCAACTCTGTTCTCCTGCCTTCTCTCCGTAAGCTTTGATACCCTAACTAATTGAGGACCTATTAACTTCCAGTTTAAATATATCCGATGACTTTGCCTTCACAGCCATCGTTGAGGACTTTGAGCATGGAAACACTTTGGAAGTTGTCATAATGAGAACCTCTCCAACCAGAATTGTGGGGCGGTTTAGAGTGAGGGTAGGTCAAGGCAGAAGGGGGTGTGTGTGTGTGTGTGTGTGTGTGTGGATTGTTCAGTGCTCAGCCATTCCGTCTCCTTGCTCCACTTCATCTGCAGAACCTGCTCCATGGCTGGTCATTTTTCGAAGTGGGTACAAGGTTGTCATCTTGAAGCTCCCTTGGCAGAAAGGATGACTGAAGGGATGTTACTCACAGTATTTCTGCTGCATGCAATCTCCTGTAAAATGACTAGGGAAAAAAGTACAGAGACGTGTGTTTCAGTAGATCAGTAAAAGCCGAGCAGAAAGCCTGCTGTGTCTTTAGAACTGAACACAACAGGGGGCCAAGAATTTCTCGCTTAATTGTCTGTAGTCTCCGTTGAGCAGAAGAAAGAGAAGTAAAGGAAGATTGTAATGAGTTCTGACACAGCCTAAAATGTCAAGAGGCCATTTGAAAAAGTACAAATCACATAATGCATTGCAAGAGCAAGCTTAATGCAAAGTAACAACATCGAGAGTAACCTATTCCGTGACATGCTTTATGGTGAATCTCTCATAGCTGCCTTTTTTTTGCCTGAGAATCTCAGTTCTTTTTGTTCTGTAAGATGTGCTCGGCTGATCTCTTTCATATTTAAGGACAACAACACCACCTTCCAGGGCCCTTTGCTTTCTAGTCTCTTGGGTAACAGAACCAGCACCACGTGCAAATTACCTAAATCTAACAGATAACAACCTCCAGACAGCCATTTACACTTAACTTCCACCAGTCTTTACATCTCACTCTCACACAGCAGCTCCCTGGAATTCGCTACAGTTTTAGACTGGAAGGTACTTTACAAACTGACAGTGAGCAGAGAATGTGTGAGGTCTAGGGAGGCTGTCAAAGAAAAGGACATATTTATAGAATGGCTTTTCGTGACCTCGGGATGCTCCAGAATGTTTCACAATCAAAGATTTGCTTTTAACATGCAGCATCTATTACAATGCTAGAAAAATAACTGGCAGCAAGCATCACCAGAATTGAGAGTAGATCATCTATTACTAAACTCGGGCACGGGTGGTCCGAAGCCCAACTGCAGAAAAGAGGAGTGTTGGACATGGGCCTCGGAACCCCATTCTGTAAAAACCCAGTGCTACAGAGACGCCAGCTGAAGCTTCGAGAAGCTCATCCCTGGGAGAGGAAGGATCTTCACCTAGAAGATGTATGAAGTTGGATGGTGAAAGTGGAAGCCACAAGACTGATAGACCTTTGGCCCAGGACAGAGGACTCTGGCAAGCTGCTGGTGCAATGGGCTCAAGAGAAAGAAGAAGAATATATTTTTAGGGAGGTTAATTCAAAGTACAATGTTCAAAGTAAATTTGTTATCAAAGTCTATATGCTACCCAGAGGTTCATTTTCTTGTGGGCATTCAGAGTGAACTACAAAGAATTACAATAGAATCAATGAAAAGTTACATACAAAGGCAAACCAACAACCAATCAGGAAAAAAAAGACAAACTATGCAAATACAAAAAAATAATTGGTTGATAAATTTTGGCCCAATGGAGTGTTTATTTCCATTGTCAAGTCAAGTCACTTTTTATTGTCATTTTGACCATAACTGCTGGTACAGTACACAGTAAAAACAAGACAATGTTTTTCAGGACCATGGTGCCACATGAAACAATACAAAAACTACACTGAACTACGTTAAAAACAACATAGCAAAAAACTACATTAGACTACAGACCTACCCAGGACTACATAAAGTGCACAAAACAGTGCAGGCATTATAATAAATAATAAACAAGACAATAGGAATAGTAGAGGGCAGCAAGTTGGTGTCAGTCCAGGCTCTGGGTATTGAGGAGTCTGATAGCTTGGGGGAAGAAACTGTTACATAGTCTGGTTGTAAGAACCCGAATGCTTCGGTGCCTTTTCCCAGATGGCGGGAGGGAGAAGTGTTTGTATGAGGGGTGCGTGGGGTCCTTCATAATTCTGTTTGCTTTGCGGATGCAGCGTGTAGTGTAAATGTCTGTAATGGAGGGAAAGAGAGATCCCGATGATCTTCTGAGCTGACCTCACTATCCGCTGCAGTGTCTTGCGATCTGAGACGGTGCAATTCCCGAACCAAGCAGTGATGCAGCTGCTCAGGATACTCTCGATACAACCTCTGTAGAATGTGACCGAGGATGGGGGGTGGGAGATGGACTTACTTAGCCTTCACAGAAAGTAGAGACGCTGCTGGACTTTCTTTGCTATGGAGCTGGTGTTGAGGGACCAGGTGAGATTCTTCGCCAGGTGAGCACCGAGAAATTTGGTGCTTTTAACGATCTCTACCGAGGAGCCGTCGATGTTTAGCGGGGAGTGGTCGCTCCGTGCCCTCTTGAAGTCAACAACCATCTCTTTTGTTTTGCTCACATTCAGAGACAGGTCATTGGCTCTGCACCAGTCCATTAGCCACTGCACCTCCTCTCTGTAAGCTGACTCGTCATTCTTGCTGATGAGACCCACCACGGTCGTGTCATCGGTGAACTTGATGATGTGGTTTGAGCTGTGCGTTGCAGCACAGTCATGGGTCAGCATAATGAACAGCAGTGTACAGAGCACACAGCCCTGAGGGGCCCCAATGCTCAGTGTGATAGTGTTGGAGATGCTGCCTCTGATCCGGACTGACTGAGGTCTCCCATTCAGGAAGTCTAGTATCCAGTTGCAGAGGGAGGTGTTCAGGCCCAGTAGGCTCAGCTTTCCAATCAGTTTCTGAGGGATGATTGTGTTGAATGCTGAACTGAAGTCTATGAACAGCATTTGAACGTGTGTGTCTTTTTTGTCCAGGTGGGTTTGGGCCAGGTGGAGGGTGATGACAATGGTGTTGTCTGTTGAGCAGTTGGAATGGTGCATCGGGACTTCTTCAGCATGGGGATGATGGTGGCGGCCTTGAAGCACGTTGGAACAACGGTGCTGGTCAGGGAGACGTTGAAGATGACAGTGAGAACATGGGCTAGCTATTATTTAAACCATTATGCAGTCATACAGTGTGATATTAGGCACTTTGGCCCATCAGGTCTGCAGTAACCATTTGCCATTCATTTATACAAGTCCAACCCCACATTCCCATTAACTCCCTCAAATTCCACCACTCATCTCCACACGAGGGGCAATCTTTGGTGGCCAATTAACTGACCAGCCTGCGTGATTTTCTGGAGAGCAAGGGAAAGGGATTAGATGCTGTCACAGGAGAGGTATGCAAACTCTGTACTCATTTTGCTGGAGCTGTGAGGGAACTACTCTACCAACACCCCATTCAGCCACCGCGAGATGTTGCCTTAAGATCTTTTACATCTCGCCAAGGTTATGGACAAGAACTCAGTATGATGTTTAATGTGAAAGGCATCACTTCTGAAGGGGTTCCCACAGGTACATGCATGCAGGATTCAAATCATAGTCTTTCAACACAGAAGTAGGTAATCTCACTGAAGCCTATTGAATATTGAATGGCCTAGAGAGAGTGAAAGTGGAGAGGATGTTTTCAATAGTGGGAGAGTCCAGGACCAGAGGGCACAGCCCCAAGATACAAGAACGTCTCTTTAGAACAGAGATGAGGAGGAATTTCTTTAGCCAAAGGGTGGCACATCTGTGGAATTCATTGCCACAGACAGCTGTGGATACCCAGTCATTATTAAGGCGAGGTTGATAGGTTCTTGATTAGAAAGAGTGTGAAAGATTATGGGGAGAAGGCAGGAGAATGGGGTTGGGAGTGATAATACAGTAAATCAGCCATGATCAATTGGCAGAGCAGAATCTGATGGGCCAAATGGTCTAATTTTTCTTCTATGACTTATGGTCTTATTGTGTAAGTGTGGCTGGCAAATGTTCCAATCATACAGATCCCTTTTCCTTACTGTTCTGTATCAAAAGATTATATTAAGCCCCTAATGCTCAGGAGCACACCTTGTATGAGGTTCTGTGACTGCTGACAAAGATTACACTGGGAAGAGACCTCAGGCATGAAGTTCATCACTAAAAGAGCAGCCTATGTGAGTGGAGTGAATTGGGATGGAGTGGCTGCTGGAATAAAAAAGTATGAATTACTTCCATGCATGCAGGCTTCAGGGGAGACTGGACATCATTTCCTTTCTGAACTCCTGTCTCCAAGACCAGTCTCCTGCTCACTCCAGCACCAGAACAACAAAGCTAGCACTGGCAGAGGATAAGGGATTGGTCGTGCTGGTGGGGGGGGGGGGGGCGGGGTTGCAGAGGGAGGGGTGCAGAAGAGATTGGAGGTGGGGCAGTTTTCTGGAAAATGGAAAGGTCGGAGAACTGGAGACAAGATTGAACAAGGGAATGGTGAATCCAGGAGAGTAGGGATAGGCAGGTGATGGGTTGAGGGAAAAGGTAAGAGGAGACAGATTGTTGTGGATCAGAGGATACTGGACCAGTGTAGAGATTTTTGCAAGATCTCCCTTGTTCACCCTCTAACTTACTGGAAGTAGTTGATCATTTAAACTAACAGCAAACATAAAGACACTGACATGTAGAAAAGGATTATTCTGTGGAGGATATATCGTTCCTAAAACTCAAAGAATGGCATCTCGTGATGGTTCTATAATTGTGGGAAATCAAGTAATGTCCTCCTGAATCTGTCAATTTTGAAAGTAGATGCTGCTGATGTACAATGTGCAGCTTCCTGGGAGAAGAGGTGAACCCAAAGAATCAAAAAATTTGACTTGAAAATTTCATTGCAATAGACCAGAAAAATATTACCCTTATATTTGGAAGTGAGTAAAAGGGGGATGGAGGGACAAAGAGCCATGGTAGTGTTGGTGTGAGGGTTGGTGAGAAATTGCTGAAGAAAGAATGCCCAGTACATCTAATTAGTTTCCTGTAACTGCGTCCATAGTACACTCATTATGCTCCTATCAGTCACTGTAAGTGGTACTCATCTACCATCACCATTTGATTTTACATTCACACTCTATGTGAGTAACCATTAAAACAAAGATTGCTAAGAGATTTTGTTTAGCTTCTCTGCGCACATTTACTAAGTAGTCTGTGGTCCTCTTATGCTCTTCAGAAGCAATTGTCATCTTATACTATTAACAAATTGTATTCACAACATAAACACAGGGATCACATACAAAATGCTGGAGAAACTCAGCAGGTCAGGCAGCATCTTTGGAAATGAATAGATAGTCGACTTTTCATGCCAAAAGTTTACTTCAGGACTGGAAAGGAAGGATAAAGATGTCAGGAAAAAAAAAAGCTGAGGAGAGGGGAAGGAGGATAACTAGACAACAGTTTTCGGCTGTTAATAGGTATGTCAAGACAATTGACAATTTCTTTTAAACCACTGCTTCCAATAATATACCTTTCCTCGTCATGGTCATTTGAAATTGTCCACCTAAAAAAAAAATGTATTGTCTGTGTTTTGGAACTTGTGTCCAAAAAAAATCCTTCTTTACCTTAGCCACCAACTCCTCTATAATTCCAAGTCTTGAAGGATAACGCTATTGATGCATGTAGATCACCAGAGTACGTTAAGTGATGTTGTCATGGCATCACATCTCCCAGATCCCCTTATTTATTCTTGATCTTCAACTTTTTTTTCTCTGGACCATTGGCCATTGATCCTGATTACTGATCTGAACATGCCGATTTGGTTTGCTTTGTTATGGCTGGCTCTCTCTCAGTGGCCCATCAGATACATTATATCACTCAGGTACCAGCTAAGAGTGTTGAGACATCTGCTTCCATCACTTTTTCTGTCAGAGAGTTCCATTCCCACCACCACAGGGCTGACTTTCTTTTTCTCTGCTGAACTGACCTCTTTGCCAAGGTAAATGGATCTTCCCAGCCCATCTTATAAAGGCTCCTCTTAAATTTATACACATCTCAATTAAACCTCTATTCCATCTCTATTTTTAAAAAGGAAACAATTCCCATTCTCTTAAATCTTTCATCATTTCAAAAAATCTCTATGAATCTTGTTTGCCTCATATCTCATGCTGTTCCATCCTTCCTGTATTTTGGTGTGTAGGGCTTTTGCTGAGGCCTAAATAATATTTTATATAGTTCCTGCATGATTGCCTGCTCTTATATTCTATACCTTAGTCGACAAAGTATCATCCTGTGTGCCCATTACATAGCTACCTTGAGGGACCCGCAATCACACATTTTTCGGTGAACACTGTACAAAGCCGATCAAAAGAGCAACGAGGTGTTTGGAAAGTCCATTACTGATTAGCCAATAGGCTGTGGCTGGCAATTTCAAATGCTTTTCCTCACTAAGATTCCATGGTCAAGTTTCGTGGCCACAGAAAATCAGAATCACTGACATATTTTGTGAAATTAGTCCTTTTGCTGCAGCAGTACAGTGCATTACATAAAAAATACTATAAGCTACAACTCAAAATATATAAAAAAATAAACAAGTTGCGCAAAAAAGAGAACAAGATAGTGAGGTAGTTTTTATGGGTTCATTGAGAAGGTGGCGTGTTCTGGTTGATGGGGGTCTTTAATGATGGATGTCACCTTTTTGAGGCATCGCCTTTTGAAGATATCCTCGATGCTAGCAAGGCTACCTATCTCAGAACGATTTTAGTTCAATCAGCAAAAGCTCGACATCCACATAATTTTTTTTTTCAGGTCTAGGCTGCACAGCCAGTGAAGCACATTTTGATCTTACCGAGATGTAGGCAACATGGCAGTCAATTTGTGTGCAGCAAGCTCCCACAAGCAACAAACTGACAGGCGATAAATGGTATCTCATGTATTGACTTTGCCACAATAAATACTTCAAACGTGACATTCTATACACTGCACCATAACTAAAGTAGGAGGTAGATAGGATAAATCATTCATCTCATGGTCACCACTGTTCCAGCCGTGCTGTATCAAATGATACTTAACATAAAACCCAATGTCTTGATCCACTAAAATTGAAAATTCAAGCAACTTATACATTAAATATGAATAGAAGTTACCATATCATTTTCAACTGCTTCCTCCCCAATTCTAATAATCATGTTACTGAAGAAGCTATGTATTTTAAAATTCCAAAATCTCCATGAGATGAGCGATTAAGATTTTTTTGTTTTGATCACAGTGTAAATCTTACTGTGTGTCTGTAACCTTTCATTCCTGTAAAGAACATGTTGAAATTTAACTGAATTTTGATTGTCTTGCAAAAGGTGTGGTGTTTGTACAAAAGGACTGAGTTCCTTTTAGATTTAAGAAAGGACAATGTGTAGCTGCGACGGAATGAAACGGTTCACCTTTCTCGTGTCCTGGTTGTCCAAAGCAAGGAAAAGGAATGCAAATGGATTAAGGAACCTATCTATGTACAGGTAGTTCTGTTATAATGGGTGTAACATGATTGATGGAGTTAGGAACATTCTATGTATTCCACAGGCAATTTCAATTGGGAACTAGAGAACCACTTAGGAATTAGTTCCACAAGCAGAAACAAAACCTGTTTGCAGAAGAAAAATTTTTGGGAAAAAGGAAATTGTTTTCATGTAACCTCCTGGCAAGCATTATTGTTCCTTAAGAAAGTTAAGGAGGCTATTGGAAATTGACAAGCAATCACTTCTATTGACACTTATGTGAGGATACCATATAAAGCAACATAATATTGATTGTGTATGATCATAATATTAATATCGATTGTGTATGATCAGCCATGATCACAGTGAATGGCGGTCCTGGCTAGAAGGGCCGAATGGCCTACTCCTGCACCTACTGTCTATTGTCTATAATATACAGCCTCTTATAGCTGGCAATAACAGAATAAACTTAACTATTAAAACACATGCATGTGAAACACGCAGGAAAAATAACCATTATTGCGAGTATGAAACTTTCAAATGCCTAACCCCACTATTCTTCCTTTTCACAATTATATTAAGAACATGATTCCCTGTACAAGAGGTTTCTTCAGAACCCAACAGTCACGTTATAGCTGAACCACTTGTAGAAACTTGAGTCTACATGGTTTTGGAATTCCAGCACCGAATTCCAGCTGCCATCCAATCGGATATTCAAGGAAGAATATAATCAATATATTGGCATTCTTTAAGACAGAAGAGCTATAGGTCCCACACCACCAGGTTCAGGAACACTTATTACCTTTCAGCCAACCAGAATGGATAACTTCACTCACCCCAACACTGAACGAAGTCCACAACCTATAGATTCATTTTAGAGGACTCTCCAACTTATGTTCTCTATACAGTGGATTCTGGTTAAGTGGGACACTGGGACACATTGGGACCAGTACATTTTGGCTCACTTAAGCAGCTGCCCCAGTTAGCTGGAGTTTCATGGAAATAATACTTATAAAAAGACAACTACCTTTTAACTAAGTAACAAATCATGTATTTAAATGAAATATGGAACAAATTGGAACAAAATACAGTATTATAAAACTGTGTTTTAGTTTCCAAAAATGTATCAACAGTGAAATTCATCCAGAGTACGCAGCCTTGTTCTTTTGATTAACTGTGAATGACAAAATTAGCACAGACACCTAGTGCAGATAATGGACTGCCCTCATCCAATGCTTTCAATGATTCCATCTTCCGAATCTACATTTTCGTTATAAGATTCAAGATGATCGACACCTTCAAATTCTTCATAGTTCCTAATTTGTTGAAGTGGTGGCTGTTTCTGGCATCTCCGAGCCTGGATGCTTGAGACTCCAATGAGCAAAACAGTTCTGAATTGACTTACTGCTTACTTCTCGCCAATTGTCTGACAAAAATCACTGATGTTTGAACGCAAACACACCCAACTGATGAAATTTTAAAACTGTTTGTTCTAAGCATGGTGTGGTGTCTAATGAACACACAAGTGCACAACTGACGCTAGTTAGAAACTATGTGGCAACGGCCTCCTGTCCCAATTAAGTGGCATAGTGCCCCAAGTAAATGAAGAGAAATAGACTATTTTTTTCAATTCTTTTTTGTTTTACCATAATTGATTTACTTGTTTATTTTTTTTTTAATTTGTTATTATTATTTTTTCCTCTGGTAGAATATATATTGCATTGAACTGCTGCTGCTAAGTTAACGAATTTCATGTGCCAGTGTAAATAAACTTGGTTCTGATTCTGTTCTGTAAGACTTGCTCTCAAATAGCAGCTGCTCTGATAAAGAAATGGCTCAATTAGCCAGAATCTACAGTATTTATAATTATATTGTTTTTTCATTTTTATATTTGCACAATGTGTTGTCTTTTGCGCGTTGGTGTTTGTCTGTCTTTATGTGCAATTTTTTATTGATTCCACTCTGTTTCTTGGTATTTACTGTGAATGCCTGCAGGAAAATGAATCGCAGGATCTTTCTTATATGGGGACGTGCATGTTCTTTGATAATCAGCTTACCTTGAACTTCTTTCGAAGTGAATGTTCTGGCATTTTGCAACCGCACTGCGTATGTTGCTGGGAAGGTGGAGACGTCCCATGAGCAAGGACTAAGTAGCATTGATCTGTACTCACTGGAGCTTAGAACATTCTAACAGGGCACGACAGAGCCTGAGTAGTCCCTGTCATTAGCTGGAGAGTCTAGAACAGGATTATTCTGTTAGAAAATATAGCCATCTAGGATTAAAATGAGGAAATATTTCTTAGAATGTTTTTGGGATTTCCTTCCTCAGACACTTCAGCTTATCTTGGAATGAGATTGATAACTTTTTTACAAGCTAAGGGAATCAAATGAGTCCTGAAGAAGCCTGAAACATCGACTGTTTATTTATCTCCTGTACCATTTTGTGTTTGTTGCTAAGGAAATCGAGTGTGTAAAAGTGAAGGGGGGGGGGATAAGGGATCTGTTGTGCTATTGAATGGCAGTGTGGCCTTGAAACCAATGCTCCTGCTTCACTTCCTTATCTTCATGTCTTATCTTCAATGTGCCATGCAGGTTGCTGCCGGGTAACGAGGGGCCATGGAAGGAGATATTCTGGCAGGTGTCCAATAAACAGCTCAATGTGGAAGGTTTCAAAGGGATAGAGGTGGACGCCTTTAAGGGGGAGAATACTAAGCCCTAGAGTCCAGGAGCTGAAGGCAGAGTTACCAGTGGTGAATGAGCGAAGTCAGGGTGAATGAGAGGTCAGAATTAGAGGAGTGCAGAGATGTAGGAGTGTTGCTGCTTGGAGGAGGTTCTGGTGTTAGAGCAGAGTCATTCACAAAGGGATTTTAACATGAATAGAAGAAGTTTAATATTCAATCCTACAAGAATGCAGACAATGTGCGCTCAGTGTTCGAAGGTGGATGGAAGTGAGGAATTATGAGACAATGTTATTTTGAGTTAATTCAGGATAGCCTGCTCTTTCAGAGACATCAAACACACAAGAATTTGGAGTGCTTGAGGTCTATATTGAGCTGGAAGTGTCCATGAGGGAGAAAGACATGGAAGGAGATGAATGGTGATGAAGTTCAATGATGAGGGCTGGAGTGGGGCACCAACATGAGGATGGATCTATCGATCCCAGTGACCTGCTTCCAGACGTTCTACCAGGAGCTTCTTGCTATCAATTGCATAGCTATTGTGAACTGTAAGAGTTGGAGTCACTGCTCCCTTCCAAAAGCTCCCTTTTGGAATGTGCTTTAAAACAAAACCTTCACACTATCTTAAAAGTTCCTTCCCCAGGCAGTTAATCAAATGAACCTTTCTAGTTAGCCCTTTCACCCCTTCCTTCTATCTATTACATCAGCCACTGCATTCTAAACATTTTTGAGCCACTTTCGAGAAATACATGTGGTTCTTTTGTATTTACGCACATCTTATTCCATAGCCTGTATGTAAGATGTTGTAGGGTTTCACTGATAATACAATGGTTTCCCTGTAGCAGCAATGTTTGTGTTATGACTAGAGAAAACAGGGTTTGGAATGCTGTTGTTCTTTCTTGTGAGTCTGGAAGACACATTTTCGAGATCTTTTGCTGGGGAAAGATGAGAAGAGAAGACGCGAATGGAGAGAGCTGGTAGATAGCCGGACGGGGTGGACTTGGAACGAGGATCCGATGACGATTGGAGGTCGATGGTGGACAATTGGCTTATTAGTGAGCTCCAACATTGCGCAACAGACTGTTTAATAAGATTGGGCCCTTTTTTTTCCTTTTTTTTTCATTTTTTTTCATTTCTTTACTAACCATATAGTCAAAGTAAGAGTGATAAAGCTTAATCATTTAATCGCATATTGTGTACTGTTGGTTATTTCGGGGTACTGATTTGTAACAGGGGACACATCGTGCAGAATCCATCCAAAGGAGTTTCTTAAGTTTGGCCAGGCCAGGGGCTATCACCCCCTATATTAAGCCATTAGCCGAAGCGAGAGTTACATGTACTTAAGCTCTAACTTTATATAATTACTTATTCTGTATAATTGTTGAATATTGTTGTTTTTGTTACACGTGGCACCCAACACACCACAGTAAATTCCTAATACATATGGCAAACAAAGTAGATCATTCCTTCCTTGTAGAACATGAAGAAAGCATACAGCCCTTCAAGTCTTTGTGGATCACTTGTGTGAGTCCCAATTCATTGCTGTATCCCAGAAGTTCTGTAGGCTTATTGACCTCAAATGTTATTTCAATTTCCACTGTTTGTCTTCCATCCCACCACCCTTGTAGGCAGCAGGCTCCGGCACAATCAGTATCAGATTTACTGTCATTGACTTAAATGACATGAAAATTATTGTTTTATGGTAACAGTATGGTGCAAAGACAAAATTTCTGGAAATCAAAAAAAAATTAAATAGTGTAAATTGAAAACAACAGTGAGGCCATGTTCATAGGCTCATCGACAATGATGGCAGAGGGGAAGAAGATGTTCCTGAGTCTGGATGTGTGTGTATGGGTCTGAAGACTCCTGAAACCCTTTCACAATGGTAATGAAGAAGCGGGGTTGTCAGGATAACAGGAGTCCTTAATGACAGATATTATGTTTTTCCCTTACTTCTTCCCAACCTAACAACACTGTGTCCACGTCTCCTAGCAATTAAGTCATCAGGTCTAAAAGGAATAGCATTCACGTTCTAGCTTATTAAACAAGATAACAATAGGACTGTAAATGAATCTCAGGTTAGTATATGGTGACATATAGGTACTTTGCTTTTAAATTTACTTTGAACTTTGAACAAAGCCATAGAACTGTGGTGGGATAAGGAGCTTTCTTCAATCATTCAACTTAAATGCAGAAATGCTCGAGATCTTTGAAGCGGCACTTTCTTAAGCAACCGCGCCCAACAGAACTCATATTGAAATGTGAGGCAAGATCTTTGGTGAAGGACTCGCTCGTGGGACTAAGCCATGCAAAAGCACCTTTTTAATTAAGAAGCATTTAGAGCTACAGATGGCAGTTTTTAAATAAGAAGTTCACCAGTTGTGTCAGTTCCTTCCTCACTTTTCTCATCCAAAGATGCTGGAAGTCATTTTTACTCAAAACATGAATAAAACATCAGTGCGACAATGTGCTCTGTCAACATCAAGTGTGACAGCAGATAGATGCTTCTGATCCCATTTGGAGGCAGCTTTCTCCCCTTTAATATCAGTATGCAATGAAGGCTGTATTCTCTTCATTCCAAAAAAGCACAGCACAGTAGTGTAGTGGTTAAAGTAACAGAGAGTACTGGAAGATGAGGGTTCCATTCCCGCTGCTGCCTGTAAGGAGTTTGTACTTTCTCCCAATGACGGCGTAAGTTTCCTCCAAGTGCTCCGGTTTCCTCCCACAGTCCAAAGATATACAAGTGAGGGTTAGTAAGTTATGTTATGTTGGTGCCAGGTGCATGACAACACTTGCAGACTGACTCCAGCACTATCTTTGGACTGTGCTGGTTGGCGACACAAACGCCACATTTCATTGTCTGTTCCAATGTACATGTGGCAAAATAATGCTAATCTCTTTTTTACATATCTTCAACCAAGAAGAAATAAGAAGATAAGAAGTAGGAGCAGGAGTCGGCCATCCAGCCCATTGAGCCTGCCCTGCCATTCAATAAGATCATGGCTGATCTGTCCGTAAACTCAGCTCCATCTACCTGCCTTTTCCTCATAACCCTTAATTCCCTTACTATGTAAAAACCTATCTAACTGTTTCTTAAATATATTTAGTGAGGAAGCCTCAACTGCTTCCCTGGGCAGAGAATTCCACAGATTCACCACCTTCTGGGAAAAACAGTTTCTCCTCATCTCTGTCCTAAATCTTCTCCCCTGAATCTTGAGGCGATGTCCCCTAGTTCTAGTCTCACCTACCAATGGAAACAACTTTCCTACTTCTATCTTATCTATCCCTTTCAAAATTTTGTATGTTTCTATAAGATCCCCCTCATTCTTCTGAACTCCAGGCAGTATAGTCCCAGGTGACTCAATCTCTCACCATAGGTTAACCCCTTCATCCCTGGAATCAACCCGGTGAACCTCCTCTGCACTGCCTCCAAAGCCAGAATATCCTTCCTCAAGTATGGAGACCAGAACTGCACATAGTACTCCAGGTGCGGCCTCACCAGTACCCTGTATAATTGCAGTATGACCTCCCTGCTCGCTAGCAATTCAATCCCTCTAGCAATGAAGGCCAACATTCCGTTTGCCTTCTTAATAACCTGTTGTACCTGCAAGCCAACTTTTTTGCAATTCACGAACAAGCACTCCCAAGTCCCTCTGCACAAAGGCATGCTGCAACCTTTCACCATTTAATTAATAATCTGCTCTTCTATTATTCCTTCCAAAGTGGATGAACTCGCATTACCAACATTATATTCCATCTGCCAGACCTTGGCCCACTCATTTAACCTATCTATATCCCTCTGCAGACTCTCCACATCCTCTGTACTATTTGCTTTTCCCCTCAGTTTAGTGTCATCAGCAAATTTTGCTATGCTACACTCAGTCTCCAAATGGATTTATTCAGTATCATACCCAGCCTCAAGTTTTCAAGATGTACCTTGCTAGTCTTGCAGGCAACCTGTTGGCTGAATCTGTGAAGTACATTCTAACAAATGCCAATGTAACGACGAGGGGATAGCATGTTGGTTGGGAGACTGACCCAAAGGCCAAGGGGAACGACTTAGGAAGTGCAGTGGGATCTTTTTGTATCCAGCTGAGTGAAGAGCCAGTTTAAACCTCGCATCCAGAAGTCAATGTCTTGTGATAACTCATCAGAATCAGAAACAGAATCTGGTTTCTTATCACTGAAATATGTCATATAATTTGTTGTCTTGTGGCAGCAGTTCAGTGCAAGACAGAACTACAGGGAGGAAGAAAGAAAAAGAAAGCGAGAGAGAGACAGAGACAGCAAGAGGAAGATAGTGAGAGGGGAGGGAGTGAGAGAGAGAGAGAGAGAGAGAGAGAGAGAGAGAGAGAGAGAGAGAGAGAGAGAGAATAAGGCAGAGGGAGAGACAGAGGCAGACAAGCTTTCATGAACCATTCAAAAATCTGATAAATCTGATGGCAGAGGGGAAACTGTTCCTAAAATATTCAGCTTGAGTATTCAGACTCCTTTACCTCCTCCTGACAGGAGTAATAAGAGTGGTGTTCCAGAAGGCGAAGGTCCATAATGATGGATGCTGCCTTCTTGAGATACCATCTCTTGAAGATGTCCTTGATAAAGGGGAGGACAGTGTCCATGTTGGAGCTAGCTGGGTCTACACCCCTCTGCAGCCTCTTTCAACCCAGTACATTGTAGTCTCCATTCCAGGCATTGATACAACCAATCAGAACCAACCTCCACCATATATCTGCAGAGATATGCCAGTAAATCTCCTCAGGCTCCTAATGAAGTATAGCCACTATGTGCTTTATCTGTGATTGCATCAAAGAGCTGGGCCCAAAATAGATCCTGTGATAATTACCAACACCAGCCAGAGATATATGTAGTACAGAAAACCTTGATTGGGGTTCTTTTAAATTATTTCTGTGTATTTTTCTATTTAACTTCTATGTAAGATGTTACCACACAGAGAGGAAAAGGACTTCGGGAAAGCAGCCAGCATAATCAATGACCCTACCCAATGATGTTCTCTCTTTTTCCAGCTTCCTTCAGGCAAAATATACAAAAGCTTGAAAACACGACCAACCAGGCTCACAGACAGCTTCTATCCTACAGTCACATGGCTTAAAAGGAACTCTTGCGTGATAAAGATGAACTCAAGATATCTCACTCACTCAACATCATCATGGCCCTTGTCCCATATTTCTCAGCCTGCAATGCACTTTTACCATAACTGTATCAGTATTTTTTGGCATTCTATTATTACTTTTCCCTGTCCACTACCTCAATTCACTTATGTTTGGAATAATCTGTTTCAGTGGCATGTATAACAAAGCTTTTACTGGATTTTGGTACATGTGCCAATATCCAAGTTATCAGTTGGGAAGTTCTCAAAGCCTCCTTGAGAGAATGTGACATCCCATTGACTCTGGGAATCCCTGCCCCATCACCACTCAAAACTAAGAGTGTTCAAGGTGGCACTAGGAAAACTGAGTCTATGTCAGATGCAGCCAGAAACACAGGATAAACGGGGGAAGTTGCAGAGCTCCTTCACAAATGACCCAACCACATATAGCATCAGGTACCTCCTGCACCCCCAACCCCATGGAAGAGTTAATAGCCACTTCAGAACTCTCAGAACCAGAATGGTAGCTAGCCATCCTTGATAACAAGGGACTAACTCAGAGGAAGAGTATACTGTAGCTCAGTATTGTTTGCTGTAACACAAATCGACAGTAACTGTGCACTCCATGTATTGTTTTGTTGCTATGTCACTTTAAGAGGACAAAATATATTCATTGTCCCTTGTTCAGGTCAGTTAGATGCTGATGAGTCTTAGCAACTGCCTGGGTCAATTAGACGTTGGACTGGCAATTTTTAAAAATAATTTTCTGAAGTGTGACACCAAACTGTACAAGTGTGACATATGAAGTCTGATTGACAGACACCCAGGAGAAATAATCCTTTTTCATTAACAGAGAGACAAATATCCTTTGGGGGTTTGATTTGCCTTGCGAGCAACTGTCCTGAGAATATTCAACGTGGTAGATGTGAGCTTGTTCACACTGCAAGGTTAATAATTGTTCTGTCATTGCAGAGATACCAATTTGATGGACACTGTTTAAGGACTGATGATTAATACTTATCAAGATTTTCTGTGTCTTGTTTTCCCAGCTGGCATATCTTCTGCACATGTACTTAGTTGTCTCTTATAATGTCCTGCTCTTTTGGAAACGTTCATCATCGCAGCACTCTCTGTCATTCGTGGCTCTCCCACTTCCTTGGGCTACAGACCTACCCTGTTGTTATTCAGCCAAACAAAACATGGTCAATACAAGCAATGTTGCATGATCAGAACACCTGAGATCATCTCTACCATCAAGATCTGAGATGTTCAACATATTGGACATCTTCAAAAGGTGAAACTTCAATAAGACAGCATTCATCATTAAGGACCCCACTGCCCAGGGCATGCCCTCTTCTCCTTCCATCAGGGATGAGGTACAGAAGTCTGAAGACACAAACTCTATGTTTTATGTAAATATTCTTCACCTACGCCCACATGTCCTTACCTTAGAAATTACCTAGGGTTACCCATAGCACTCTAACTTCCCGAGCTCCATGTACCTGTCCAGGAGCCTCTTAAAAGACCCTACTGTATCCAGCTCCACTGCTCTCGCCGGCAGTCAATTCCATGCACTCACTACTCTCTGTGTAATAAACTTAACCTCGACATCTCCTCTGTACCTAATTCCAAGCATCTTAAAGCTGTACCCTCTCATGCTAGCCATTTCAGCCCTGGGAAAAGGCCTCTGACTATCCACATGATCAATGCCTCTCATCATAGTAGTATTATGTAAAACTGTACATTCGTTCCTAATAGGGATCAACATCCAATGTACGTTACTGTGATATTCCCATTGCCTGTCAATGAACGAAGTCCATGCAAACATCTAATGCAGATAGTGGACTGCCTTCATGCAATGCTTTCAACGATTGCATCCTCTATATCTTCATTTTCACTGTAACATTCAAGATCATTGTCGATATCTTCAAATTCTTCATAGTTCCTAACTTGCTAATGTAGTGAAATTGTTTCATTTCCACTTCTCGCTGTTTCTGGCATCTCCAAGCCTGAATAGTTGAAACTGCAGTGAACAAAACAGCTCTACATCGTCTTACTGTTTATCTTTCCCCAATTATCAGTGACAAAAAATATCACTTTTTTATCACAAGGTCAAGCAACCGACACTATTTAAAAAGTGTTGGATCTAAGCACGGTGTAGTGTCTAACACTCATGCAAGTGCTTGTGACTGATGCTATGTGACTGATGCTAGTTAGTCATCTGTCCTGTTTAAGTGGTCCAGCGTCTAAAATAAACAAAGGGAATCCCTCTTATTTTCTCAATTAGTTTTTCTTCAAGTGTTGGTCCAAATAAGTAGCTGTCCTGATTAACTGTTTTTTTAATATATATATATCTATAAATATATAGATATATATAGAGAGAGAGCGAGAGAGCAAGAGAGCGAGAGAGCGAGAGAGAGAGAGATAGAGAGAGAGAGAGAGAGAGAGAGAGAGAGAGAATGAGAATGAATTGTGGTTAATTGGGACACATTGGGACCAGTACATTTTGGCTCAATTAGGCAGCTGCTTGAATTAGCCACAGTTTCATGGAACTCATTTAAGAGGTACAAAAAAGACAAACTGCCATTTAACTGAGTAACAAGTTATGTATTTAAATTAAATACAGAACAAAGATAGAATGTTAGCAATATTACTACAGCACTATACAACTGTGTACTAATTCCTAAATTTTGTCAGAAGGAATAGTGCACGCTGTTGTGTTCTTTTGATTGACTGTAAATGAACAAAATCAGCTCAGACATCTATTACAGACAATCGATCCATTATGCGATCCTTTGCTTTCTTTGGGCCTGAGAGTGCTGTGTGTTTGTAGCCAAGGGAATTGTGTTGGTGTGGCATGATATAAAAAGGCCTGTTTCATTGGCATTGTAGATATCATGGGCACAACATTTTTGAAGGAAGTCAGGGAGTTTTTTAAGATTTCCATGTTTCTACACTTACAGCATTACCACTACCTTTCTTGTCATGTGCTTTTCTTGAATTTAATGTGGTGCCAACATTTCCATCGTGATAATAAACTATCTGTTGCTTTAAATTCTTCATGACCAATTTCTTAGCTAGCTCCTCTAGGTTGTATATTTTTAAAATATTGGCCCATTGGCATGCACAACTCATCCAGTTACCATAGAAAACACTGAATGAGGTCCTCTTCAACATCTGGATCCTTACCTTCTCTGTATCATTTTTGGGATGTGCCTTGTTGTCCCTGGCATAATGCCCCGATCTTGCAGACGTATTTCGCATGCAATTGTCAACTTTAGCATTTCAATTATTTCTGCCAGCTGACAATGAGAGGTGTTAGGCAGATTGCTTTTAATTTGGTCCAGGAGAGTAATTTTTTTGGCTAGTCAAGTCTTTCCATGCCATCTTGGCAAGGATCTAAAAAATTTTTTAAGTCAAAGTAAAACACAAAATTATCAACAATCACTGCATTTTGAATTGTCCATCGCCTCAAACTGATACATGACAAAAGCACACACAATTGACGCTATTTAAAATCTGTTCACTCTTAGCTTGGGGTAGTGTCTCATGGCTTCAGAAGTGCACTTGACTGACACTAGTCAAAGCTGTTCGGCAACAGGGCCCTGTCCCAATTAAGAGGCATAGTGTCCCAAATAAATGAAGGGAATCTGGCTATTTTCTCAATTAGTTTTATTTTATTTTATTTAGCAATACAGCGCAGAGTAGGCCCTTTGAGCCGTGCTGGCTCAGCAACCCCACAACCCCGATTAACCTTAATTTTAATCAAAGGATAATTTATAATGATCAATTAATCTAACAGGTACATCTTTGGATTGTGGGAGGAAACCAGAGTACTCAGGAAAAACCCGCTCCAAGGGCAGGAGGTTCCTTACAGAACAGCACTGTAACTGAACTCTGAACTCCAGAACACCCAGAGTTATAATAGCGTCACACTAACCACTATCCTACCGCAGTTTTGTTCTTTAACAGTTGTCCCAAATAAGTAGATGCTCCAATTAAGTAATGGCCCATTTACCCAATTAACTGGAAGAGAGAGTGTGTGTGAGTGTGTGAGTGTGTCTGTGTGTGAGTGTGTCTGTGTGTGTGAATATATATATTTAACATGAGGCATTTTTAAGAAGCCTTTAGATGGGCACATGAATATGAAGGGAATGGAGTGATATGGATCATGTAGAGGCAGAAGATCATTAATTTAATTGCCATTGTGTTCGGTGCAGACATAGTGGGCTGAAGGGCCAGTTCCTGAGCTATACTGTTACATGTTCTATCATCCTTGTTGAAAATCTAAACAAAAACTGCAGATACATAGAATCCAAAATAAAAACTGACACTGCTGGAAACACTTGGCAGGTCAGGCCGGGAGAGAGAAATAGCTGACATTTTCAGTCCTGAACATATCAACACAATGGGTCAGAATCAGGTTTAATATCTCTGACGTCGTGAAACTTGTTGTTTTGTGGCATCGGTATAGTGCAATACATAAAAAAACAATTAAAATACCACAGATTTTTGTAAAGGTACCGTAACTTTCCTTTATTATTCATATTGCTGAATATTCCTTCAGTTTTCTGGTGCCTCTAAATTTGCTTTTTTCTTAACCTTCCTCGATTTCAAGAACTGACCAGAAATCTCGCATTTCTCCTTTTGGCATTGCATTCCAGAGCCAGGGAAATGCTTTATTTTGTAGAAAGACCGTGTGAATTTTGTATGAGTAAATTAGAAAATGCACGTTGCTGTAGGGTCTCCTTTCTGTGAGGAGCTGGGCCTGTTCTCCTGACGCAACACAGAGGATTAATTGTACACCATTAAACTAGAGCATGTTATTTTTATGTTCTACATGGTGGATTTGAAGCTGAAGATTGATTGAAGATTAAAGCTGAAGAGGGCACCTCTGCAAATAATACGGCAGTGTGGTGATCTGTGCGTCTAACAGAGCCACAGGGAGGACATGCAGTGGTGGGCTTTGATGGCAAGCAAGTCACATTTGACATTGCTGTTGCGATCCATGCTGAAGAACAGATGGTATGTGGAAAGATCCAGTAACTACCTTAAATAATCAACATGTTGGAGGAAATCAGCAGATCAGACTGCACCGATGGAGGGAAGTGATCAGTCCATATTTTGGGTAGAGACCACCAGTCCTGATGAAGGGAACAGATGATGGTTGGGCAAAATGGAAGTGCCACAGCCAGCACGTTGAATTACTGCACCAATGTTTACCGATTGGAGTTCGATTCCTGCTCCTTTCTGTTAGGAGCTTGTATATTGAACCCATGATCTTATGCGTTTCCTCCTGGTGCTCTGATGTCCTCCCACTTTTCAAAGATGTACAGTTAGGGTTAGTGCGTTCTGTGCATGACAATTTGGCACCAGAAGTGAAACTTATCAAACATTGAAAGGCCTGAGTGGAGTGGATATGGAGAGAATGTTTCCTATAGTGGGGTAGTCTAGACCTAAAGAGTACAGTCTCAGAATAGAAGGACATCCCTTTAAATGAAAAATGAGGAGGAATTACTTTAGCTAGAGGGTGGTGAATTTGTGGAATTCATTGCTGCAGATGGATGTGGAGGCCAAGTCATGGACAATGCTTAAAGAGGAGATTGATAGGTTCTTGATTAGTCAGGGTGTCAAAGGTTATGGGTAGAAGGGAAGTGAACAGGGTTGACGGGGATAATAAACCAGTCATGATCAAATGGTGAAGTACACTTGATGGGCTGAATGGCCTGATTCTGCTCCTGTGTCTTTTGGTCTAAGTATGCTGACATTCGCAGAGTGCTTCCAGCGCATCCTTGGACTATGTTGGTTGTTGATATAAAAGATACATTTCACTGTATGTTTCGGTATTTCGATGTACATGTGACAAATAAAGCCAGTCTCTTTAGATTTCCAGCATTTGCACTCTCTCTTCTGTCTCTTATATCTAAAACAGTTGCATATTCATTAGCACTGTCTTGACCACCAACTGCTCAAACAGCCAAGGGCCCACCCAACTGACAGCTTACCAAGGCAGAAGCAATTCACACTAATTGTGAGGAGAATCAATGATCGACTCAACTGTAACCCTCACCTTGTCATTAAGGTTCCTTGGCTCCTTTCCACAAACAACTTGGTTTAACCTTAACATCACCAGTCACCGACAGTAGGCTGAAAAGGCCATTTGTCAACTGACAAAGAACAAGGCTTTGGGGGCAGATGATATCCTTGATGAACTTCCAAAATCTGATGTATTCAGACACAAATTCATTGCCTCATGTCCCGAGAACCAGAGAGATGCTGAAATCCTTTCTTGGAGGCAAAAACAAGAGTGGTGCTAATAAATAAGGGTCTCCCTGTTACTTGCCACAGGCAAAGACATCACTAAGGTCATCCACAGCAATTACATCCAACAGTACAGCACAGCATAGGGCCTGTGGCCCATGGTGTTCTGCTGTCTTTTTAACCTACTCCAAGATCAATCTAGCACTTCCCTCCTGCACAGCCCTCTATTTTTCTTTCATCTAAGTGTCGATCTAAGAGTCTCTTAAATCTCCCTAATGTATCTGCCTTATCACCCACCCTTAGCAGTGCGCTTCACACACTCACTTTGCTCTGTGTAAACACCTACCTCTGACAATTCCTCTATACATTCCTTCAATCACATTAAAGATATGCCCTCTCATATTAGCTACTTCCACCTTAGGGAAGAAGGTTCTGGCTGCCATTCTATCTATAGCTTTCATCATCTTGTACACCTTCTTCAAGTCACCTCTCATCCTCCTTTACTCCAAAGAGAACAGCTCTAGCTCACTTAACCTCCCTTCATAGGACATGCTCCCTAATCTGGACTGCATCCTGGTAAATCTCCTCAGCACCCATGCTCAGCTTCCACATCTTTCCAGTAATGAGGTGACTGGAATTAACACGATACTCCAAGTGTGGTCTAACCAAAATTTTATAGAGCTGCAACATTACCTCACAGCCCTTGAAATTGTTCTCCAAATGCCAGTGTGAATTTAATCCCTCTAGCAACACAATGGACTCAATTTTCACTGTCCAGCACTTCGATGATGATGACTGAATGGGTCTTGCTAATTTAGCAATGGAATGGCCATGCCCTGTTTAATGTAGGATCTGACCTACAAAATACTGGTGAATTTTCCATTGTCACAACTCAGGTCCTTTTTGAAGACGTTCTATGAACCTCAAAGGGACATTTTAATGCAATACCTTCAGAAATTTCTGTGAGGTAGCCAGAGTCCAGAAGTTTGTCTCATTTACACATTAGGGTTTTTACAGGAATTTTATAATAGGCATTGGTGATCTTTGATGTGTGTGGGTTAGCAAACAGGACAATTTAAGTTAAAATGCTTGGCATGCTGGATTTGAGACCTGAAATGAGCAAAATGGCACAGGGTGGAAAAAGCTTTTTTACTAACATGAGGCAGTGTAGTTCAGAACGCGATCCTGAGTATGGGGTGTGTGGGAACAAGGCGACAGAGATGATAATGATGATGTGATCTTTGCCACAGAGGAGTCGCATAAATGTTACAGGAGCCTTCAGCATGGAAACAGTGGGTCACATGAGAAAAAGAAGCAAGAAGGTTGAGACATATCAGTGGAAAAGTCAAGAGCTCTTACTAAGGCTGTTAAGGAAAGTGAAGCAGTGCTGCTATTTAATGATGCAAATGTGGGCCATTTAATGCACTCAAGTGTTAAAAAGCACTGCATGCAGATCATTTTAAAGTCATTAATTTTTTTATAACATTCTTTTGAAATCTGTTGGGGATAGCTTTGACTTGCAATGATTCTATTCCGAATCAAAGACTTAATTTAATTATAGGTGAACTTATTCAAAAACAAGTCTTACCCAAAATCTTACAAGTTCTTCTGACTTCAGGGAGTAGCGAATACAAATATTTTGATGATAGCAACTTATCGGAGAGAAGTTAATGAAAATTCACCATGAGTGATGTACAGAGGTGGGCACCGACAATGGACAGTCTCTGTCAAATTCAGTACTCTAGAGGGAAATTGAATTAATGAAATGAGGGTTACACTTCACTAAGTATCTTGCCATGGACTGGTCATGTCCTGTTTAACATGCTTATCCTGTCCTTCTTTCTTCATGAACAAATAATGTTAAATCTCGGTGATGTTGCAAGTCTAACAAAGCCAAGCTGTTGTAAGGAACAGGGATATGCTGCAAAATATTTTAACAGTGAAATAAGGAGGCAGGAGAATGAGGTTGAGAGGAATAATAAATCTGCCATGATGGAAAGGTAGAGCAGACCTGATAGGCCCAATGGCATAATTCTGCTCTTATAATCATGGAATTCCAAAAAAATTAGGGTCTGAATGAAGCCACATTAGATTGGAATAACAAGGGCATTTTCAATAGTACAATGGAAATGTAGGAGAGGGAAAGCGTTAGGTGTTGAGTTGGATCCATTAACTCTGCCAACATCTCGAGATCTGGCGTATATATAAATGTTTGAGTATGTATGTGTGTCTGTGTGTATTGAGACATGGTGTGTGTTCAGATGGTGCAGACAGTGTAAATGACTTTAGACTTCAATCTTCCCTCAGCTGTGGGCTTCTTCACTTCATCAAAAGAAATATCTGTGCTTAGACAACAGCGTCATCATTGTAAAATGAGATTTTTTTCCAAGTCTTTCCTGATACGCAATTAGGTGGATAATGAAATTAGTTTGGGGGATTATTCTAATGACATACTTTAACAACAAAGGGAGACTGAAATCTGAAATGCTTTGGTGGATGTTGAGGTTGAGAGGTTTGAGAGCCTCGAGCCTCTAGGTGTGAACATCATCAATAGCCTGTCCTGGTTCCAACCACCTTGATGTCTGGCCAAGAAAGCATAGCATTGCCTCTTCTTCCTCAGGAGACTAATGTCTCCATCGCCTTTTATCAATTATCATTGCTTGCAGTGGCAACTGCTCTGCATGTGACTGCAAGAAATTGCAGACTGTTGTAGACACAGCGCAGCACATCACGGGAACCAGCCTCTCATCTATTGACTCTCAGTAAAGTAGCCGGCATAATCAAAGATCCCATCCACCTTGATATTCTGTCTTCTTCACACTTCCATTGGGCAGAAGATACAAAAGCCTGAAAGCATGTACAGCAAGCTTAAGGATGTTATCAGTCTCTTGAACGGACATCTTGTATGATAGGATGAACTCTTGGCCTCACAATCTACCTCGTTATGATCACTCACTTTATCATTTACCTGCACTGCTCCTTTTTGGTAGCTTTTACACTTTATTCTGCATCTGTACAGAAAACTTACAAGATGAACTTTTCACTGTATCTTGGTACATGAGAATATATAAACTAATAACAATATTAATAAACTACTAATAGTCTTTCTCCCAGGACAGACAAGTCTAAAATTAGGTTTAAGCTGAGAAGAGAAAGTTTTAAAGGGAATCTGACAGGCATGTTTTTCACACAAGGGTGCTGTCTTTATGGAAGGAGCTGTAGAGGCAGGTATAATTACAATGTTCAAAAGAAAGTTGGGCAGACAAATGAACAGGAAAGATTTAGGATATGGTCCAAATTCAGGCAAATAGGACTAGCTCTGGTAGGCACCTTGGCCTGCATGGACAAGTTGGGTGAAAGGCTTTGTTTCAGTGTTGTATAATTCTATAACTCTATGAAATTGATTTATGGTCAATTCCTGGACTTTCAGTCCCTTAGAAATGTCAAAATGAAACCCTGTCTTCATTTGGCTAGTGCCCTTAAAAGTTAGCCTGCTCAGGCACCAGCAGTATAGTGCGTACGGCTGGCAGGTTTCCTACATTACAAGACAATTTCATTGACAGTAATGCACTCAGGGAGACCCCCTAATGCAAACGATTCCTACTTAAATCAGATTTATAACTTTACAAATTCCCATGATGCTCCTCCATGTTTTAAATCTCCTGCAGAAACCATTTTTTTGCATAATGGTAGCTTGTGGTAAGATTGAATTCTCCACAGGGAATACAAAGGACATTGCAGGATAGAATTCTGTCTCTAGCTTCCAGCATTGAAGGGAAGCTGGAATGCTGTCTGCCCATTGCAATCCCCACTGATATACAATTGTATTGAGGAGGTTGACTAAACAGCTGGTTTGCACCGTTTTGCTTGTTCCCCACTCTGGAAGATTAACCCCCTCAACTGCTGAATGCAGCCTACACCAGAGAGATGAATCTCACCCTCTCACCCCGAGCACCCTCTCTGCTTGCCTCTGTAGCTCGTTTCTTGGAGCAGGCTGTGTCAGACACGGTGCTGTTAGCAGCTGGGACGTGGAGGCTGCAATCTGCCAAGGCCTCTTCCACCATCCTCTTAATTTCCATCGAGGATGCACAAGCCGTGGTTGCCCGAGGGGCTGTGATCTTGTGAGCAGCAACTCCCCAGCTGGTGAGCTTCTTTTTGGGGGGGGGGGGGGGTGCGGCGGTTATATGACAGCGAGAAATGTTGGTTATAAGGTGAACTCTTCAATTTAAGTGCTCTAATAAAAGTTTTGTTTTTCATTTTTGAGAGCGCAATAAAATAAACCTCTTTAACCTCTTGTATGCTGAGAATTCAAAGGCACCTTCACCTGCGCTAGTAATGCTGTGCGCAGTGGTTAAAAATAACAATGGCAGGCAAAACAAGCTGGAAGTCCAGGCTAATAAATCATCTGGTAAACGAGACCCTAAGAGCTTCAATGACCTAGAGGTGTCCTTTGTAAGAGGGTGTAAGCAGTCAGGAGGACTGACTCTCCGGGCTTTGTGCAAATGTAACAAAATAAAATATGGTTTACAGCAGACTCTCAATGTGACAGATTAATACTCATTTAGATTGTGTTCTGTGCCGGTTCTGGATCTCCTGGATGTATGACAGAGCCCTGCCATTTGGCCAGTTTGGGATCATTGGAGAGCTGCAGGCTGACTGCACATGGCACATTAAAATGTACATTTTCATTAATGGTATATAGAACAGTATAGCATGGGAAGAGATCATTCAGCCCATAATACTGTGCTGAACTAATTAAATGAGTCATTAAATGCCTAACTAAACTAATCCCTTCTGCCTACATAATGCCCATATCCCAGCATTCACGTGCTCTCCAAGAGCCTCGACCACCTCTGGCAAAGCATTCTTGGCACCCGCCACTCTCTGTGTCAAAGAACATCTCCTGCACATCTCCTTTAAACTTAACCCCCTCTGACATTAAATCCATGCTCTCTATTATTAGGCACTCTGACCCTGAGAACCCCATCACCACTACTTTATCATTTCCTGTCAGAATCACCTATGTACAGACACTCCTGTGCCCAGCATCACTTTGTGGATATCCGATTAATCTATGTATATAAGCTATCTTATGTATTTATATTTATTGTGTTTTTATTATTCTGTTCTGTAACTTATTGAGTTTTTTAAAATCCAAAACAATAATTTGTTTCTCCTTCACACTTGTGTATTTGAAATGACATTAAACAACCATGAACCTCGAATAAAAGATACTCAATCTTTGTCTGTCATAATCTTATGAACTTCTCTTGGGTTTCTCCTCAGCCTCTGCCATTCTAGAGAGAACAACCCCAGCTTGTCCAACCTCTCCTTACAGCTTATTCCCTCAAATCCAGGCAGCATCCTGGTAAACCTCTTTTGTACCCTCTCCAAAGTCTCCACATCCATAGACGACCAGAAATGAGTGCTTTTAATGAGGAAAACTGTTGATTAATTGTTGAGTAGTTGGTCTTACAGAATTGAGAATCACTTTCTGTTTATCTTAATTTATAGTATATATTGTTTTGCACTGTATTGCTACTTCAAGATAACAAATTTCATGACATAGGTTGGCGATGATAAACCTGATTCAGGTTCTGATTCAATGTAGGGACCCCTTCTTTTCCTTCTCTATCGGTTGCAAAATATTCAGGAGTTTGATCTGGAATTTTCCTAAAGCATCATTAAAGCAGAGTTTTTGGCATCATCACATTGCTGAGATTACCATGTGAAAGAATTGGCCACTATTTTGCCACCATTCCTACAGGCTTGAGTCTTCAAAACTACAGTGAAAAAGTTGCATATTCCTGAAGATGTTGTAGAAATGCAGGTGTAAAGACCTCTATTCTACGGGACCACAGCAGGAGGGCCATTTGAAGCAAGGTTGCCAACTTTGGGTGGATGCTTTCCTGTCCCTGAGTTGGTCTCTCTTTTTAGGGTGAGGCTGAAATGAAGTGGGATTGAAATAGCTGAGTGTTGCTAAATAACAGTCACATACACTGAAAATTAATGCATTTTGGAATGTCCTTTCTGTAGCATGATTTTGAAATATGTACAATGACAATCTTAAGTATACATGACCAGCCACAAACCAGCTGCTAATACACTGTTTCATAGGATTGCTTTTATATTTATATTTAATGTTTTTATTGTGTTATTAATGCTTATTTTGCTTCTTAAGCTGCATTGGATCTGGAGAACGAATCATTTAATTGTCCTTGTGCACTAAAGAATGGCAATAAATAAATCTCATATCTTGAAACTTGACAAGCACCTTTTCCTTGTCGAAACATTCAAACTTTGCTTTTGTTAAGCATTCCACTGGGCAGCATGGCAGTGAAGCAGTTAATGTAACACTTAGCATTGACAGTGATTTCGATTGAAGTCCAATTCCTGCCACTGTCGGTATTGAGTTTGTACGTTCTCGCCCTGAAAGTGTGGGTTCCCACATTCCAAAAGTGTCTGGATAGAGTTAGTAAGTTGTCCCAAATAAATTAATGGTTCTTCACTTTACGCCATTTCGGCTTAAGAAAAGTTTCATAGGAACACCCTACCTTTGGGGGGGGGGGGAGCACCTGTATTACTATATGTGTTATGTGTGTGAGTTATATGTAATTGTTGTGCACCTTGCTTTGGAGGAACATTGTTTTGTTCAGTGGTTTTCATATATATGGTTGAAATGACAACAAACTGAACTTGAAATTGAAATATCCTCTCTATATCCACTCTACTCGAGCCTGTCAGTATCCCCTTACAACCAAAGGATATCCAAAGGATATCCAAAGGATGTTACAGCCAGTCAAATACTGGTTTGATTTTCATGTTTGGTTTGAAAGAATCTATTCGCCTCATCAGGTCTTCCCCAGCTCTCCAAGCAATCCTATTCCCCAGCACATTTCCCTGTAACCTTACTGTAATCACACGCACCCTCGTTGACTATTCCACTGCCCATTCATGCTAGGAGTAATTAACAGCAGGGAACTAATCTAACAACGAAGATGTGTTTTGGATGTGGGTGGAAGCCCACTAAGACACAGGGAGCACACATGGAAACTACACACAGACCAAACCAGAAGTCAGAATCAAAGCTGGGCTGCTAGAGCTGTGAAGAGTGTCACGGAGTCAATGAGTCATAGAAAAGAGGCATAGCGTAATATAGCATGAAAGCAGGCCCTTCAGCTCAGCTCATTAATGCTGGACCATGATGTCAACCAAGCTAGTCCCATGTGCCCACGTTGCCCATATCTCTCCAAACCCCTTCTATCCACATACTTATCCAAATGTCTTTTAAATGTTGTTATTGTATCTGCTTCGGCTACTTTCTCCAGCAGCTCAGTCCATATACATACCAATCCCTGCATGAGGAAGTTGCCCTCAGATCCTCTTTTAAATTGTTCATCTCTCACACCTTAAATGCATACCCTCTAGTTTTTAGGTTCTTCTTCCTTGGGAAAAAGACTGTATGCATTCAACCTATCTATACCCCTCATGATTTTGTAGACCTCAGTAAGAGGGGCTCCCAAACTATTTTTATGCCAGGGACCAATATCATTAAGCAAGGGGTCCGTGGAACCAGGATTGAAACTTTGGCTCCATTAAATCACTCCTCAGTCCCCTACACTCCAGAAGGAAAAATCTTAAAGACTTACAGCATGGAAACAGGTCCTTTTGCTCACTGAGTTTGTCTCAATCATCAATCATGTATATTAATCCACATTAATCCTATTTGTTATTCTCCCTCCTCCTTACAACTCCCCACATATTCCACTGTTCACTCACACATCAGAAGCAATTTATGGCTTTCAATTCATTTGCCAGGCTATGTTACTTTGGGACGTTCGAGGAAGTGAGAGCCCCTGCAGGACACTCACACACTCACCAGCTCCGCACAGACAGCACCCGGGGTCTGGTCGAGCTCAGCTGTTGTGAGCCCTGCCCTGTGCTTTTCACTGTCTAGCCACTAATGTCGTACTCAACTTACATCTAATAAACTCCCAGCAACTAAGTAATATTGGCATCATTTATTTCAGTGATGCTGATGAATGTTAAGTAAATTTATTATCAAAATATGTATATGTCACCAGTTACTACTACCCTGAGATTTACTTTCTTGTGGGCATTCACAGTAGATACAAAGAATCACATTAGAATCAACGAAAACCTATCCACAAACAGAGGCAGATGAATGAGGGGTAAACTTTAGTCTGGCCAGCATAGATTTCCCCCGGGTTTTGAAAGTATTGCCCAAATGTGGTGGTGGCATCTGTTAGTCTCCCGAGCCCATGGATCTGCACCTGGAAAGTCCACAGGAGTGGCCTCTCCAGGGCATAGGCCCGGGCAAGGTTGTATGGGAGACCAGCAGTTGCCCATGCTGCAAGTCTCCCCTCTCCATGCCACCAATGTTGACCAAGGGAAGGGCAAGGGCTGATACAGTTTGGCACCAGTGTCATCGCAGGAGTTGCCAGAACGAGGTTGAAGGCAACGTCGGACTGTCTTAGGGACTCCAGCTCCGGATTTGTCCTCATGGTTTACTCCCGAAGCCTTTCCCTTGAGTGGGTATGGCCGCAAGACAGCGGCGGTTTGCCCAAATGACTGAAGCTAAATTCCAGTCCGGCTTTCAGCCTGAATTACAGAGTTCCAGAGTTGGGACAGCGGTGTGAGGAAATGTCACAGAGTGTCCCAAATACAACTATTACTCAAAGACATGTCCAACATGAGCAAATCTGTCATAAAAACAAGTTCACAATGACTGCACCCTACAAATCATCCTACAATTCTCTTTTAGTAAAACGGTCTCAAAAAGTATCTGGACGATACCCGGGCATCTTCAATACCCTAAAGAAGGATTGGTCCTTTCTTTGGAGCCAGGCTGAATAGACCTTGCTTAGAATGTTCCTCAGGATGCCTTGCTCATGTCAGATGAAAGTTTGATGTCCCCAGTAATGGAATCTCTGCTGAAAGATATTTATTACTCCATTGGTTTTTAGGATTCAGTGATGAAGATCGATTCGGAAAGGTAGTGAGAGATAATAATAACACAGACAAAATGGAAAGGAATTGCCCATAATGGAGGGACATGGAATGTTAGCTTGAGGGCAGGACTTGATGTGGTCTACAAACTGTGTCTCCCCATGATAATAATTTCCAGATTAGGGTTTCTGCACACTACAAACACAAGTCATTCTGTAGATGCTGAAAATCCTTGGCAACACACACAAAATGCTGGGGGATCTCAGCATTTAGGGAGAGGAATAAAGAGTCGATGTTTTGGGCTGAGACACTTTATGCACCCATCCATTGCCAATGTCTCATGAGCCAGTTCACATGGAACCTGTGAAAGCACAGTCAACGAGCCACACTTTTGTAAGATGGGGCTGGCAGGTGCTGGAAATCTGGAGCTCACAAAGAAGAGCTGGAGAAACTTGATGGAACAGGCAGCATCTATGTAGGGAAATGAACAGTCGATGTTTTGAGTCTAGACTCTTCATCAGGACCAAGATTATTTTTACTAAGATGCTCCGCATGAAGTAATATAGCACTCGCAAGTTACAATGAATAAAGCTACCATTCCATAAGGTCTTTCGCTGAGACAGTTAGAAACCAGTTATGAGGAGTTTTATGGATAATGCAAGAATAATGAATGATAACTCATGGTAGATGTTGTCATTGAATTACTTACGAAATGCAACATCTCTTGTGTAAAGAAACATGAAAGATTTTTGGACATTTTTACAAACTGTGGTCAATGGAAGTTTGTGGATTATTGAATAGATTATTGAGAATCTGAAAATTGGAATGTTGCAAAAACTGAGGAAGTTGAAGATCACTGGGCGAGGGCAAAGATTAACTGTGACTCTGGTGATCGCCCCTTTCACTTTGGTGCTGGTGGATATTGACAATTGGAGCTTAGGTTCAAAGCCATGGGTGAATGTGAGCTGAGAATTTTTAAAAATTGAATCAGTGATGATGCAGACACAGAATATCACCTTTCTGAAAAGTGTCTGGATGAGCTCTTAACATGACTTGACTGATTGAGCAAAGGACTGGGGCTGGTGGGAATAACCCATGCCTGTAAGCAGGGTAGTTACTGTTCCCACACCTCAGGAAACTCTATTTTGGACCAAATGACTCTCCTCTATGCCATGAATTTCTATGGCTCTCTATTTACTCCATGTTGTTTAGTGACTGTACTCAAGGTGGACATTACCACCGGGAAGCCATCAGCCACTTTTGATACCTACACATGAGAGGAACAGCAAGAGACGTCACACTACAAAACTACTGTCTAATTGCATTACATCTGTGGGACTGTTTGCAGTGTTGTCCAATACTGGTGAGCAAAGAGATGCGGAAGAGTTTTCCCATTAGAATTGAGCAGGTACTGAAGGAAGGTCATAATCTAGAGATGGCCTTTAACCTGTTCCTCCAATCAATGCTATCATCGCTGATAAACCACATAACTGAAATAATTTGTTAATAGAATAGTAATCTCATACACAAAATGAACAATTAACCTAATCTCAATTGTTAATTGCTGAAGTGAATTTCAAATTTCTAATGCCCTCAGTATAGAGAAGTGCTGTTGAACTTTATTCTGGAGGGTTTGTTTCTGAATTGTACATCATCCTTCCTTGGTCTGAATGTCAGACCATCAGGAATTCTATCTTTCTTTCTACTCTAACTGAATAACATCTTTGAACAATTTACCATACAACTCAAATTCCAGGAGTGACGTGGGCCAAGAGCTGACAAAAGGGATTAGGCACCATTGGCTTAATTAGTACAGCACAACATCATGGGCTGAAGGGTCTATTACTGTGCTGTAATGTTCTATGTTCTTAACTCATAGAGTCATGCAGTTGCACCACAAAGAAGGCAGCCATTGGGCCCAAACATGATTCTGCCAGTCAAGATGTATTTCCAAAACTAATTTCATTTCCCAGCACTTGGCTCATATCCCTCTCAATTCTTATCCTCCATATACCTGTCCACTCATTTCTTAAACATATTTACTGTACTTGCAACACACACAAAATGCTTTAGTCACTTCGTCTAGCAGTTTGTTGTATCTATCTATGCCTTGTAAAAAAGGTTGCCCCTCAGGTTCTTATTGAACCTTACAAATGTAAACCCTTTTCCTTTCCTTGCATCCTTTCTAGACAGAACAGCTCTTAATACTCCAGCAATGATCAAACCTGGTCTTTGTAGATCTGCAGCTTAACTTCCACCGAACCATACTTCAAAATTCTAGAAATATTTTGAATTGACTTGGAATCTTCTAAATTCCAAGGAGTCCAAGCTCCAGTTGTGCAATCTCGCCTTGCAATTTAACATTTTAAGACATTTTTCCCTGAGTAGGTTGAGACTCCTTACAATTAACACCACTAAATTAAAGACCATCAACTGGGCATTCATGGAACAGCAGCTGAGCTCCTTCTAGACAATCCCTTTCAGCTTGCCAGCTAGAGGAATTAATTACAGAGATCTGAACTAAAGTTTGCAAAGGTAGAACACCAGATGTGAAGATAATAACTTTTTTTTGTTGGTACAGCTGTACGCACTCAGTAGCCATATTATTAGGTACCTCAAGTACCTAATAAATGGTCACTGATTATATGTTTGTGGTTTCTGCTGCTGCAGCCCATCCACTTCAAGGGTCAATGTGTTGTGCATTCAGAGATGCTTTTCTGCACTGTTCTAACATGTGGTTATTTGTGTTACTATCACCTTTCTGACAGCTTGAACCAGTTTGGCCATTCTACTATGACCTCTCTTATTAACAAGGTATTTTCGCCCACAATACTGCCGCTCACTGAGTGTTACTTGCAACATTCTTTGTAAACTCTAGACACTGTTGTGCAGAAGATCGGCAGGTTCTGAGACACTCAGATCACCCCATTTGGCATCACAATCGTTCCATGGTCAAAGTCACTTAGATCGTATTTCTTCCCCATTCTGATGTTTGGTCTCTCAACACAGCACCATATTTTTATGCATCGAGTTGCTGCCACATGACTGGCTGATCAGATATCTGAATTAATGAGCAGATGTACTTCATAAAGTCACCACTGAGTGTATACTTCCTACTGTATTTTACCATTGATCATTAGACCATATGATATAGGAGCAGAATTGGGCTATTCAGCCCACTGAGTCAGCTCTCACATTTCATTATTTAACTATATAATTTTTATTCAACTCCATTCCCCTGCCTTTTTGTTGTAATCCTTAATGCCCTCACTAATCAATCTCTGCCTTAAAAACACCCAATACCTTGGCCTCCATAGCCCCCTGTGGCAAAGAATTCTACAGTTTCATCACCTCTGGCTAAAGACATTTCTCCTTATCTTTCTGGCCATTTCAGTCACTTTTAAATGGGCCCAGGCTAGATTACTAACCCCCCCCCCCTCAATTTAGAACATACAAGTGAACCACTATGAAGAAGCAAAAGACATTGTCATTGCATGGATTTTTCCAGAATAGATCATGGTGTTTGGATATACTGGCTATGCCTCATTGGAATATTATGCTAGTCCTTTCAAGGTGCTTTTCTAGCTTCTTTGATATTTGGCAGTGTTGTTCATGGCTCACTGGAGAGCATGGTCACCTCTGCCTGGGTGCTGGTGAATTTGTTGCATTCTCAAAGTCCAAGCTTAAAAGTCCAGGCTGTAGTAAAGAAATGCTACAATGTTATTTTGAAGATCCTGTCTGCTGATATAAAACATCTTATGGCATTACGCTGAAGAGCAGGAGTTCTGGCCACCAGCTCACTTTCAGGTTGAAGTAGCTTATCGCTCATGACCATATAGTTTTATGGGATCTTGCTGTTCTTGACAGTGCATCAAAAAGAACTTCCATTGGCTGTACAAAATACAGGAGGAAATCTGCAGGTCAGGCTGCATCTGTGGGGAGGAATAAAGAGTTGACGTTTCAGACCGAGATGCTTCATCATCTGCTCCGATGAAGGATCTCAGCTCAAAGCGTTGACTTTTTAATTCCTCTCCATAGATGCTGCCTGATCTGAGTTCTTCCAGAATTCCGTATGCGTCACTCTAAATTTCCAGCATCCGTAGAACCTCTTGTGCTTTTAATTGACTGTGATGTGCTCTGGTATATTATCAGACTCTGAAAATGCTGCAGAAATTCCAGCCTATCTTCCTCTGTGGCTCAGCAATTTACCTGTGGGGGCGAGTCTGACAATTTCTCTGGAAAACAAAAAAATCTCTTTTGGATTGAAGAATAAGTACTGGCATTGGCAACGATAATGGATGCAAGTGTTACACTGTTTCATGACATGCCACAGCTGTTTTCGTAGAGAAAATAAAGTACTTAAACAGGTTAGCGCATGCTTTACAGTACCGGTGAATAAGGTTCAATTCCCGCCGCTGCCTGTACATTCTCCCCGTGATCGCGTGGGTTTCCTCCAGGTGCTCCGGTTTCTTCCCATGGTCCAAAGACATACTGGTTGATAGGTTAACTGGGCATTGTAAATTGTCTCGTGATTACACTAGGATTAAATTGGGGAATTACTGGGTGGCGAGGCTAGAAGGACCGATTCTGCATTGTATCCCTATAAATAAATAAATAAACTCCAATGCTAAAATGATGGATGCAGAAATATCTTCAGCACTTGTGTTTCAATAAAGAATGACTGCAAAGTCATAGTCCAGAAATACATCTCTGCAACAGTGACAGTGCTTCAAAAAGAAGCTTAATTGACTGCGTCACAGCTGTTTCGGTCCAGAAAGTATTCTCTTTTTCTTTTAGATATATTTGTAAATAACTAGGTGAGCCGCATTGTGCTGTGCTGCTTAGTGGCGTTTCTGGCTGAGGAGAGTCATGGTGCTAGATTTTGCATTAAAGATGGATTAGGAGGAACCCCTGGCTGACATTTCCCTCCAAAGTACATTACCCAGGTGAGCGCACAACAGGAACAGCTCCTGTCATCCATTCAAAAGGTCAGCTCTTTGGCAAGTTGGGAATCTCATTTAGATCCTGCTTGGCAGTTTAGTGAGCTAATTACGCGGGCTCTGAAATGGGCCACCTGATATTTTAGCGAAGCAATTTTAGCATACACTGCACCAGATTAATTTCGAGGTTCTCCATCAGCCTATGAAGCTAATACTGGGTCTCAATCATTAGCTCCTAAGAGATGATGGGCAGAACTTAATTTGATAACTTTGAAGGTCACTATGTTGGCATGGAGAGACCTCACACAATATCCCATAATATACCTGCCATGACAGAAACCTCTGCAATGTTTGGGTTTTTGCTAGTTTTTTTTTAACTCAGTCAAACTGATCTGAACTGACACATATGATGTGTAGGGAATTGACAAGGAATGAGATACACTGGCCAGGTATTTCTGGTTCACTGAGTCCCTGGTATTAAAGGACTAAATTATGAGACAGGCTACACAAACTTGGCTTGTGCTCACTTGTGGTTGAAGGATGATCTAATTGAAGTATTTAAAACAGTAAAGACAATCAGGAGTGTTGGCATAAAACTACTTCTGCTAGTAGGCAGATCAGCACATGGGTGTGGGGGACAGAGAACAACAAATGGTGAAAGGTAGCTTCTCATCGAACATGGACAGAATAACTATGTTATTTTATATGGCCACCTCCAGTGAGTGCTGCACTGACAGAAGAGACATCTTTTGGAAAAGAAATGAAGTATTAAACCGAGGCCGTATCTGACCATTAGGTGGATACAATAGATCTATATGTGCTGACTCATAATTGGCCAGGTTTCACAGTTCATCTGTTGTCCATTGGCACAGCCTCAGAACTAAAAGACATCTGTTTAAAAAGGAATTTCTTCAGACAGCGGGAAATTGGTGGAATTTGTTGCAAGAAGTTATTAGGTGTACTTAAGGAAGAAATTGATAAGATTCTTGAACCCATCTTGATTCTTGATGGGTAAAAAGGTTAAAGATTACAGGGACAAAGCAGAAGAGTGAGGTTGAAACATCAGCCATGATGCAATGGCAGAAGAGACTGGATGGGCTGAATGGCCTAATTTTGGTATCTTATAGTTTCACAGGATGACAGGGATTTGTGAGAAATTTTGTGCCATTATCCCAATGTTATTCTAGAACTGTTTCCAGCTATTGGTTATGTACACCATGCCTGCCCATGTTCACAGAGACTGCAGATTTAGATGGTCAGGCTGAAGTTGTGGGATGGGCTCTCATTCAGTAGCTTCCATTTTCTAAAACACTCAGTGAGCTTAGGGTGCTCTGTGTCTCCACCGAAGATGATCTGCACACAGTTACGTATTTTAAAGACACCTAATTATTAACCAGAATATTCAAAGAGCAAACTGGACTCTCTTTAAGAAATGTTACAATTAATTTCAGACTGAATTCATGCTGAATAATAGTTTGGAATTGTTTTTTTAAACTCTGATTTTGCTCTCTTCTCTGCCTCTTTCATCTGCTAAAAGCCATGGCTGAGTTCTAAGTGGTGTGTGACTTTAAGAGAATGTTGATATTTCAGCATGTTGTAAGATGGCGGCAAAGAGTGGAGCTATGAACTAGTTCCAACGATTCTTCAAATCCAGAGAGAAGATCTTCCTCTAAAGTTCAAGCCTGGGGGGGAGGTGGTGGTGGGGGGCAAATAGCAATGATACTTTACACCATCAAGGAAATCTCCAAAAAGCACTGCCTCAAAAATTTGGCATCCATTAGTAAGGACCCCCACCACTGAGGACATGCCCTCCCTCCTTTCTACCATCAGAGAGGTGGTACTGGAGCCTGAAGACACACACTCAATGTCTTAGGGACAACATCTTCCCTACCACCATCAGACCTCTGAACAGACAATAAACCCACGAACACTACTACACCATTTTTTCCTCTTTTTTTGCACTATTCATTTAATTTTTATATATATTTCTATATATATATTTCATATTTTATGCATTGTACTGTACTGCTGCTGCTGCAGCAAATGGTATTATTTAATAATAATAAACCTGATTCTGATTCTGTGGTCTAACTTTAGGAATGCTGAACCCTCAGCTGCTTGTAACCTTCACATATCACAGGTACTAATCATGCTGTAGATTTAGTGGACCACCAATGCTTCTTAATAGTAGCACACTGTTATAAGTTTGCCAGCAGACTGCTTTCCCCAGGGTAACTGCGACTGCTCTTAATCACCTGCAGGACAAATCTGTGCAATTCTATTTCTGGATATTAAAGGACAAGTGCTGGTATAAGTCAAACATTGAAACAATTGAAGCAGCAAGCCTTAAAAAACGAGTATTATCTCCTGTGGCAGAGAACGATGCTGCTCTTTTTCAGTGACTCGTGTTCTCCACCGTGCCTGAAGGTGATGAGTCCATATCCTTCCTCAAAGACTAACATAATAGGCGATGCTCCAGTACAGGAGTGAAGGAGTGGGTGCAGTGTCAGAAGATTGGGTGTTCATTAAATTGAAGGCTGATTTGATTTCCTGGGTGGAGATCCAAAAAAATCCACGGATCTGTTTTGAAGAACAGCAAGTGAACTTCCACCTCTCTTACTTCATCCTGGCTCAATCCACACCAAAAGCAAAACAGACTGATCATCATCACTGAATATATGAATCTGCTGCATGTTAGGGTGGCTGCCCCACTTTCTGTGACACTGAGAACACCTCAAAACTATATTTCATTTTTTTAAAAACCTTTTGGGCTATTGTAAAAAAGTCAAAAATAAAATCTAGCCTTCCTTTTTCTTCCTAATACAACTCAAGTTTGCACTAAACAGATTTGAACTTACAGCCCTCGACAGTTCCAGAATGGGCTCTCTTACTGTGGATAAGTTATTTACAAATATAGGAACTGGATTGATGTTATTCGGAGGTTCTTTGGGTTTGTGGGGATTTGGCATGGGGCTGTCTCATAGCCCTGGGATATCCTGGCTTCTTCAATGCTTTCTAAGCAGGCCATGAGGATTCAGATAAATGTAATCTCAAGCTCTTCCAACAGTTTGCGACAGAATGATGTAAGGTAAGTAATCTTTAATGTCCGTGTATCAAGTATATGTTACAAAGCAATTTCATATTTGTTGTTAGCAGAATCTCAGATGGTGTACAAGAGTGAGTTAGATTTTCAGGTCGAGCAGTGTTGCAACAACAACCGTGCACTCGACATTAGTAAGACAAAGGCATTGATTGCAGACTTTGGGAAAGGGAAAATACACCAGTCATCATCAAGAGGCTAGGAGTGGAAAGGGTGAGAAGCATATTGATGCAATCATGAAGAAAGTACACCGTTAGGAGTTTGAGATTTGATATCACTGAAGACGCCAGTAAATTTCTACAGTTCTACCTTGGAGAACATTCTGGCGGGTTGATTACCTCCACTGGTATGGAGGTTCCAATGCACAGGATAAAAAAATAAACACTGCAGAAAGGTTGCAGACACAGCTAGCTCCATCACAGTCACTCGCCTCCCCGCCATTGAGGGCATCTTCAAAAAGTGGTGCCTCAAGAAGGTATCATTCATCAATAAGGACGATCATCATCCAGGACATGCCTCTTGTGACTACTACCATCAGGGACGAGGTGCAGGAGCCTGAAGACACACCACATATTCAACATTTTAGGAACAGCTTCTTCCGCTCTGTCATCAGATTTCTGAACGGTCCATGAACCCATGAACACTACCTCACTATTTTGTTCTCTTTCTGCAAGATTTATTTATTTGAGATATATTTCAAACTATAACTTATAGTATTGCATGGTACTGCTGCCATAAAACAACAAATTTCAAAACATATGACAATGATAATAAACCTGAGTCAGATTCTGACTCTGACCGACTAGTAGAAAGAATCTGCAGGCCACACTACCAATCTTTAGTCTAACCTACACCATTGGCTTGGTTTGCTAGGTTCAGGGAGACACACGACAATTGTTACCACACAGGAATAGGTCATTTAGGCTACGTCCACACTACACCAGATAAATCTGTAACCAAAGCCTTTTCTCTTTATTTTTACCTTCCGTACACACTAAAACGGCATTTTCGTCCCCCGAAACTGGAGCTTTTCAGAAACGCTTTCCAGGGTGGGTATTTTTGAAAATGCCGCTTAGGCAGATCAGTGTGGACGGGGTAACCGGAGAAATCTGAAAAGGCTGTCAGACGGCAGCACGCCATTTCATTGTTTTCTTGAATGCAACCTAACAATTTCAGAACAGACTGCACCGAGACTGAAGCCAGAAGAGTTAGAAATGTACTCACCAAATACTTTGAACAAACACGAGGAAATCTGCAGATGCTGGAAATTTGAAGAGCACACACAAAATGCTGGTGGAACACAGCAGGCCAGGCAGCATCTGTAGGGAGAAGCGCTGTTGATGTTTCGGGACGAGACCCTTCATCAGGACTCATACTTTGACCCATAACTTACTGAATAAATAAGTATACTCACTTTGCTCTGTTTTCTGTCCTTGCTCGTATGAAGGTGGTTTACCTATTTATGCAAATACTTCTGTGACAATAGATGTGTAACAGCCTAATGTAATGTTGTATGGAAATACTAGATGATACTGATGCAGACATGTTTTATACATTTAACAAGGTGCTTTATTAATGCAACAGTTAGTCAGTTTTTCAATGTTCGTCGTCAGCCGGGTTATACAGTCTGTGAACTCCCTGTCGGTTGCCTCCATACGCTTCAGTATTTGTTTATTTTTTACTTTTAAATCCTCCTGCGCGAGAGCCAACAGCTGTCAGTTGTTTAAGTTTTTCTAGTCTGTAACTGAAAAAACATGCACCGTCTTTCACGGCAAGATTCGACTCCAAACATGTCGCTTGTTTTTGGTAGATGTGTCCTGCGCATGCGCTGTTGGAGGAGATTCGCCAAAATCTCCATTTCAATGTGGACAGAGATTTTTTTTAAATGCCTAGTGTGGACGCCTGTTGTTTTTACGTGAAACCGGCATTTTCAAAATTATCCTGTCTAGTGTGGAGGTAGCCTTAGTTGGACAGTCCATTCTCCAGTTTACATGCAACACTTATCACCTTCCCTCTCTTTCCATTTCACTCCACCTGTTTCTCCATGTGTTACTCTCAAACTTATTTCTAGTTCTTGATAAAATTAATTCTACATTCTCACATAATCCAGAAATTTGTCCTGGATTCTTTTTTGCAATTAGTAGTGCATGTCATTTACCCTTGGTCCTTGGTTTCAGATTCAGATTCAGATTCAGTTTATTGTCATTTAGAAACCACAAATGCAATGCAGTTAAAAAATGAGACAACGTTCCTCCAGAATGATATCACAAAAGCATATGACAAAACAGACTACACTAGAAAATCCACGTAAAGTTTGGCAATCCCCAATCCAGAGTCCGGAGAGGCTGCTGCGTATTAATATCGCACTACCGTCTTAACGCGTTCCCCGGAAAGGAGCTCCAAATCCACCAGACAAACAAGACCAAAAACTAAAGCTACGAGACCTGCACAAAACCACATAGTTACAACAGTGCAAACAATAGTATAATTGATAAAAAAACAGACCATGGGCACAGTAAAAATAGTCCAAAGATGTTAAAGGACTATAAGTTCAAAAGAAATCACCACACCGTTTCCACAAGACCCCAGAGTCCGGACAGACTCGCCATCCCACGCCGGCAGCAGAAGGGAATACCCCCACTATGGACTTCCACAGCGCCACCGGACTCAGCCTCACAGACGCAACATACACCGAAAGCGACCCGACCGCAGCGGACTCCGAGTCCATCGAACCTCCGAGCCGACGACCATCCCCTCCGGCACAGCTTCTCCAAGCACCATCCTCTGCCGAGCATATTAAGACGGCCCCGCCAACGGCCATTGGCAACGTGACCCTGAGGACTGGGGGCCTGTTCTTCCCAGCAGAGACCCGGACCTCACAGCAGCAGCAGCAACAAAGAAGGTCTTCCTGGAGTTTTCCCGATGTTCCTCCATGCTCGATCGTTTTCAATCGATTATGATTGCGCACGGCACCCCACTTCACAAATAACAGATAATCAGCTCCAGAGTGGCTGCTGCAAGCTGTGTCGCGTCGCCATCTTGGTTCCTGCACATGTAAGCATCTGTCAAACCCTTTCATTATCTTACAAACCTCTGCCAAGACCCTCCGCAGCCTTCAATTTTCTAGTCAAAGGAGACTAAGATCTTGGGTTAAATCTGCTTTAATGTTGCAGAATAAACTGGCAGAAGCACCTCAACACCTCAGTTTACTTTCTGCCTGATAAACTTTTCCACTTCGATGCCTGACTAAAGATTCAGCTCCCACAGTCCTTGCCATTCAAGAACAGTCAGATAACTCACCTGGTTCCCTCAGTATCAGTCTTCCAGCATTCACCTGCGTGGAAAAGATTGGACAAGGAGTTTGGAGACAAAATTAGTCTGATTTAAATCACTACAGAATTTACAAGCACTTATTTTGTATAAGGTTGCATAAACTTTTCCTTACTCAGAAAGATACTGTTGCATACTTACTAATCTTAAAAGAATGCAAAAAAAACCAATCTCCTTAACAAAACAACTTAATTTACTAATCTTGCTCCGAATGACCTCACGCAAGCAGAGTGGTTAAATCCTTGTTTACAGATTTTGTAGCAATATAGTAGGAGGTTTTTTGGCCCATTTAGTCTACGATAGCTGACAGAGCAACCCTATTGGTTAATATTTCTGATGGCTAACCTTTCATCAGCACCAAGAGAAGTTAGAAATTAAGATGGTTAAAGTCAGAGGAAAGCCGGTCGGTGGTGTGGTGGCATCAGCACTGGGCTTTGAGATGAGTGGTGTCAGGTTCGAACGCGGCCGTGTTGGGTTGAGCGTCAAGCCAGCAAATCGGCCTCATAAAAAACAAATGCAAGGTTGCCGCCCGATGTGCCTCAAGGCAAGGAAAGAAACAACAAAGTCACAGAAATGAGGGACGGTTGGAGAACAAAGGGAATATCAGTGATAAGGTGCAGCCTCACCCTTTTAATATATATTACGCTTGTATTTGTTTTTACACAATTTTAAATCTATTCCATATACATATACTGGAATTTCTTAATTTATTATACTTTTTTTCGTCCATATTATGTATTGCATTGAACTGCTGCTGCTAAGTTAACAAATTTCATGATGCATGCTGGTGATAATAAACCTGATTCTGGTTCAATGTAGGGCAAAATCCTTGTGCCCACTAAACAATAGCAGTTGGGGAGTAAAATCACATGCCTGTAGCAGTTCATGATGATCACTTTCATATATAATGAAGTTGAGTGTTAAGTTCTGCATTCCTCCCAAAAAAGTATGCACTTTCTTCTTCTAAATTAGCAGGTGAGAGGGGAATTATTTAAAAAGGACCTGTTAGTTACGTTTTTTCACATAGAGGCTTGCGAGTAAACAGAACAAACTGCTGGTAGTAATGATGGATGCAATTATAAGTTAAAAGTAATTTGGATAGATTTGTGGACAGGAAAGATTTAGTGGGATAAGGGCCAAATGACGCAAGTGGAAACAGCTCAGGAAGACACCTTGATCAGCTTGAACAAGCCGGTCCTAAGGACCTGCTTCCGTGTTGTGTAACTCTGTGATTTATGCAATCTGTAACGAGATCAGCTGAGCCTTTGTTTCTGAGTTCTTTCCCTCTCCCATTTGCGAAGCATCCTCGAGGGCACTTTGAGAAGAGTTGGTGGCATGTGAGCGAGTGAAAGTCATGGCACAAAGTTGCCATTCTGTTACTGCTGCGTTCCCTGAAGCAATTCCCATCAATGGCCAGAAATGAAATCATCACCTCCGCTTCCCCGAAGAATCCTGGAGAACAGACAAGGATTGAAGTCTCTGACAGCATTTGCTGTGAGTGGCAAGTTGTGATTAGTAAAGCAGACTCTATCTTGTAATGTGACAAGATCGTCATTTCACCTGCTCCCTCTGCAAATTAAGAGTTGCTGAAGTTAGTAATGAACTCCGGAATGATGTGCACCGGTGTGAAGCTGTTGTTCATGGCAAGTCATTCACAAAACACCTAGAGATGAAGAGGCAAAGGATCACTGCACTTTTGCATTTTTTTGAAATCGCATCTGTCTGTCCCCAAATGGACAGGGTTAGGAGCGGGGCTGTGGTATAAAGCAATGAGCTTGGGACTCTGACGGTCTCCAGCCATCACAGAGTGATGGGTGAGGCTTCCCAGAGGAGGAGAACATTCACAGGCTTCCATCACTTACCGCCCCACCTCTCCCTCTCAGGATTCAGTCAACATTGCAATCTGGAAAAATGAGCGAAAAGAACTTGACTTGTTCTCTGACAGAAGGAATGCACACTTATTAATCTGGCCTGCAAATGCAGTGCTCGAGGGGCACAAAGGACTTCAAATCTCAGAGTCCAATTATAGAACTGTCATTGTAGATCATGTAAGTTTATTTTCCCTTGTAATAATGACAAACATTCCCAAATGGGACTTTATTTTTTAATTGTCTTGTTCTGTGATTGAGCAGTCTCTGAGAGTATTCGCAATTGTCTGCAGGACATGCAAATTTGTAACACGATGAGATTTCTAAGTCAAAGCACAGGCACAGGCAGAATCTTCCAGAATTATACAGAAAGCAGCCATTTGGAGTAGGTCCATGCATGTATTTATGCTCCATGGGGTCTCCTCCAACCCTCCTTCACCTCACCCCATCACCTTGCATCCCTTTCATCTTCATGTCCATGTCCAGCTTTTCTTTAAACTCTGCTTTCACCGCAATCACACCTTATGCTTCTCAGTTGCCTACCAGCCTCATGAATTTGGGTGTCAAAGGTTACAGGGAGCAGGCAAGAGGGTTCAGAGGAATAATGAGTCACCCATGATGGAATGGCAGAGCAGATTGGCTCAACTGAATTGCCTAATTCTGCTCCTATGTTTTTATGGTATTTTGGTTATATGAATTCTCTTCTGAAGTTACTGGTGGCCATTTTGTCCTTTCAGTTTGGGCTGCCTATATGGGGAGACACCCAATCTGTTTCAACTTCAGATTCTACCACTTGCCTATATACTAAGGGCTATTTAGATTGGTCAATTAACCCAGGAAATAACGAGTGAATCTGCAGATGCTGGAAATAAATAAAAAAACACGAAATGCTGGCAGAACTCAGCAGGCCAGACAGCATCTATGGGAGGAGGTAATAACAACGTTTCAGGCCGAAACACTTCATCAGGAGTGAAGTAACATGGGATGGTGGAGGGGGGATAAGAAGTGGGGGGAGGGATAAAGTAGAGAGCTGGGAAGTGATAGGCTGGAGGGAAATGGGCTAGGGGGAAGGTGGAGGATTATGGGAAATAAAAGAGAAAGAAAGGTAGGGCTGGGGGGAGAGATTATAGTGAGGGGGAAAAGAGAGAGAAAAGGAACCAGACTAAAATAATAGAAAGGGATGGGGGTAAGGGTGGGGGGCAGGGGTATCAACGGAGGTCAATGAGTTGGATGTTCATGCTGGCAGGCAGGAAGCTACCTAGGCGGGAGATAAGGTATTGCTCCATCGACCTGCGTGTGGCCTCATCTTGATGGTAGAGGAGGCCATGGACAGACATGTTGGAGTGGGAGTGGTCTGTGGAATTGAAGTGTGTGGCCACAGGGAGATCCCGCCACTGCTGGAGGACTGAGCGCCGGTGTTCAGTGAAACGGTCTCCCAGTCTGTGGTGGGTCTCCCCAATGTATAAATGGCCACTTCAGGAGCACCAGATAAAGTATATCACCCCAGTTGACTCGCAGGTGAAGTGGTGCCTCACCTGAAAGGACTGTCTGGGGCCTAGGATGGTGGTGAGGGAAGAAATGTAGGGGCAGGTGTAGCACTTCTTCCATTTGCAGGGATAAGTGCCTGGAGGGTGGTCGGTGGGGGCGGGGGGGATGAATGGAGAAGGGAGTTGTGTAGGGAGCAATCCCTGCGGAAAGCCGAGAGTGGGGGGAGGGGAAGATGTAGCTGGTGGTGGGATCCCGTAGGAGGTGGCAGAAGTTACGGAGGATTACACGTTGGATCTGTAGGCTGGTAGGGTGATAGGTGAGGACCAGGGGGTCTCTATCCCTGGTGGGCTGGCGGGGGGATAGGGTGAGGGCAGAGGTGCGTGAAATACAGGAGACGCAATGGAGGGCAGAGTTGATAGTGGACAAAGGGAAACCCCTTTCTTTAAAAAAGGAAGACATCTCCTTTGTCCTAGAATGAAAGGCCTCATCCTGAGAGCAGATGCGGCGGAGGAATTGAGAGAAAGGGATAGCATTTTTGCAGGAGACAGGGTGGGAGGAGGAATTGTCTAGGTAGCTGTGTGAGTCTGTAGGTTTGTAGTAGACATCGGTGGATAGGCTGTCTCCAGAGATAGAAACAGAAAGACCTAGAAAGGGGAGGGAGGTGTCGGAAATAGACCAGGTAAATTTGAGGGCGGGATGAAAGTTGGAGGCGAAGTTAATGAAGTCGATGAGCTCAGCATGCGTGCAGGAAGCAGCACCGATGCAGTCGTCGATATAACATAAGAAAAGAGGAGGACAGATACCGGTGTAGGCTTGGAACATAGATTGCTCCACATGGCCGACAAAAAGGCAGGCTTAGCTAAGACCCATGTTGGTGCCCATGGCTACACATTTAGTTTGGAGGAAGTGGGAGGAGCCAAAGGAGAAAAGGCATTACTTCCTACAAAGCGAAACCCAATGGCATGAATGGCAGCGATGCTTCACTACCAGATGAACTCAATACCTTCTATTCCTGCTTTGAAAGGGAAAATATAACTACAGCTGTGAAGATCCGTGCTGCACCCGGTGACCCTGTGATCTCTGTCTCAGAGGCCGATACTAGGCTGTCTTTAAAGAGAGTGAACCCTCGCAAGGCAGAAGGTCCCGATGAAGTACCTGGTAAGGCTCTGAAAACTTGTGCCAATCAAATGGCAGGAGTATTCAAGGATATTTTCAACCTCTCACTGCTGCTACAGACAGAAGTTCCCACTTGCTTCAAAAAGGCAACAATTATACCAGTGCCTAAGAAGAATAATGTGTGCTGCCTTAATGACTATTGCCTGGTAGCACTCACGTCTACAGTGATGAAATGCTTTGAGAGGTTGGTAATGACTAGGCTGAACTCCTGCCTCAGCAAGAACCTGGACCCATTGCAGTTTGCCTATCACCACACTAGGTCAATGGTAGATGCAATCTCAATGGCTCTTCAAACAGCCTTGGACCACCTGGACAACACAAACACCTATGTCAGGATGTTGTTCATCGTCTGTAGTTCAGCATTCAACACCATCATTCCGTCAATTCTGATTGAGAAGTTGCTGAACTTGGGCCTCTGTACCTCCCTCTGCAATTGGATCCTCAACTTCCTAAATGGAAGACCACAATCTGTGCGGATTTGTGATAATATCTCCTCCTCTCTGACGATCCACACTGGCGCACCTCAGGGGTGTGTGCTTAGCCCACTGCTCTACTCTTTATACACCCATGACTGTGTGGCTAGGCACAGCTCAAATACCATCTATAAATTTGCTGATGATACAACCATTGTTGGTAGAATCTCAGATGGAGATGAAAGGATGTACAGGAGCGTAGTGGAGTGGTGTTGCAGCAACAACCTTGCACTCAACATCATTAAGCTGAAAGAGCTGACTGTGAACAGGAAGGGTAAAATGAAGGACCACATACCAATCCTCATAGAGGGATCAGAAGTGGAGAGAGTGAGCAGCTTCAAGTTCCTGGGTGTCAAGATCTCTAAGGATCTAACCTGGTCCCAACATATCAATGCAGTTATAAAGAAGGCAAGACAGCGACTATACTTCATTAGGAGCTTGAAGAGATTAATACACTCAAAAATGTCTATAAATGGAGAGCATTCTTACAGGCGGCATAGTTGTCTGGTATGGGGGAGGGGTGGGTGGCCTACTGCACAGAACTGAAAAAAAGCTGCAGAGGGTTGTAAATTTAGTCAGCTCTAGCTTGAGCACTAGCCTACAAAGTACCCAGGACATCTTCAAGGAGCGGTGTCTGAGAGGTAGCATCCATTATTAAAGTCCTCCAGCATCCACTTGTTAAAGTGTTACTTTAACAAGTAGATTAAACAGTAACTTAAACAGTTACTTCCTCTCTGCCATCTGACTCCTAAATGGACATTGAACCCGAGAACGCTACCTCACTTTTTAAATATATATTATATCTGTTTTTTGAACCATTTTTAATCTATTCAATATAATGAAATTAATTAATTATTATTTTATTTTCCCCTCTTCTTCTGTATTATATATTGCATTGAACTGCTGCTGCTAAGTTAACAAATTTCACAACATATGCTGGTGATAATAAACCTGATTCTGATTCCAAAGTGGTGCAAAGAGACCGCATGGTGGAACTATCTCTCACTTATTTTATCCTGACCCATGAAACTAAAGATTGTAGGGTCATCCTCACTTCAGTATTGGGCAGGGGTTTGGGTGGGGAATGTGGCAGTGAAAGAATATTCTTGGATTTTCATTTTGGTATGAAAGAGTGTTGCCTGATATCAACAACAATCAACACTTCCATAATGGTAAAGCATACGATTTTGACCTAATATTATTGCGTATCCCACTCTGGATCTTTCCTCACTCTATACAAACTAAGGTATAGCATCAGAGCTACCCACTGTCCTTCTGCCTTGAAGAATATGCCTTAATTCGCAGTTAGTCCCAGAACACACTCACTTTATAACTTTTCTCATGGACACAGGCCAACCTTAGATTGTATTTATAACTTTACCTCCACGGCACCATTTTCAGATTCTGCCGTTCACCATTTCCAAGGCTAATCCAGTCTTTCAAAGCTGAAATATCCAGAAGTAAATTGATACTCCAGATGACACATAACTAGAGCCAAGTGGAGCTCTAAAATAACACCCATCCTTTTGAATTCCAACACCCATGGGATGTAGCTCAATGTTCCATTCATCTTTAAGTGACTAACATCCTTGTACCATAAATCTCTCTATTGTTTTCAGTTTCCCTTAGAAAATGCTCTTAGCTATTTAAACTACTGTGAGCAGGACTCCCGGATGGTATGTTGTCTCCCAGGTGCCAGGGTCAGGGACGTCTCGGATCACGTCCATAACATGTTTGAAAGGGGAGTGAGAGCAGCCAGATGTCTTGGTACATATTGGTGCCAGTGACATAAGGAAGCAAAAGCAAACAGGGCCTGAAGAGAGAATTTAGAGAGCCAGGTAGAAAACTGTGATGCAGGAACCTCAGTGTAATAATTTCTGGATTAGTAGTAGTAGGCCTCCGTTAGTCTCGATAGACCATGCATTTGCGCCTTGGAAAGTTTCCAGGGCACAGGCCTGGGCAAGGTTTTTTTTTTATGGAAGACTGGCAGTTGCCCAAGCTGCAAGTCTCCCCTCTCCACGCCACCAATGTTGTCCAAGGGAAGGGCATTAGGACCCGTACAGCTTGGTACCGGTGTCATAGGTGTGTGGTTAAGTGCCTTGCTCAAGGACACACTCGCAACCTCAGTCAAGGCTCAAACTAGTGAACTTCAGATTACTAGACGAATGCCTTAACCACTTGGCCCCATGCAATTTCTGGATTGCTTTATAGCTTAGAGGAAGTACTCTACTAAAGAGGAGATTGGTTGGACACTTTTAGGAGACTGCAAATAGAATGGACACCACTGTTTGCTGTGAGATATTTTGGGAAAGATTGGCTATTGAGGAATTAAAAAATGTTCAGGGTAATTCATCCAAGGACACACAGTGTCCAGTCCTGGAAAATACAAAGATGTCTCAAGAGCAGTAAGCACAGTCACTGGAAAAAGCACAAGTAGAAAGTTGAGAAGTAACTGTAACTGACAAAGGCTGCATCTAAGTATTTGTGTATAAGTCTATATTGGTAAACTACCAAGGATCATAGGATCACTGTAAAATTGCACTTGGAGGATGTGGTGAACTACATATACCTGTCTGGACACGCCCCCCCCCCCCCCCCTGCTGACTGCTCCTGTGGCTCCTCCCACAGACCCCGGTATAAAGGCGATTGGGGACTCCACCCCGGCTTCAGTCTCCAGGATGCAGTGTGGTGGTCAATTGCTGCTTGTTCTTTCTTCCAGCTAATAAAAGCCTATATCTCGCCTCACGTCTCCAAGAGTTATTGATGGTGCATGAGAGGAGTTGGAGAGAATGATGCAACGGGGGCTAACAATCTGTCAATGTTACCATAACAGTGGATAACCCATCTAGATACTTATATTTGAGCACCGTTGTGGCCATACCTTTAGGGACATCAGCAACTTCCTTGTGTCTCTTTTACGATGAACCGAAGCTTCAGATCTAGCACACATATTATCTATGTATGTATAACAGTGCACCTAATCACAGGAGGAAGGTACACTGATTTCTCTCACATTTGACTTAAAACAGGAAATCATAATACAAATGGAGGATGAACTTCTGCAGGTCCCCAGAATTTACCCTGCGGAGACTTGTCTACTGTTCTAAACGAGAAAACCAAAGCATGAGTAGCTCACGTAGTTCCTCAAGCATCAGGTCAACTTGTGGACTTGACGCAGGGAGAGTGAACACATTTGTTTGAAGGAAGGATTTCAGAGATTGGAATGGGTTAATATAATATTTCCATATTTTATATAAAAGATATACAATAACTGTCTCATGAAACCTCCATTTCAAGTCCTATGAAACTGTGATGTGGAATGGAGACAGATCTAATTGTTGCATGACCATCTTGGATAGAAAATCAAAAGTACATCATTCAAAAAACAAAAGAAATACTGGCATTTATATAGTTATTTTCACAACTTCAGGACATTTCAAAGAGTTTCACAGACAAATTCTAGCGTTGAAGTGCACTTGCTCTTAAAATGCAGGAGAAACAGCAACTAAATTCAGCACTACAGGTTCCCACAACCAGTAATGACCAGAAAATCTGTTTAGTAAAGTTAATTGAGGAAGGAATATTGGCTGGGGCATTAGGGAGAATTCAGTTTAGTGCCATGGGATCTTTTGCATCCATCCCATCCAAGTTAACAGATGGAGTATCATTTTAATATTTTTAATGAAAGATGGCACCTCTGATCATGCAGCATTCTTCAATGCTTCATTGGGAGTGTCAGCCTGGTGTTTTTTTACTGTAGCCTTTAGAATGAGAATGTAAACACACAGGCATCTTCTCTCTTTGATGATGCAATGTTGCCCATCGCTCCACCTTCGGTTTGGAGAAAGTGGGAGGACCAGTTCTGCCATACAGAGGAGGAGGATGGTGGAGGGAAACTGGTTAGGTCTGTAGTTTAGAAAGAAGCAGAGAGCTTTAAGGCCCCCACCTTCTTATTTTGGCTTTTATCCCCCTTCCTTTCCCGTTCTGATGAAGTATCTTGGCCTGAAATGTCAACTGATAATTCTTCTTCATAGTTGCTGCCTGACCCACTAAATTCCTCTAGCATTTTGTGTGTGTTGCTCTGGATTTCCAGCATCTGCGGAATCTCTTGCATTTCAAATGTTGTCTTTCTGAAAATACTGCTTGACCATTGTGTGGGTTATGTGTCAATTTCCTTTCCTTCTTTCTGATTTGTTTAAAATCTGCTTTCTACCGTTAATCAGTTTGGATGAAAGGTTATCAACCAGAACTGTTGACTACATCTCCATATATCAAAAAAATTTAAAAGGATAATCATAGGGATAATTTAATAAACATACTGAATTTATCACCAGCAATCTCCATCATTGTGGAAATAGAACAGAGTTCAGACAAACTTGGGTTTTTTCTCTTGAGCACCAGAGGCTGAGCGGTGACCTGATAAAAGTTCATAAAATTATTAGAGATGTAGAAAGGGGAGGGAGTCAGAATCTTTTTCCCAGAAACTGGAGCATGTGCATTGAAGGTGAGAGGGGAAAACTTTAAAGGAGGTGAATGGAGTAGAGTTCTTTTTCGCACAGAGTGGTTGGTGTCTGGAATGGGCTGCTAGAGGTAATGTTGGAAGCAGATAAAATATTGGCACTTAAGAGGCAGCTGGACAGATACGTGAATATGCAGGGAACTGAGGCACAAGGACCATGTACAGACAGAAGAGATTTAGTTTAATTCAGCATTGAATTCAGCACAGACATTGTGGGCTGAAGGGCCTGTACTGTTCTATATTCCATGCATGCTTACTGGAGAAAAGTCCACAACACCAGGACAAACTATGACATTTTGAATGATAAGTCTGACCTGCTCTAAAATATGCTGGTAACAATGATTATTTATTTAACTTGAGTATAATATAAAAATTATTCAAGGGTTTTCCTGTTCAACAATGAACACAGAACCATGAACACATTCTCTCTAAATTTGTCACTTGATAAATAGCTCACCTATACTACATTAATACTTGGCACTAAATTTTTAGTGGAATAGCCAAGTGTAGTAAGAACACATCTCCAATATATTGGAGAACTTACTTCACACAAAGCACTGGTGTTTATAATTATCGCAGACTGCAATCAGTTTTGGCCCACTCAATCCTCAGGAAACAAATTTGTTGCCACAAAATATTAATTTCAACTACAGTTGTGTTATATCATTAGTTTACACAAAGCTTGTTTTGTAAGAGATTGAATAAGCTTAATGCAAACAATAATTGTGTGCTTTCATTTCATTCCATTACTGCTGTCATTTGATTTGCATTAAAAATAATTCTAAAAAAATAATCTTTGTTAAAGATTGTTTATGCATCTTCCCTATTCCATGGGCTTAACCCTTTTACAGCCACTCAACTGTTAGGTTACAGGGTCAGATTGGTACAATACAGAAACAGAACCTTCATCCCATCTAATACATACTGAACTTTTTGATTATCTACACTAATCTGCACTGTCTGCATTGTCCAAATCCTTTTCTGTAAGTGGCAGTTAGTTCCAGAAATCAACCACTCTTTGTGTAAAATTCATTCTCCTCAAATCTACTTTTAAACCCCTTCCTTACACTTTAAACCTTGCCTTTGATGCCCAGACCACAGAAAAAATACTGACAATCTACCCTATCTGTGCCTCTTAAAATTTTATATGCATCTAGTAAGTCTCCTCTCAACCTTCTTTGCTCCATGGAAAACAAGCCCAGCCTCTCTAATTTCTCTCCAGAACTAAAATCCACCAATCTTGATGAATCTGCTCTGCATTCTCTCCAGCTTAACCACAATCCTGTTGAGTGGTGACCAGAATTACACATAACACTCCAAGTGTAGTTTAACGTTTCATAAAGGTTCAACATCATGTCCCAACTTTTATATTCTAAAAAAAAGTTCTATAGATTAGCTCCAATCAACTCAGGGTGAACATATTCACCAGACAGAACTTTCTCCACTGCTGTTGCCAAAATATTCCAAAACTCTCGTCAGATAACAGAGGCTTGTCAACCTGCCAGTAAGAGTAGAATGGGATTAGGTTAACAGATGACCAACCTAAGGGCTGAAACAAGGATCCCAATTGAAATTTAAATTAAAGCTGACTCAGGATGACAGGTATATGGAGGAATTTAAGGTGGGGGTTTATGTGGGAGGCAGGGTTTAAGGGTCGGCACAACATTGTGGGCCGAAGGACCTGTACTGTGCTTTACTATTCTATGTTCTATGAGTAATAATTAATGGTCATATCTGTGAAATGTACAGCGATTTACTAGAATGTTACCTGGGTTTCAGCACCTAAGTTACAGAGAAAGGTTGAACAAGTTAGGTCTTTATTCTTTGGAGCATGGGAGGTTGAGGGGGGACTTGACAGAGGTATTTAAAATTATGAGGGGGGTAGATAGAGTTGACGTGGATAGGCTTTTTCCATTGAGAGTAGAGGAAATTCAAACAAGAGGACATGGCTGAGAGTTAAGGGGCAAAAGTTTAGGGGTAACACGAGAGGGAACTTCTTTACTCAGAGAGTGGTAGCTGTGTGGAATGAACTTCCAGTAGAAGTGGTAGAGGCAGGTTGATTTTGTCATTTAAAAAATAAATCGGATAGGTATATGGACAGGAAAGGAATGGAGGATTATGGGCTGAGTGCAGGTAGGTGGGACTAGATGAGAGTAAGCGTTTGGCACGGACTAGAAGGGCCGAGATGGCCTGTTTCTGTGCTGTAATTGTTATATGGTTATACATCCCAAGAGAAAATGAATAAGAGAGTACTTGGGAGTAGATTAAGTTCTAAAGATCAATAGAATATTAACTTGTAATTAAATATGGGATGGCACGGTGGCGGAGTGGTGAGTGCAGTGCTTTACAGTACCAGTGATCCAGGTTCGATTCCCGCCTCTGTTCGTAAAGAGTTTGTATGTTCTCCCTGTGACCTCGTGGGTTTCCTCCTGGTGCTTTGCTTTCTTTCTACAGTCCAAGGACATACCAGTTGGTAAGTTATTTGGTCATTGTAAATGGTCCTGTGATAATCAAGGGTTGCTGGGCAGCGTGGCTCGAGGGGCAGTTTTGAGCTGTATCTCAAGCAATCAATAAACAGACAAACAAAACAAAACAAACAAATTCATCACGGTGAGAAAAGTCTCTTCACAATAGCACTATACGAAGTCTAAAGATACCAAGGTAGAACACTACAGTTATCTATTCATTTTCCCAGTGGTGATCTCTGCCTGCAAGAAAGACAAGGGCAACATGTCTCCTCTACCATTTTCCCTGCAGTACTAGGAGGTACCCTATATCAACTCTGGATCAGAATCCTGGAACTCCTACTAGTGCTTTGGGGGTACTTCACAAGAAGAATTCCAGTGTTCAAGAAAGAACACTTTCTTCTCAAAGACTAGGAAGGACAGAGAATAAATGCTGGTCAGTATTTACCAGATTCTGAAAAATAATTTAAAAGACATTTGGATGATTTTGCATGGCTCTCAGTTGAGGATCAGAAAGTTAATTTTTTAAAACACTTTTTCTTAACACGTGACAATGCAAGTCACAGAGTCATAGAATACTACAGCACGGAAACAGACCCTTTGGCCCATCTAATCCATGCCGAGCTGTTAATCTGCCCATTGACCTGCACCTGCACCATACCCCTCCCATCCATGCATTTATCCAAACTTCCCTTAAATGTTGAAATCTAACCCACTTTTACCTCTCCCTCTCGCAGCTCATCCCACACTTGCACCATCCTCTGAATGAAGAACTTCCCCTTAAATATTTCACCTTTCACTCTTAACCTATGGTCTCTGGTTCTGGCTTCTCCCAACCTCAGTGGAAAAATCCTGCTTGTATAACCTTATTTATGCCCCTCATAAGTTTTATATATGCAGCCTACTTTAATAAATTAGCAAATATAAATGTGCACCATTTACTCAGAATCTAATAGGTGACATGTACATCGATTTTGTTAATATGGCTAGAAATCTACTCACTCAAAGTTTCCATTGGTGATAGGCTCTGTTATTTATCATGAAATTGTAGCAAGAGTAATAGAGGGGTGATAAGCATCCACTCTGCGATGCAGGAAATGTAGCAAAAACGCCTGCAATTCACACATGTACAGTCATTAATACAAGCTCCAGAGTTGTCAGTATCAACTTGCTCCTCCATTGGGTGCTGCCCCCTCTGGTGTGATCAGTGAACTGATAAGACGGTTGACAAACTGCAAATAATATTGTCTAAGTAAAATGTGAAAAAGATGAACATGGTCAAATCAAGACGTACAAAAAAGCTGGATGAACTCAGCAGGTCAGATGAGTTCATCCAGCTTTTTTGTACGTATTGTCAAACGAAGAACGCCTGTGTTCTAAATGACATGCTGAAACATTTGTTATTGCTTAACAATCTCTTTTGACCTTAGTACCAGAGTTTAAATCAAGTGAGATTCATTCTTGAAAACATAAATGAAAATTTCACATTTTTAAAATTATTTATTTTTTAAAGTTTGCTTTTGATATTTTAGTTTCTGTTTTAATCTTATGCCCTTTTTTTGCAGCCTGTCAGCAGATGAAGGTGTCTGTCAAAATTACAGCACTGGTTTGTCTCTTTGAGAAGCCAGGGTGCAATGGCTGCTGAAGCTGATAAAAAGGGAAGCTACATCACAAGGGATCACAGGATCTTTGTGGACAGCTGTATGTTGGGGGTCTGTACCGAGATCAGATGCTGGTGCCAGCTCCTGTCCTCTTATTTCTTGTGAAACTGTTCATTTCCAATATTCTTCAGAGAAGTACGACATTTGTTGGAATTATGATCTCCCCGAAAACTTACACACTGACCTAAAAGAAACCAGCCCACATTGTCAGTAATTATATGGCATTCTCCAGTTCCTTACTAAGCAGATTTGTTTATTTTACGCTTTGAATTTCACTGCCAGCTCTCCTAAAAATCTCTTGTAACTTTGGCACTAAATTTCCCAACGTCAGAATGATATCCTAAACCTGTATTTTTTGACCATGGGCTTGATCACACTGGGCAGATTGTTCACTCATTCATTGTCCACTGACATATAAAAAACAAGATTCAAAATTCCAGATTATTTAATCTCATTTCCAGTACACGTGTAAAGGGAAATGTAATAATTGCTACTCTGAATCCAATGTAACATATTAAAACACAATAAGATGAAGAATAAAATTTAAAAACTCTATATAAATATTGCATAAGTACATGAGATAGCTAATATAGATAGATTGACTGCATGTTCACAGTGATGCCTGGTACAGGAGAGTCTCTACATAAGACTGAAAGGAAATGGTACAGTAGTAGTGGTTAGGGGTGTTGTGGGTGGGATGGTTGATGGAGGTGTTAATTAACCTTACTGCTGGGGGAAGGTAAATATTTTTGGGTCTGCTGGTCCTGGCGTGGATGCTACGTAGCCTCCTCCCTGATGAGAGTGGGACAAACAGTCCATGAGCAGGTGGGACCTTCTGTGATATTGCTAATCTTTTTCCAGCAATAAAAAATATTTTGCTGACTTTTAAACCAACACAATGCCAATGAACATTGAATTCTGAGATGGCATTTAATATGAAAGCAGCTGTTGACTCCGACACATTTCATTTTTATCTGGCAGTGCTCTAGACCCTTAGACCATGGGAGGCTAGTAATGCTAGTTAATCTGAAATCTGGAGCTGTTATTATGCTTCAGAATGTTAATACTCTATTGATGAGCTTAGAAGTATAATCTTCCACCGTGGAACCTTTAAGCCAGAGTACTTCAGCCCAGTTTAAATAAATAACTTACCATGGACTGAGCAACCAAATGAATTACAGGCAAATAACATTAGGAAGCTGAAAAGTTCAATGCTGGATTTAATTTTCTACTTTGCTGACACTTACTAGTTTACTTTAGCCCAACACCCCTACAGAGGTATAGCCCCCCAACAGTAGGTCACCAGAGTCCTACTGTTAGATTATAATTTAAATGGTAAACAATTGCAGCATGCCATGGTGTAGAGGGGTTTGGGAGTGCTTGTGTATGACTCACAAAATGTTGGTTTGCAGGTGCAACAGGCTGTCAAGAATACAATTGGAATGCAGGCATTCTTGCTAGAGACACTGAACTCAAGAGCAGGGAGGTTATGCTGCAACTGTACAGGGTACTGGTGAGGCTGCACCTGGAGTGCTGTGTGCAGTTCTGTCTCCTTTCTTGAGGAAGGATATACTGACTTTGGAGGCGGTGCAGAGCAGGTTCACCAGGCTGATTCCAGAGATGAGGGGATTAGTCTACGAGGAGAGATTGAGTCGCCTGGGACTGTTCTCGCTGGAATTCAGAAGAATGAGAGGAGATCTTATAGAAACGTATAAAATTAAAAAAAGAATAGATAAGATAGAGGCAGGAAAGTTGTTTCCACTGGTAGGTGAGACTAGAACTAGGGAACATAGCCTCAAGATTCGGGGGAGTAGATTTAGAGCAGAGATGAGGAGGACCTGGTTTTCCCAGTGAGTGGTGAACCTGTGGAATTCTCTGCCCAATAAACCAGTAGAGGCTACCTCAGTAAATATATTTAGGACAAGGTAGGATAGATTTTTGTATAGTAAGGGAATTAAGGGCTATGGGGAAAAAGCAGGTAGGTGGAGATGAGTCCATGGTCAGGTCAGCCATGACCTTATTGAACGGTGGTGCAGGCTCGACAGGCCAGATGACCTACTCATGGTCCTATTTTTTATGTTCTTATGTTCCTCTGTCCTGGACCAGTCTTTCAAGTTATGCCCAGATGTAATCCATCTTCAAAGACCTTCCTTCTCCTAGGGGTGATGACCTTGGAGCTTCTGTTGGTGTTTCTGTGGCTCCAGGTTTTTACAGGATAGGGTTGCTAGCCCCATGCCCAGGCTTCCTGCTGAGCTTGGGACCATCTATGGTGGAGTTAGTTTACTGATAGCACTAGTGCAAACAGGTGGTCCATGTAGACTTGGTGGGTTGAAAGGCTTGATTCCTTGTTCCATAACACTGCAGACATTCATTGCAACGACACACACAAAATTCTGGATGAACTCAGCATATACAGAAAGCAATAAATAGTCGATGTTTTGGATCAAGACCCTTCATGGGTATTTATCTAATTTGACAAAATTTGAAAATGTTTACAAATATTTTTGCATCAATATTTCTTATTTTGTATAGTTTTCATTCAAAGACCACACTTTCTCTAGTGGACTTTGTTAATTGTGCATTTTACCACCAGCTCCTTTCCTTGGGCTAAACATGTACTCAAAAAGCAACCAGAGCCATTCAATATACAAAGGTGGATGTTACTATGAGCAGGATGTCCTCATGTTCAAGAATGTGTTGAGGGTGGACAACATCCATGAGAACAACAGCAGGCGCTGGGTACTAAGCTGCAGAATCTATATTTAGGGGGCACTGTTTCAGGATTGGGGGCAGCTACTTGGAACTGAGATGCAGAGAAATCATTTTATTCAGTGAATCTTTGGATTCATTTCCCCAAAGAACTGTAGATGCTTAGTTGTTATATACACTTAGTGGCCACCTTATCAGGTATACCTGTACACCTGCTTGTTAATACAAATATCTAATCAGCCAATTATATGGCCGCAACTTTATGCTTAAAGCATGCAGACATGATCAAAAGGTCCAGTTGTTATTTGGACCAAACATCAGAGTGGGAAAGAAGTGACTTTGACTATGGAATGATTGTTGGTGACAGAATGGGTGGCTTGATTATCGAAGAAACAGCTGATCACCTGGGATTTTCATGCACACCAGTCTCTAGAATTTACAAAGGATGGTGCGACACAAAGAACATCCAGTGAGTGGCAGTTCAATGTGTGAAGGCGCATTTTTAATGAGAAGAGGTCAGAGGGAAATGGCCAGACTGGTTCAAGCTGACAGGAACTAGCTCAAAAAGCCATGTGCTGTGACAGAGGTATGCAGGAGAGCATCTCGGAATGCACAACACATTGAATCTTGAAGTGGATGGGCTACAGCAGACCACAAACATACACTCAGCGACCACTTTATTAGTGCCCACTGAGTTCAAAAGCAAACAAAAGGAAAACTGCAGATGCTGGAAAGCCAAGTAACACACACAAAATTCTAGAGGAGCTCAGAAAAAAGTATGGTCGATGCTTCAGGCTGAGAGTCTTCGGCAAGACTGGAGAAAAAAAAAGATGAGGAATAGACTTAACAGGTGGGTGGAGGGGAGAGAGAAAAACACAAGGTGATAGGTGAAACCGGGAGGTGGAGGGATGAAGTAAAGATCTGGGAACTTGATTGGTGAAAGAGATAGAGGGATAGAGAAGGGGAATCTAATAGGAGAAGATAGAAGGCCATGGAAGAAAGAAAAGGGAGGAGGAGCACCAGAGGGAGGTGATGGGCAAACAAAGAGTTAAGGTGAGAGAGGCAAAAGGGGTTGGGGAATGGTGAAGTGGGGTGGGGAGGCATTACCAGAAGTTTGAGAAATCAATGTTCATGCCATCAGGTTGGAGGCTACCCAGCTGGAATATCAGGTGTTGTTTCTCCAACCTGAGTGCGGCCTCATCCCATTCCCATTCTGATATGAGAAGCAGGATCTCCCAGTGGTCACCCATTTCAATTCCACTTCCCATTCCCATTCCAATATGTCAATCCATGGCCTTCCCTACTGTCTGACAAACTGGTCAACTGGTTTGCTGCCCCATTGCAGGGTAACTCACAAGAAAGAAACTGAGTGCAGAATAACTTAGTTCAGTATCTCAGGCATGGCCAGTGATGCAGCATCAATAACTCACACTGAGACGTAAGGCGAGATATCGGCTTTTATTGACTGAAGAAGGAACCAGCAGTGAGTGACCATCATATTACATCCTGGAGAATGAGGCAGAGGATTAGACCTGAATCGCCTTTATACAGGGCCTATGGGAGGAGCCACAGGAGCAGTCAGAAGGGGGCGTGTCCAGACAGGCACATAGTTCACCACATTCACCCCCCCCTTTGTTTGAAAGAGTCCCCATGTGGTGAAGTTTCTTACAGGTCAAGTCTATCAGGTGGTCGAATCTGTCGCTGCGATCTACGTAGCACCGACTGTGATTGCACCGATGCCAGCAACATTGGAGATTGCACAGGAGACGGAGGTTGTGCTGGTTCCAGCTCATGCATGTGCGAGGCACCTGGTATATATGTGTCATGAGGAGTCCATGTAGGGCCTGGTGAGCGCAGTGTCACCTCGGGTACAGGGTTCATAGTTACCGGAGAGTGTTCAGGGTAGTGGTCTGCTGCACCTGCGGGTGCCAGGTCGCGGATGGAGACCGTGTCCTCCCGCCCATCAGGTAAGACCACATAAGCATACAGGGGGTTCGCATGCAGAAGGTGAACCCTCTCGACCAGCGGGGAGTATTTATTGCTCCTCACATGTTTCCGGAGCAGCACTGGCCCCGGGGACATCAGCCAAACTGGTAGAGCGGTCCCAGTGACAGACTTCCTGGGAAAAGAGAATAGGAGTTCGTGGAATCGCGACTGGCAGCGGCGATTTTGCTCGCGGGAGCCGGCGGTGGCGGGGTCTGAGGCGTCCACGGAACCAGTGGGGAATCACGCGACTGGACAGCGTCGGCGTAGTGCAGCGCAGCTTCCAGAGCGTTGGCCGTCTCGATCGCCCAGTGTAAGGTAAGATCTGAGTGTTCCAGCAGTCGCTGACGCACGTACACTGACCTCAGTCCCGTCACAAAGGCGTCTCGCATTAGCAGCTCCGCATGTTGTTCTGCCGTGAGCGTCTTGCAGTCACAAGCTCGGACGAGTGTCTGTAGTGCTCGGAGAAACTCGGCACTCGATTCGCCAGGCCGCTGTCGCCGGGTAGCTAAACGATGTCTTGCATAGACGGTGTTCACCAGCCGCAGGTACTGTCTTTTGAGGGCGTCCAGTGCCCCTTCGTAGGTCAGCAGGTCCCGGATAATGGAATAAACTTTTGGGGTGACCCTCGAGAGGAGAATTCTGTACATAATGGCAGGGTCAGTCGCACGAAGCTCCGCCAAGTATGATTGGAAACATGCAAGCCAGTGTTCAAAAGCAAGAGCTGCTTCAGGGTCTTGAGGGTCCAAATCCAACCTTTCCGGACATAAAACAGTTTCCATGTTTTAAAACTTTCAGTCAATAAAATTGATGCACCATCAATAACTCACTCTGAGACGTAAGGCGAGATATCGGCTTTTATTGACTGAAGAAGGAACCAGCAGTGAGTGACCATCATATTACATCCTGGAGAATGGGGCAGAGGATCAGACCTCGATCGCCTTTATACAGGGGCCTGTGGGAGGAGCCACAGGAGCAGTCAGAAGGGGGCGTGTCCAGACAGGCACATAGTTCACCACAGCCAGTGATCTCGATCCTGACACAAAGTTCAAAAATAAATTTATTATCAAAGTTCATATACTGTATGCCATCATATAATTCCTTGAGATTCATTTTCTTGCGAGCAATTACAGAAAAACAATAGAACTTATGAAAAACTAGCTATACATAACCCAAGCTGGACAAACGACTTCAAGGCAGGATAAATTTCTTTCGGCTAACGCTTTGACCTTGGTAAGGTGTAATCAAGGCCATTTTGTACCCTGTCACTAGCTGGTGGTATGGAAGGTATGAACTCCTTGGGGCTCTCGACAACATGCACGACATTGCTTAGTGCTCTTGAGAGTGAGAGAGAACTAATCGGTGCTGCGGTGTTCACCAATTTGATGTAATGATCTTTGACTTCCTTTTGAAGGGGAATTCAAATTCACATTCAAGTTCAAGTTTATTACCATAGGCATACAAACACAGGGTTTAAATGCCATGGAAATTAGCTGTCACAAATGGCAGCTCAATGCATTATAAACATGATAGGTAAAGGCGCCACAGTAACGTAGTGGTTAGTGCAATGCTATTACAACGTAGATAATATAAATAAATATATTGTTTATAACTTCAGAGCCCTCTGTTACGACACTGATGCCACTTGCCCTTCCCTTTGACTACGTCAGTGACGTGAAGAGGGGGAGCCCGCTGCATGGGCAACAGCCGGTTCTTCAAATCTTCCTGCCCAAGTTTGCACCCTGGAGAGGACACAGTCCACTAGAGGCGAAAACCCATGATCCCCTGGGATTGATGGCTGCCAACTACTAATATAATGAACAACACTGATGTGCCTCCCAGCATTCAGTGTTCTAGGTATGATGACACTAGTCACTGCCGCTTGGACAGGTGGTAACAGTTACAGGGTACTCTACTGGGTCACTGAACCCAACAGCGGAAGCTCAGTAACACAGCAGAGCCCACGGTGAATTAATGCATCAAACAATCCGCTAGTCTTTAAAAACAAAAGTCTAGAGCAACAATGAGAATGGCCAATGAGGAGTATGCTGCATCTATATACTGTTGAATAAAAGCCTCCTTTAATCCCAATAATCGCAAGGTAATTTGCAGATACTGGAAATCCAGAGTAACACATATAAAATGCTGGAGGAACTTAGCAGATCAGGCAGCATCTATGGAGAGGAGTAAAGAGTTGATGTTTCAGGCTGAGACCATTCATCAGGACCCTTTGTCTAAGACACTACACAGGGGTGCCAACAAGAGGAAATTAGTGATGGGATGAAAGCTTGGTGAAAGCTTTAGTTTTAAGGAGCTTTTTTGAGGATGAGGGAGAGTGGGGAGTGTTAGGAAGAGACTCCTGACTATCAGAGAACAAATTGTGGAGCAATTAAAATCAGGAAAGCTGACGAAGCAGAGATGAAGATCTGGTAGGCTAGGGTAAGGTTACAGTGACAGAAAGTGATGGGACAGAAGAACTTTAAAATTCAGTACATTAGCCAGCTGGAGGGAGAGTGATGGGTGTCTATGACCTAATACAAGTTTGATTATATGCAGTAGAATTTTGGGTGACATCAAGTTGACAGAAAATATAAGGGAAGATGGCAAACAGAATACAGAGATGATTGAGATGAGAAATAACAAAGGGGTGAATAAGGGTGTCAGGGATGATCTGAAACATTTGCTTTCTCTTAAGTTATATTAAGTGCTTGTGCTGTGAAATGCTTCCAGCGTTATGCACAAAACTTTTTATTTCCAAAGCAAGAATTTTTAATTGGATTTGTCCCATTTCGATTCCTTGTCAGTGTGCTGTGTCACAGTTCCCCACCACTATGAACTGATGGAGCATCTGTACAGCCTGTGAGCAAGGGAAGTATGTTGTTTGCACTCTAGCTGACAGTAGCAACTAACGTGTTAAGCATTACATATTGAGCATGGATGACAGCTTGACGAGCCCAGATGGAAAAAGGAAATTAAATATTCAGCTACACTGGACTAGGCACAACCCATTGTTCTAAATCACCGTTCTGCTTTGGAGCTTTATTCTTACAAGACATTGATGCTTAAGTGCCCTGATGAAGTGGTGTTGGTCTGAAGTCTCTTTGTTCCTCTCCATAGATGCTGCCTGACAAGCTGAGTTCCTCCAGTACTTTGAGTGTGTTACTCCAGATTTCTAGCATCTGCAGAACCTCTTCTGTTTGTAACATTAAATGAAGCTTTTAATATTAGAAGTATGCAGATGCTTTATTTAACCAGCCATAATTTTGTGGTGTTTTTGGAAGTAAACCAACATCGCTCATTTCATTGTAAACTCATGCATTTCATAAGATTTGTCTTCAGGGCAGTGCTCAGTGGCTATAGCACTCCTGCAGAATGTTATTCTTTTCAGCAAGCTTTGAACCATTTCTCCATCTATCATCCTAAAAGATTCCATGGTGCTATTTGGTAAGAGCAGCGAATATCCTGTTCTTCTCCAATGGACAGAGATACTTGATTATTATGTAGACAGGTTTAATTAAAGCATTTCCTTTGACTGACTGGAGTATCTCAGTTGTTGTCCCAAAGGGCAGCAAGGCTGCTCAAACAGCAAGGTGATAATATCCAAATATTCTGTGTATGCCAGCATTTTTGATGGATAAATCTTGACAGAACAGCAAAAATAATTCTCACTTCTTTGAAACAAGATCTTTGACAACTGCGTATTTAAAAGGATAGGTTGTTTCAAGAGGAAGACAGTGCAACATTAACAGTGGAACATTCCTTCACACTGGGGAGCCAGTCCAGATTTCACTGTATTGGTATTGGGATTAGTTTACTACTGTCATATGTACTTAGATACAGTGAAAAGCTTGTCTTGCACGCCATTTATTCAGATCAAATATTTACATGGTGCATTGAGCTAGAACAAAGCAAAGCAGAGTCAATGCAGAATGAAGTGTAAAAGCCTCTGAAAAAGTACAGACCAGGTAAATAATAAAGCACAAGATCATAGCGAGATAGATTGTGAGGTCAGGAGTCAAACTTATTGCTCAAGAGTCTGAAAACATGGGATAGAAGTTGTCCTTGATCCTGGTGGAAACTGTTTAGCACAGATTGAGATTTGAACCAAAAAACACCTGACTCCAAGGTGAGCATCATTTCCCCTTCTCCTTAGATGGTCTACTCTAGAACTTCAACAAGTGTTATCTAACTGGATGGATTGTTTATGATGTGGAGTGGTCTTTCTGCTGTTTGTACAACGTGTCTTAGGAATTACACTGTTCTTCACATCACCCTGAACACTCTTTCCCCTCTCTAAGTGGTTGTGGCCCAATGTTTCCAAGAGTGAGTATGACTGCTCATTTTATCAAGGAAAGCTCTAGGCACATCCTCAAACCTTTTCTCCTGTTCACCTGATAATCTGCTGTATGATGGAAGTTAGAATAGGGCAACTGTTTCAGGAATCTGCTGCTTTACAAAATGTCCTGCTTAATTGATTAGATTGGTTTGAACTAGGGCATCAGTGTTGGGAATGCTGGTTTTGGTGAAGAAACTGAAATTAACTTGTTTATTCTGCCTGTGAACTTGGAAGATTTTGTGGAGACTGCATTGGTGGGATCTTTCCTGTTCCTCCAGATGCCTGCTGTAGGTAGTCTAGTTCTCAAAAATATATAGAACAGTGACCACTGCTGCCTGGTACACCATAAATTAGTTTGTAACTTAGAAGTCTAGGTATTCAAACACCCTTTTCCACCCTTTATGCAGATAAGTGTTATTCAAACACTTTATGCAGTCCAGTGTAGGTCTGTAGTATAGTGTAGCTTTCTCTGTGTTGCTTTTTTTATATTACGTAGTTCAGTCTAGTTTTTTGCACTGTGTTATGTAACACCATGGTCCTGAAAAATGTTGTCTCATTTTTACTATGTACTGTACCAGCAGTTATGGTTGAAATGACAATAAAAGTTGACTTGACTTGACTTGACTTGATTTGATATGCTGTGCTGGTGCGTAGAAGGTGAATTTTATTATCAATGTCTGCCTTCTTCTATAAATATGTGGAAAGGGTCTGTATCTCCAAGATCTTGTCATGAAGCTTAATTGTAAGAGGATGGTTGGTACATTGGTAGTTGAACTTCACCTTGAACAAGTTGAGGGTGAAGACTATTCTCTTATAGGCTCCAGTGAATAAATCAACAATAGTTTGGATTTTCATAGTAAAGTTTTAATGTTTCAAAATAAATTCTATATCTCATCATATACTACATTGAGATTTATTTTTTCTCATAGATTATTGGAAAATAAAGAAATTAAATATTATTTTTGAATAAAACTGTACTTAAACAACTAATGTGCAAAAGAAGATAAATCATGCAAATAATAAAAAAGTCTAAATAAATAATATTGTGTCTTGATACTGACCCTCGTCAGCATCAGTGTCATATTAATACTAATCTTGGTCTCCACGTTCATGGAAATTCATTTGTGGTCAGCAGTGTGCTAAGCTTTGTGTGACCTTCGTTCTGGGGTGTCTGCACTGTATGTTGAAAAGGGTCCCATCAGGGTCTGAAGATTAGTTTCACTCCTGAGGGAAGCTTGTTGGAGTTGAGGGCAGCACTGTAATGAGAAAGATTTAAGTTACAGTCAGGGCAGTGAAACATTCTTGTTTGACACTGGTCTTCAGTGAGGCTGTCATGGCTTGCATGCCATCATGAAGCAAAGGCAAAATGAAATGAATTTCTTCAGGCAGCAACATTTGAAGAGTTCACCTTTATCCCCTCCAGTCCATGGGTGCAAGGTGCTTCAGAAAGGCCAAAAAAGTCCATGCTTAATGGCTGGAATTACTTCCAGAATCAGATGAGCTTATTGTTTTATACATCAGGGGACCAATTCTGTCACTTGCAATCTTTTTGCTCTTAATATATCTGTAGAATCCCTGAGGGTTCTCCTTAACCTTGTTTGCTAGGACAACCTCATGCCTTTTTTTAGCCCTCCTGATTTCTTTCTTAAGTGTTCTTTTGAATTTCTTACACTCCATAAGTTCCTCATTTGTTTCTACCTGCCTTTAACTCCTATACACCTCCATTTTTTTCTTAATGCGGGCCGCAACATTTTGTGAAAATCAAGGTTCCATAATCTTGTTATCTTTACCTATTAATCTGACAGGCCAATGCAAGCTTTGTACTTTCAAAATTTCACTTTTGAAGGACTCCTACTTAACCAGTACAGCTTTGCCAGAAAATAACCTGTTCCAATCCACATTTGCCAGATCCTCTCCAATATTGGCCTTTCTCCAAATTAGAATCTCAACCTGTGAACCAGACCTAACTTTTTCCATGTTTACTTTGAAACTAATAACATTATGATCAGTATATGCAAAGTGTTCTCCTGCACACACATCTGTAACCTGCCCTATCTCATTCCTGAATAAGAGATCAAGCATCATACACTCTCATTGGAACTTCGATGTACTGAATAAGGAAACTTTCCTGAACACATTTGACAAACTCTATCCCATCTAGTCCTTTGACGGTATGGGAGTCCTACTCAATATGTAGAAAATTAAAAACACCTACTATAAAAACCTTATGTTTTTGCAACAGTCTGCAGTCTCTTTACAAAGTAGTTCCTCTAAATCCTGTGCACTGTTGGGTGGTCTATAATATAGCCCAATTAAAGTGGTCATACTTTCCTTATTCCTCAGTTCCACCCATAACGTCTCACAAGATGAGTTCTTCTGACTTTGTCTGAGTCAGTTGTAGACTCCTTGAGAGTGAGTTCATTAGTTGAGGAATCAGTTCAGTGCTGATGTGAGTGGGGTTATTCATACAGGCTCAGGAGCCTGATGTTTGAAGGGTAATAAATTCACTTACCACTACATTTCGTGATACTGCAAGGTCCACAGATACCATCTATATCAAACTGTATATCATACCTTTTTAAGCTTCAAGATGTTCTCCAAAAAAATTATGAAACCTTGCTTTTCATTCCTGATACATGGTGTTGCCAATATCTGGGTATCCAATCCATTGAACTAGTCATTGAATTTGATTCTCAGTGGCTGAATTTGAGCACTAAGCACTGACCACTGAAGATACAGGGAGAAATTTGAAGCAAAAAATAGAATTTTCGATCTGAGCCATTTCTGGACCAGCAGACGGTGTGGCCAAATAGTACAGGATGAAGAAGAGAAGATCTGCAGATGCTGGAAATCCACGCGACACACACAAAATGCTGGAGGAACTCAGCAGACCAGGCAGCATCTATGCAAAAAGTACAGTTGACGTTTTGGGCCGAAACCTTTCAGCAGGACTGGCAAAGGTTTTTGGCCCAAAATGGCGACTGTACTTCTTCCCACAGATGCTGCCTGGCCTGCTGAGTTCCTCCAGTACTTTGTGTGTAGCACAGGATGACAAGGATTTTGCACAAGTCAGCAAATTACTAACAAAATTTTAGATGCAGTCAGGTTCATGAAAAATTGAAACTTGTGGAGGCAGCTAAATAGTACTGGATCAGAATCAGGTCTAATATCACTGGTATGTGTCATGAAATTTATTGTTTTGTGGCAGCAATATATTGCTATACATAATAATACAAAAACTATTAATTATAATAGGAAACATATAATAAGAATTAAATTAAATAAGTAGTGTAAAAAGAGAGGAAATATAGATGAGTTCATTGTCCCTTCAAAAACCTGATGATGGAGGGAAAGAAGCTGTTCCAAAAATATTGAATATGTATCTTCAGGCTCCTGTACCTCCTCTTTGATGGTAGCATTGAGAAGTAGGCAAGGAAGAAAGCTTCAGCTGCTGAATGGATGATGTTGAAATTAATTCAAGTGCTCTCTGTATCATCTTCAGGGCCAAGGCTATTCACAAGAGTAATGATCAATTGATTTTGATGCCTGGAGACTGGCAACACCATGTATCAGGAATGAAAGAGAGTACCTGTAAAGTTAATAGCATTGAATGATTGGAAATCGGGATACCTTTGCTTGGCCTTTAGATCTGAACTGTCTGTTTCTCCAAGAGGTGGCTGCCAACACCCACACTGTATGACATTTTTTTAAAAAGATGCATTCGTTGTAGCAAAGCAACAATAGAGCTTTCGCAGAGATTCTGACCTGCACTAAGCAAGCCATCTGTGCAATGGAATGGCAAGAAACAATGTCAAGGTGATCATCCGTTAGCTAGTGGAGGACATTAATGATGTTGGGGATGAAGGATGTTCCAAAGGTTAGTTCAGAGGCCAGGAATCAAGAGCAAGGCACCATAGATTTAGGGTGAGAGGGAGAGACTTAATAGGAACATGAGAGGCAGCTTTTCTTTTTTACACAGAAGGAGGTCAGAAATAGTCGTTGAGGCAGGTACTGTATGTTAACAGCATTTAAGATATTTGAACTAGTACATAGATAGGGAATGTTTAGAAGGATATGGGTCAAACATGGGTAAATGGAACTAGCATAGATAGACATCTTGGTCAGCATGGACCAGTTGGGCCAAAGGGCCATTTTTGTGCTGTGTGATGAAGCTTTGACTCTGTGACATTGCCTCCATAATGCAGCACAGTGCAATCCACCAACAAGGCCTAGTGGCCAATTCTCCCAGACCTGAATCAAATGGTTTTACAGTTTAGTCTGGTAATTCTTCTACCAGTTGCTTAAAATCTCAGCTATCCTAATTTATTATCCTTAAATTCCATGTCAACATAAATTAGAAAATAAAAGCACCAAAAAACTTTTTATAGTCTCAGTACTGTAGATTTGTTTGTTGTATAATTGTAACAATTATAACAGCAAGTAATCACACCTTGTGTTAATTAATTATAGTGGCTCTGATAGTTGATATGGTAAACTTGCACCATTTCTTGCATTGCTAAACTGCCAAATGCACAAGCAGAACAGAATTTATCAGTAAGATCTTAATCAGAAACAGAATTAGATTTATTAGCCTTGACAAATGTCATGAAATTAGTTGCAAAGTATGTGATGAACTTAAAGAGGTTGTTAATAGGATCTTAGGAGGCCCATTTGGCGGAGTCAGTTTGTTACTGTATTGTTGCCTACTTTACCAGTCCTCTCAGATGTCTGAGCTCCTCTGATTCTGGTGTCTAAGTGCATCCTCACTGATGCCTGTTCCTTCTTCTCCTGGGTACCAAACTCTGGAGAGCTGCATACTGTCGATGCTGAAGTTCTGGCAATGCCCTGCAGGCTAGGCAAAGACAGACAGAGAGAGTTGACCCGTTGGGTTGATGACATTACATCCATTCTGATGAAATATCTTCAACCTGAAATGTTAGACCATCTTCTCCTTCTGTTGAGGCTGTTCAAACTGCTGAATATTTGCAGAAGTATCTGCTTTTACACCAAGCTTTGGAATGTTTTCCACTCTCAGTACCTTTTCTCCTTTATACACCATTAAACTAAACAGTTTGACTATAATGTCCTTCGCCCTTCCTTACCATCATCTTATCAGCTTCGTAGATAACTCTCTTGCTAAACACCTTGCGACATTCCACTGTGCCAAGGATATACTACAAATAAAAGTTGGTGCTGCTGGACCGGTCGAACACACAAAATGATGCGGAGCCCAGCAGGTCCGGTAGCATCAATGGAATTGAATAAGCAGTTGATGTTTCAGTCTGACACCCTTCATTGGGTCTGGAAAAGAAGTGGGAAGCTAGCAGGGTAAAAAGGTAGGGGGGACGGGAAGGATAGCTGGAAGGTGATAAGTGAAGAGCGAGTTGGGGTGAGTACATGGTTCAAGTGTTGGAGGGCAGCAGAGGTCACAGATGGGAGCACTGAGGGAGTGTGTCACTGAACGCCTGTCGAAGAGAAGATTTAAACATCTTCAGTGTGGGCATCCATTGAACTCAGGTCAAGCAGCATCTATGGAGGGAAATGGACTGTCGATGTTTCAGTTTGAGAACCCTAATTTGGACTTAAGCTTCTGTGTAGTTGCTATCTTAACTTGGTTTAAATGATCAGTACTTCATTGCTGTACTGGTAATTAACATGACTCCAATAGTAGCAAGAGCATTAATTTAATAAACTGCTGACCTGGAGATTGGACACAGGAGGACTGTCCATGTGGAGAGTGAATGGAAGGGTGGGGAGAGAGGAAAGGGGCATGTTTTGTTGCTTGTTGCAATCTGCTTTGTAATGTTCTGTATTATGTTGGTGCTGGAATGTGTGGTGACACTTGCAGCTACCCTCAGCACATCCTGGTTGTTAAAGCAAACAATGCATTTCACTGTATGCTTCAATATGCATGTGATAAATGCATCTGATTCTGAACTAGAACCTGAATCTTGTAATGCATTCATTCCATTGTCAGCCTATAGACAACATGCATATAAATATAAACAGTATGTACCATGTATAACCAAAGGAATTTCATAGTAACAGTAACAGTCAAAATCCAGCACTGACCCATATGAAGGAAATGGTCAAAGAATTAAGTCTTAAAGTGCCTTGGGAATGGAGGAAGGCAGGGAGGTTGAGAGATCAAGAATCAGAATTAAGTTCCTTTCCATTGACATACTGTATGTTGTGAAATTTGTTGTTTTCTCTCAGCAGTACAATGCAATAGATAAAAATACCAGAAGTTACAATAAAAGATATAAAAAGTGCCAATAGAGACCATGAAAGTTTATCATAAAGAAAAACACTAAATTTTAAAGCAAAGAAAATTCGTGAAATACAAGATTAATAACTAGCATATTGATGCATTTCTCTGTCAATAGCATCAGAGCTATGTACGAAACCCTCTCTAAAACACATTTCTGGATTTTGGAATTGGCAATAATTACATCAGAGCCTCTCTAAAAGTAAGCAGATAAAGAACAGATACACTGCAAGATAAGAAGATTAGCCCAAGGCAGCTGTTGTGATCAAAGACAGCCTATCACGCACAATGTCTGATCAGGGTAACTTATGATTATTGTACTCCATAGGAATGTGACATTCTGTAGCTGATGTTATCTGCAGGACTGGGCCGGAATTAACAGAGATCCACACCACCAAGTGACATGAACAAGCCTGAACTAAATACTGTAGACAGAGGAAGTGAACTGAGTGGCTGCCTCTGAATCATTGGACTGTACAGCACAAAAGCAGTGCACTTGGCTCATCACTCCTGTACAACTATTTGAAAGAGTTATCCAGTTGGTTGCAGCCTAGTATTTTAACCTTTCTCACCACTTTCCACTTCCTTTAAAAAAAACAGGTTACCAGTGAATTTCTTTGCTCCATCTTTTCAGACCTTGCATTCTAGCTCAGAATAGAACACTCCTGAGTATACAAAGAATTCTTACAATCTCCCTCTAATATCTTTAGTCCTCATCTCTCTTTTCAATGGAAACTGTTTCTTCCTGTGCGCTCTGTCAATTCCCATCTTAATTTCAAAGACTTTAAAAAAAATTTAATTGTGTTTTAAACCTTTCTGCTCTATGGAGAGCAATTGAATTTCTCAAATCCCTCCACAGGTGTTAACAGCATAATTCATTCAATCCTTTTTTGCGCCTTCAACGATGTATAAAATTTCACGGGAGGAGGATGGGGAGGGGGTAGGGGTACCTTATTGAAGCCTATCGGATACTAAAAGGCCTGGATAGAGCAGATGTGAAGAGCATGTTTCCATTAGGAAGAGAGTAGGATCAGAATAAAGAGCAGGCTCTTTTAAATTAAGATAAGGAGGAATTTCTTCAGCCAAAGGGTGATGAGCCTATAGAATCTGTTGTCTCCAAGAGCTGCGGAGACCAACTCTTGACGTAATTCTTGCAAATTTAAAATGAAAGTGGATCCTTTTGCAGAGATATTGACCTGCATTGTACCTTTATCTTCTCCTTGATGGTCGTAATGAGAAGAGGGCATGTCCTTGATGATGAGGGTCCTTAATGATGTATGATACCCTTTTGGGACATTGTCTTTTGAAGATGTCCACAATGGACGGTTGTGCCAGTGATAGAGCTGGTAAATCTACAATCCTTGGTAACCTCTTTCAATCCTGTTTGCTGCAGCCTCCATTCAGACATGATCCAACCAGTTGGAGTGCTCTAAAAAGTACATCTATAGAAATTTGCTAGACTTACCAAATTGCCTCAAACTACTTATGAGTTATAACTGCTTGTGTGCCTTCATCATGATTGCACCAATATGTTAAGCTCAGGCGCATGGCCTAGTGGATAAGGCATTGAACTAGTAACCTGAAGGTCACTGGTTCGAGCCTCAGCTGAGGCAGCGTGTTTGTGTCCTTGAGCAAAGCACTTAAAAACACTTTGCTCTGCGACGACACCGGTGCCAAGCTGTTTGGGTTCTAGTGCCCTTCCCTTGGACAACATCGGTGGCGTGGAGAGGGGAAGGCTTGCAGCTTGGGCAACTGCCGGTCTCCCATACAACCCTGCCCAGGCCTGCACACTGGAAACCTTCCAAGGCGCAAATCTATGGTCTCACGAGACTAATGGATGCCTAGAAGTTAAGCTCAGGATAGATCCTCTGAGTTGTTGACATCCAGCAACTTGAAACTGTGCATACTTCTCCCTGAAAGGACGGTCTTGACTTCCCCTTCCTGAAATCCATAATCAGTTCCTTGGTCTTGCTGATACTGAGTGTGAGGCTGTTGTTGGGAGACTACTTTCTCAGTTCCTTCTCATACCTATACACCTCATTGTTGCCTTCTGAGATTCTGTTAACAACAGCAAATTTATAGATGACATTTGAGTTGTGCCTAGCCACACAGAGAGAGTACAGCAGTGGGATAAGCATGTGTCCTTGAGGTGCACCTGCATTGGTTGTCAGTGAAAAAGAGATATTATTTCTGATCTGCACTGACCCTGGTCTCCCAATGAGGAAGTCAAGGACCCAACAGCAGTGGGAGGTATAGAGGCCCACACTTTGAAGCTTGATGATAATACGCAAACCCTGCCACAGCCTTTATGCATCCGATTATGTCAAATGAAGTCTTTTATTGATTTTGTTATTGTTATTATTCTATGAGTTTATTGAGTAAGACAATGAATCTCAGGGTTGTATATGGTGACATATACACGTATGTCCTTTGATAATAAATTTTATTTTGTAGCCTGGGAAAAATACACACACAGGACAACAAATACTTCTTCCAGTCTTAAATTCCTTTATCTGTTTTAGTTGTTTTATTTCAGAAAGAGGGTATCAAAATAAAAAATGATGAAATAAATTTTTAAAAAGTTCCCACTGTTACAATCTCAGTTTAACTTCAGACCACACCCCTGTTATGTATGCAGTATGAAAATAACTGAAACCAAATATACAAAACCAATAAGGTAGTGACAAATCTAAAAAAAAACCCAATACAAACAATGTTAGAATCCTATCAACCCTGTACCTCGTACACAATATGGAAAATATGAATAAGTACATCTCATCTTAACTAACAGATATGCTCACTTTTAATATATATGTGTTTAACTTCCAAACACATATAGGCTAGACCTTGAAATGAGTTCTTCCCACTCTCGCTATGTGAACAGAGATTAACATGGCAACTCTTCATTCTACTCCACCCATGCAAAATAACATCACCGTTTACTTTTAAAGGCACAGGAGCTATTTCAGCATTACCAAAGTGAATACATGAGTGCACTTTAACAATAAAAGATAATATTCAACGGTCACCTGGTTACATTTACTTTGAACTTTGGAACTTTAACTACACATGGAATTGTCTTTTTCTCTTATGATTGTATTCTGCAGATCATACCTGGACTTGTAGAGTTCTGGACTGCCAAAGCTGAACACCACAGATCGAGGCCTCAGCAAACTGTGAGTCTCCTGCTTCATGCAGGGCTTCTAGTTTGGGAAGATTAATCTCTGACACATGAATACTGATCCATCCTTCCTTTCCTTTTAATTATTTTAAAATTACTGTATATCATAATTTTACAACTTTACACTGTACTGCTGCCCCAATACAACAAAATTTACAACACACGAGTCAGTGATAATAAATCTGATTCTGATTCCAGGCAGAGATGTACTAAATGCCAAGGCAATCTGAGGTACTAACTCTATGAACACAGAAGGACAAATTCTTGCCCTTCCCCTCTCCCTCGCCTCCTTATTCAGGCTCATTCGCCTCTGTTTTTTCAGTCCAGATGAAGAACCTCAAGCTGAAATGTGAGAAGTCTAGTTCCCTCTACAGATGCTGCCTAACCAGTTGAGTTCCCCTAGTTGCTCAAGCTTTGATCCCGTCTCCTATTAACACAAGTATGATATCTGGACAATAGTTGTGTTCTCTTACCATATAAAATACATTCAGGAGTGAGGCATTTGGGCCCCATGTACCTGTGTTCCACCATTCATAAAATCATGGATAATTTCTTTCTACCTTAATGCCATTTTCCTACACTAAGTGGGTCTCCTGCAAATACACTGATATCCATTTGATGACTGAGTAATCCCACTTCGTGAGGCATCCATCACTTTGTATAATACAGGGTAACGTAAAGTAATGCACTCCAGGTGAATAATGTTGTCATCAGTCATCATTTCGCAATGAGGAAGGCCACTGATAGTGTCAGCAGAAAAACCCAAAATACTCAACAACCTAACAAAAACTTTGGCAAGGAGAAAAAAAAAGCACAAAGAACGGAGAAATAAGACGTCTGGTAGCAATTTCAAGGCTATAATCTAATCTCCAGGTTCAGTTGACATTTCCCAGCTGCTGGAGCCAGACTTGTGAGGATTTTATGATGTCATTTGAACTTCTCAATTAAATTACAGTCTCCCAACCCTTCTCGTTATCCATTTGTAGTCTATATTTCACCTTGCTGGTTGACAGGAGCTAAAGATTGAGAGTTGTGGATGTTCTGCCTGCAGAGTATGTTTGGTTTTAAGCAGGATCAAGTTGCATTTTCATTTAGTTAGATGCACTATCAAACAGGAAGAAACTGATATTGAAACATCTCCTGTCCATAGAGATAAATGTGGCTAATTTAGAACAAGCAAAATCTATTGAGTTTCATGTTATGGGCCATCCTTAATTTTCTAAACATGTTTTGCCTATTGTGCATTGATACTTATTTCATTCGTAGTTGATCTTACGCTTCAGGAATTGCTCCAATCAGCTTAGATAGCTTATTGGTGTCCAACTCCAAAAGAATATTTAAAGCAACAAATAGAAGTGTGGGCAATGGTAGACAGGACGGGTCTCCTGAACACCTGATATAGTTCAGATAACTATCCAACCCATCAAGACCATCTTCTCACCTAAGACAGCAGAATAACAGAACTAAACTCTGAAGTAAGGCCGAATATATGAGATCCCTCTTTTAATGTCATGGTGATGAGAAATTGTCTTGAATTTGCTCTATTTCAGAAACAGTCTAAAAGTAAATGGCAAATAAATTTGTTAACAGAAGTGAAGCTGATATTAGTGTATAATTTTAAATCTATGCAAACTGAAGAGCAGTTCACAGTCTATAGTGGATTGTGAACTACTACAGACTGCGGACTCCACACTCAACCATCTGTGGACCAATACAGACTGTAAACTATTAAAGACCACAGAACACTATGAACTCTGGACCACTAAAGACTGTGGATCACTATGGACTGTAGATCACTAGAGATTGTGGACATATCACACATTCACTAAGACCTTCCTCAGGTTTTCTAGCCTTGCAAAACTGTCAGATTTTGACCAATACAGCAGCTAACCTCTTGCTTGTCTTGACCCAGGGTAACTTGGATGGTGTAAGAAGGGTAAGAAAGTTTAGAAGCAGCCCCATCAGATGGTGTTGCATTGAAACAAAGTAGATGAAGGCTATTCGGCCCATTGAGCCTGCTCCTGTCAGAGCTCACACTCTGCTTCAAATCTCTCCCTCCCTATCTCTTATCTCATTTAACAAATAGTAGCAGGACTGTGCAATTTAGAAATGTTTCCACAATTATCTCAGTCTGGAATTATTTAAATTAAGCAACTGGTTGATACCAGAGAAAAGTTTTCAGGGAGCAGATTTTAATGTTGCTTTTTACAAAACTTTGCAAAAAAACTTTGTTTCTCCTTCAATCCAAGACTGACAGGGAGCGGACATAACTGTAACTTATCAAGATTCATCATTCAGATTCATGATTCGAGATTCAAGTTTATTTATCATGTGTACATCAAAACATACAGTGAAATGTGCTGTTTCTGTTGATAACTAACACATCCAAGGATGCGCTGGGGACAGCCCACGAGTGTCACCAAACATTTTGGCACCAACATAGCATGCCCACAGTGCTCAGTAGAATAAAACTAAACACAACAAGCAACAACAGCAAAACAAGCCCCAATCCTTTTTCCCTCCCAAACCCATAGTCCTCAATTTCTAAAAATAAATTATTAAATAGTTGAAAGGGAGGATTATGGTGGTAGTGATGAGGATTTGGTGATGTGGTGTGGGTAGGACAGAGTGAGTGAGATCAAGAGGGTATCTATTTCAGATATCTAGCACAGGGATGATGTGTTGAATGCCTCATTTTGCAGTAGTGGACTTCTATGGTTAATAAGTCATTATGGACACATTGCAGGCGGTACTAACTGGGAGCAAGAGAGTGATCTATTCTTTTCATTCCTGATTCCTAACCATCTCCTTTCCATCTCTCCCTTATAACCTCAGTTGCCCCTTTTCCTTCTACCTGAGGAGCATTGGGTTAGATCGACAATCTGGCAGCCACGCCACTTATGGGTTACCTGGGACCATGGAGCAGATGTCTGTAATTCACTAGGGTATGATGCATGGACAGACTTAGAAAAGGGCCCTTCAGTACACTGATTTCACAATGACCCTCAATCACCTATCTCAAAATGTAAAGTTTTAAAGTTCAAAGTAAATTTATTATCAAAGTATACATTCACGCAATACAGCAAACACAAGATGCTGGAGGAACTCAGCAGGTTAGGAAAATAAGGAATCTGATAGGAGAGGAGAGTGGTCCATGGAAGAAAGGGAGGGAGGAGGAGCACCGGGAGGAAGTATTAGGCAGGCAAGGAGAAAAGGTAAGAAGGGGATCAGAGTGGGGAATTGAAGAAGGGGAAGGAGAAGGAGAAAAAATAACCTGAAGTTGGAGAAGTTCATGTTCATGCATCAGGTTTGAGACCTCCTTGACATTCTGTGAGCTGTTGCTCCTCCAACATGAGAGTGGCCTCATCATGGCAGAAGACAAAGCCATGGACCAAAATATTTGAATGAGAATGGGGATTGCAATTAAAATGGTTGTTCACCATGAAACCTTGGGTGCCTTGTACTGGATGGTAATAGTGAGAAGAGGGCATGGCCTGGATGGTGGGAGTTTCTGATGATAGATGCTGCTTTCTTGTGGGTGCATTCTATGTAAATGTATTCAATGGTGGGGAGGACTTGCCTAATTTAAACTCCTGCGTCACATTTACGCCATAGGTACGGCATACCCTACGCCGTAGGGTGATGTGCACCTCCCCAAAAAAATAACTCACACGTCACTGAGACACAGACCACAACAACTGTGATTGGTCCGCTTGGTAGCATCGCATTTCCGGTTGCTTCTTCTCTATTATGTCTGTACACCGAAGCAAAATAATTGAACCAAATCGTCAAACCTACCTGCCCACATGCGAAAATGTTTGAAATACATTTCCTCGCCCATGTCTCTCATGAAAAAACACAACACAGTGGCACAGAAACCCCACCGCCAACTAGCATTTTGGCGTACACCAACGCATGCTCGCTACGGTGTAGAGCATACGCACAAGTATAAATCAGTCTTTAGCCTGTGATGGACTGAGCTGTAGCCGTTTCCATTCCTGGGCATTGGTATTTCCATACCAGGCCACGATGTAGCCAGTTAGGATGCTGTCCACTGTGCACTTAAGCAAGTTTGTCAAAGTTCTTAATGACATACCAAATCTAGATAAACCTCTGAGAAATGAGAGACGCTGTTGTACCTTCGTTGTGAAGACAGTTACATGGTGATCCCTGAACAGTATATTTACACAGAACCTGCATTGATCCCATTTTCATCAGCTCTCCATAGTCTCATCAGCTCTTCCCAGGTTCTGCCCCTCACCTGCACACTGATGGCAATTTACAGTGGCCAACTAACCTACTAAGCTGTTCATCTTTGGGACATGGGAGGAAAGCAGAGCACCCGGATTTAAATCATGGTTAGAGGAAGAACAGTCAAATTTTACACATTCAGCACCCAAGTTCAGAATTGAACCTGAGTCTCTGTCACTGCAAGGCAGCAACTCTACGAAATTCCCCACTGTGCTGCCCGTCATGGTTACGTCATGGGGCACGTAATCCAGGTTCCAAGATCAAAGGTTGGTCCTTAAGTCCACTCCCTACCCTGATGTCTGAGGAACTCGATAAATCTGTCAGCAACAATAATAATAATTAAACAACTGTTCATCTCTTGGGTAGCACAGTGGTACAGCAATTGGCAATGAACCTCAGAACTCCAGTATAAACTTGATGGGCTAAAGGGCCTTACATAGCATGAAATAATATATAAGTACCTGTTCTGCTGAAGTAATCGGGCCCAAATGCAACTCTAGACTCACCAGTCTGTCAACAACCAAGCCTCAATCTGACTTCTTGGGCATCGCAGTAGTGTAGTGGTTAGTGCAATCGCATTACAGCGCTAGCGATTACCAATTGCGGTTCAATTCCCACCCCTGTCTGTGAGCAGCTTGCACGTTTCTCCCTGTGACTGCATGTTTTCTCACCTGGTGTTCTGATTTCCACCCACATTCTGAGATGTACAGTAAGTTGTGGGCGTGCTACGTTAGGTGCTGGGAGCATGGTGACACTTGCAGGCTGCACCCCAACGCATTCCTTGCGGATTTGATTCAGCACAAATGACACATTTCACTCTATGTTTCAATGTCTTGATGCACAAATAAAGCTGATCTTTGATCATTGCAGGAACCTATTCACAGTATTGATTTCATGCAGGCGAACCAGTCCAATAGAATGCCATTATGTCAATGAGGTTTAAAACTGAGGCTCCATCTGCTCTATCTGAAGAGTATTGCGGATTCCACAACAGTATATTGAGGAAAGAGATGGAGTTACGTCCAATTTTTTGACCATTTATTTCCAGAACCAGCATTGCTAAAACAACCGAAGTAATCATTCCCAGTACTCAGAACATACCCTCATCTTATTGCTACCATCAAGGAGGAGGTACAGCACCCTGAAGACACACACTCAATGATTCAGGAACAGATTTTTTGTCCCTCTGTCTTTAGCTTCCTGAATGGATAATGAACCATGGACACTACCTCACTATTTTTTGCTCTCTTTTTACACTATCTATATAATTTGATTTTTTATTTGCTGTTAGTGTTAGCGCCACATTGTTTTGCAAAACTTAAGTGTGTGTTTCCAACAGTGGTTCCACTTCCAAAGAACTTTCTTGGCAGCAAAGCAATTCTGGAAATTCTTTGTAAATTCATCTTGCTTTTCCCAGACTCTATTTTCATCACCATTTGCTCTTTGTCGATGACCTTATTGACAAACTAACCTCGGTCACATTTTCCAAAAGATTCCAAAAACTTGCCTTCCAAAAACAATAGATTAACTGCTCCTGCTGAATTATATTCTAATGTTAGCTACAAATGAATATATGTGAAAGAGCACTACGAGGATCCGTGATTTTTATTGGAAATACCCTGGTGAGTCTTTTGGCAAGCTCGATTTGAGCTGAGGGCTGCCTGGTTAATAAGGCTGAGAAGGTGCCTGGAGATGGAGCAGGAAGAGCCAGATGAGAAAGAAGGCTGAAGGGAAAGCAGAGCAATGTGTGAAGTGGTATGAATATTGAAAGCCATCCAGAAACAGATGAGGTGAGAACAATGGACCATTGCAAATTTGGAGAAAACAGTTTTTCACTCAGTGTGTGGTTGCAATCTGAACACGCTGTCTGAGAAAGTGGTGGTAGCAGGTACTCTCACAACATTTACAGAGTGTCTGGATGAACACGAAAGAACAGAAGGCTACCGTTAAAGTGCTGGCAGTAGGAATGAGCACTTGGTAAACGTGAGAAATTCTGCAGATGCTGGAAATCCAAAGCAACACGCCGCACAAAATTACGGAGGAACTCGGCAGGTCAGGCAGCATCTATGAAAATGAATAAACAGTGGTCGTTTCAGACCAAGATGCTTCTTCCAGACCAGAAAGGTTGAGGGAAGGAGCCGGAATAAAATGTAGGGATGAGGGAAGGAGAACAGCTAGAAGGTAATAGGTGAAACCAGGTGAGTAGGAAAGTTAAAGGACTAGGGAGGAAGGAATCTGAAAGGAGAAGAGACGGGACCATAGGAGAAAGGGAAGGAGAAGGGGACCCAGAGGGATGTGATAGGTAGGTGGGAAGAGGTGAAAGGCCAGAGTAGGGAATAGGTAAAAGAGGAGAGAAAGAGGAGGGAATTTTTTTTAACTGGAAGGAGATTTATGCCATCAAGTTGGAGGCTACCCAGATGGAATATAAGCTATTGCTCCTCTACGTGAGGGTGGCCTCATAGTGACTTGTTGGAATAGGATTCAAAATTAAAACATTTGGCCACCAGGATGTTCTGCTTTTTGTGGATGGAGCGGAGTTGCTCAACAAAGCAGCCTCCCAACTTACGATGGGTCTCATAATTGGAAAGGAGGCCATTTCAGGAGCATCGGACACAATAGGCAGCCATAGCGGATTCACAGCTGAAGTGTTGCCTCACTTGGAAGAATTGTTTGGCATCTTGAATGGAGGTGAGGGAGGACCTCCTTGAAAGGAGGTGAAAGGGCAGGTATAGCGCTTCAGCCTCTTGCAGAGATAGTTGATATTTGTCGTGGACTTGACGGGTTAATGGGCCTGATTCTGCGCAGCATAACTAGACAGAAGAAGAGGAACAACAATGAATCAAAAGAGAACAAAGCAGATACAAAAAATAGTATGAAAAAGGACAGAAGTGAAGTGACTTGTAAAAGACAGTAATGGTATTTAATTCAGAGAGCTTGGGATTGTCCACACAATAGATAAGCTCGAGGCCCTCTGTCACACAATGGGGAGTATTGGAAAGTGTAGGCAACAGAAAGGCAGCCAGCTGTTTCAGAAAGGTTATTGATTCTGCAGTACTTGTCATTACTTCGGAAGGTTCCAAAACAAAATACTTTTAGGAGCAGTGTATTGAGTGTAGAAGTCATGGATGGTCTCATAAACAGCAACATGACAAAAGGTTGAACACTTGGTTCGTGATGTTGGATTAAGAATCACTTTTGGAAAAGTAAGCACAGGTGCACTTTTCTCAGATGCCTCCACAAAACACTTTCTTCCTTAGTCCCCCCTTCCCAAAGCCCTTCTTTACTCTACCTCCCTTTCTTTATCATTCCCCCTCTCTCTCTGACTTTGTACCCCACAGGTTCCTTACTCAATGGCCTCCAGTCACCAATTCTGCCCACTGCACCCCGTAATAGCTCTCCCACACTGAGTGTGTGTTGATAAAGTGCATCCATTTTTGTGTATCTTTGTGTGTTTGTGGTTGTGTACATGTGTGTATTGATGTGTGTTTGCTGTTCTGTATGTACGTCTTTCCCGTGTGTGTGTATGTGTGTGTGTGTGTGTGTGTGTGTGTGTGTGTGTGTGTGTGTGTTTGTGTGTGTGTGTGTGTGTGTGTGTGTGTGTGTTTGTGTGTGTGTGTGTGTGTGTGTGTGTGTGTGTGTGTGTGTGTGTTTCTGTGCACGTGTAGATAAGGGATAAGCAGACAAAGCAGAGCTATTTTCCAGTTGTTCTGATCTCCCTTGCTATTGGCTTAAGATTGGAATCTGATGAATCTTTTGAATAGTTCTGGTAGATAAATACAGATAACATGGCCATTGACACTCTTGGGATCTGAGTTTCTGGAATTACAACACTTACTTTGCTGTAAAGCACTGAAAAGGAGCCCGAAAAGGCAACGGCTGAACTGAAAAGATTTTTCCTCCATCCCTAAATGTTAAAGACTTCACTCAGAGCTCCAAAAGGGGTTGGGTTAACATTGTAACAGACAGAAAATAAGTCTTTATTTAAACCCATCTGTCAAATTTACTTCTTTGATAGCTCATTGATTAATGGTTATGGAGAGAGTGTGGATGCAAAATCTTTACCTTTATTGAAACAACAGATGAATTTAATTTGAGTGGAGAAGTAACAATCAGAGACTGGATACAGATCCTTCAACAGTGCCCTGGTTTAAACAATGCCCTGGTTGGTTTAGAAACATAGAAAATAGGTGCAGGAGTAGGCCCTTTGACCCTTTGAGCCTACACCGCCATTCAGTATGATTATGGCTGATCATCCAACTCAGAACCCTGTACCTGCTTTCTCTCCATACCCCCTGATCCCTTTAGCCACAAGAGCCATATCTAACTTCCTCTTAAATATAGCCAATGAACTGGCCTCAACTGTTTCCTGTGGCAGAGAATTCCACAGACTCACCACTCTCTGTGTGAAGAAGTTTTTCCTCATCTCGGTCCTAAAAGGCTTCCCCTTTAAACTTTAAACTGTGACCCCTTGTTCTGGACTTCCCCAACATCAGGAACAATCTTCCTGCATCTAGCCTGTCCAATCCCTTTAGAATTTTATGTTTCAATAAGATTCCCCCTCAATCTTCTGAATTCCAGCGAGTATAAGCCTAGACAATCCAGTCTTTTGTCATATGAAAGTCCTGCCATCCCAGGAATCAATCTGGTGAACCTTCTCTGTACTCCCTCTATGGCAAGAATTTCTTTCCTCAGATTAGGGGACCAAAACTGCACACAATATTCTAGGTTCGGTCTCACCAAGGCCTTGTACAACTGCAGTAGAAACTCCCTGCTCTTGTACTCGAATCCTCTTGCTATGAATGCCAACATACCATTCGCCTTTTTCACCACCTGCTGTACCTGCATGCCCACTTTCAATTGTACTGGTGTACAATGACACCCAGGTCTCGTTGCACCTCCCCTTTTCCTAATCAGCCATCATTCAGATAATAATCTGTTTTCCTGTTCTTGCAACCAAAGTGGATAACCTCACATTTATCCACATTAAATTACATCTGCCATGAATTTGCCTACTCACCTAACCTATCCAAGTCACCCTGCATCCTCTTAGCATCCTCCTCACAGCTAACACTGCCACCCAGCTTCGTGTCATCTGCAAACTTGGAGATGCTGCATTTAATTCCCTTGTCTAAATCATTAATATATATTGTAAACAACTGGGGTCCCAGCACTGAGCCTTGCGGTACCCCACTAGTCACTGCCTGCCATTCTGAAAAGGTCCTGTTTATTCCCACTCTTTGCTTCCTGTCTGCCAACCAATTCTCTATCCACATCAACACCATACCCCCAATACCATGTGCTTTAAGTTTGCACACTAATCTCCTGTGTGGGACCTTGTCAAAAGCCTTTTGAAAATCCAAATATACCACATCCATTGGTTCTCCCCATCCACTCTACTAGTTACATCCTCAAAAAATTCTATAAGATTCGTCAGACATGATTTTCCTTTCACAAATCCATGCTGACTTTGTCCGATGATTTCACCGCTTTCCAAATGTGCTGTTATCACATCTTTGATAACTGACTCTAGCATTTTCCCCACCACCGATGTCAGGCTAACTGGTCTATAATTCCCCGGTTTCTCTCTCCCTCCTTTTTTAAAAAGTGGGGTTACATTAGCCACCATCCGATCCTCAGGAACTAATCCAGAATCTAAAGAGTTTTGAAAAATTATCACTAATGTATTTCTTGGGCTACTATCTTAAGCACTCTGGAATGCAGACCATCTGGCCCTGGGGATTTATTTGCCTTTAATCTCTTCAATTTACCTAACACCACTTCCCTACTAACATGTATTTCCCTCAGTTCCTCCATCTCACTAGACCCTCGGTCCCCTACTATTTCTGGAAGATTATTTATGTCCTCCTTAGTGAAGACAGAACCAAAGTGGTTATTCAATTGGTCTTTAAACAATGCCCTGTTTGGATTAAATAGTGCCCTGGTTTAAACAATGCCCTGGTTGGTTTAAGCAATGCCCTGGCTTAAACAATGCCCTGGTTTAAACAATGCCCTGGTTTAAACAGTGCCCTGGTTTAAACAATGCCCTGGTTGGTTTAAGCAATGCCCTGGTTTAAACAGTGCCCTGGCTTAAACAATGCCCCGGTTGGTTTAAGCAATGCCCTGGTTTAAACAGTGCCCTGGCTTAAACAATGCCCTGGTTGGTTTAAGCAATGCCCTGGTTTAAACAGTGCCCTGGCTTAAACAATGCCCTGGTTGGTTTAAGCAATGCCCTGGTTTAAACAGTGCCCTGGTTTAAACAATGCCCTGGTTGGTTTAAACAATGCCCTGGTTTAAACAATGCCCTGGTTGGTTTAAGCAATGCCCTGGTTTAAACAGTGCCCTGGCTTAAACAATGCCCTGGTTGGTTTAAGCAATGCCCTGGTTTAAACAGTGCCCTGGCTTAAACAATGCCCTGGTTGGTTTAAGCAATGCCCTGGTTTAAACAGTGCCCTGGTTTAAACAATGCCCTGGTTGGTTTAAACAATGCCCTGGTTGGTTTAAGCAATGCCCTGGTTTAAACAGTGCCCTGGTTTAAACAATGCCCTGGTTGGTTTAAACAATGCCCTGGTTTAAACAATGCCCTGGTTGGTTTAAGCAATGCCCTGGTTGGTTTAAGCAATGCCCTGGTTTAAACAGTGCCCTGGTTTAAACAATGCCCTGGTTGGTTTAAGCAATGCCCTGGTTTAAACAGTGCCCTGGTTTAAACAATGCCCTGGTTGGTTTAAGCAATGCCCTGGTTTAAACAGTGCCCTGGCTTAAACAATGCCCCGGTTTAAACAATGCCCTTGTTTAAACAATGCACTGGTTGGTTTAAACAATGCCCTGATTTAAACAGTGCCCTGGTTTAAACAATACCCTGGTTGGTTTAAACAATACCCTGGTTGGTTTAAACAAAGACCTGGTTTAAACTCCTTTTCCTAATTCTGCTTTTACAGCTACCATTTCTAATCCCTCTGGAGCCTACACCAGACTCCAAATCCTTCTGTATCCATCCAGCAGCTCCTCAGGTTCTGGCTGCTTAATGTGCCCAGCTTTAAATGTTTCCCCTTTGGTGGTCAGATCACAGAATTATTGAATCATACAATGTGGAGAGTGACTGTTTGGCCTGTCGTGTGTATTCAGCCCGTCAGGTAGCAGCTATCTATATTAATCCCATTTTACAGATGTTTCCCTATATTCTTTTATGCCTTGGCAATTCACGTGCTTGACTTAATACCTCTTAAAAGTTTCGAGGATGTCCCTCTCTGACATCCCCTCAGGCATTGTGTTCCAGATTCCAAACAGCTTTTTGGAAAAATATTCTTCCTTAGATCCTCCTTACCTACTTCTTATCTTAAAACTATGCTGTCTGCTTTCACACACACATCTACTCTGGAGGAAGGTACCCCACTAAGGACCCTCAAAATTTTATATACCCTCTACTCCAGCGAAGTCAAGAGCAACTTAGCGAGAGTCTCTTCTCAACTGAAATACCACACTTCAGGTAAGATCCCAGAGAGTCCTCTGCACTCTCTCTAATGCAGTCTTCCTGTGATGTGGCAACCAGTATCACACACAGTACGTATCCCAGCTATTGTTGAACCAGTATTTTAGATATAGTTGGATCGCAACCCCTAGTTCTTATACGCTTTGCCCCAGTCAATGAAGGCAAGTATTCATAGTACCATAAGACATAGGAGTAGATTTAGGCCACTTGGCTCATCGAGTTTGCACTGCCATGTCATTATGGCCAATTCATTATCTCCCACAACCTCGGTCTCCTGTGTTCTCCCGGTAACCTTTGATGCCCTTACTAATCAAGAATCTATCAATCTCCACTTTAAATCTACCCAATGACATGGCCTCCACATCTGTACGTGTCAATGAATTCCTCAGATTCACCATCCTCTGACTAAAGAAATTCCTCCTCGCCTCTGTTCTAAATGGACATCCCTCTATTCTGAGGCTGTGCCCTCCTCTCCCACTGCAGGAGGCATCCTCTCCACATTCTATCCTTGCAGCTTCTGAACTCTACCCACAAGGATTCTACATTCTATTTTGCCTCTTTCTAAGGATTTGATTTTTACAGACGAAACCACCCCACCTGCTCTGCCCCGTCTGTCCTTTCAATACAATGTGTATTCTGAGATGTTAAGCTACCAATTATAATCTTCTTCCAGCTATGACTCAGTGAAATGTCATACCTGCCAATCTCTAACTATGCTACAAGATATTCTACATTATTCTGTATGCTGTGAGCATTCAAATATAACATCTCAGTCCTGTACTCATCACCCTTTTCAATTATTCCCCCATGTTGTGCTTCAGCTTATCCCACTGATTGCAATTTTGCCCTGTCGTCTGCTGGTTCTTCCTCACAGTCACACTACACACTGCATCTACTTGTATACCAACTGCCCCATCCTTAGCCCTATCACTCCAGTTCCCATTCCCCCGCCAAATTATTTTAAACTCTCCCCAAAAGCTCTCACAAACCTAGTCGCAAGGATATGTTCCCCTGCTTTCTCCCCATAATCTTTGATGGCTTTACTAATCAGAAACCTACCAAAATCCACTTTACAACCAATGATTTGGCCTCCACAGCTGTCAGTGGCAATGAATTCCACTGATTCACCAAAGTTCGAAGTTCAAACTACATTTTATAAATTGAAGTACGTATATATCACCATATACAACCCTGACATTTATTTTCTTGTGGGCATTCTCAATAATTCTATAGAATAATTACTTTAACAGAATCAATGCAAGGCCACCCTGTGAATGCCCTCAATCAGAGTGCAGAAGACAACAAGCTGTACAAATACAAAAAGAAGAAATAATAATAAATAAATTAACAATAAATATTGAGAACATGAGATGAAGAGTCCTTGAAAGTGAGCCTATTGTTTTTAAGAACATCTTAAAGCTGGGGCAAGTAAATTGAGTAAATTTATCCCTTTTGTTTCAAGAGTCTGATGGTTGAGGGGTAATAACTGTTCCTGAACCTGGTGCTGTGAGTACTGAGGCATTTGCAGCTTTTTCTGAAGGCAGCAGCAAGAAGAGAGCATGTCCTGGGTGGTGAGGGTCCCTGATGATGGATTCTGCTTTCATGCAACATTGAAGCGGTCAAAGAAGCGATCCCCTAATTTATGATGGGTCTCACCAATAACGAGGACGCCACATGGGGAACACCAGACACAATAGACAGATTTGCTGGTGAAGTGTTGCCTCACCTGGAAGGACTGCCAGTGGCCCTGAATGGAGATGAGGGTGCAAGTGAATGGGCAGGTGGAGCACTTGGGCTGTCTGTAGAGATAAGTGGCAGGAGGGATGAATGGACAAGTGAATTGCAGAGGGAGTGAACTCTGTGGAAAGTGGGGGGTTGGGAAGCTAGAAATATATTTAGTGGTAGGATTCCTTTGGAGATGGAGGAAGTTGTGGATGATGATGCTTTGAATGCAGAGGCTCATGGGGTGGTAGGTAAGTGAAGAGGAACTCTATCATTGTTGAAGCAGTGGGACGAGGCGGTCAGCGTGGATGGGGAGATGGCAATATGTGGGTTAGGGCAGCATTGATATCAGAGGAAGAAAAAGCCCATTCTTTGAAGAAGGAAAACATCACTGATGTACTGGGAAAAAGTTGCATCCTGGCAACAGATGCGGTGGAGGCAAGGGAACAAAGAAAAGCGAATAGCATTTTTATAGGCGATAGGGTGGGAAGAGGTACAGTCAAAATAATCATGGTTTATAAAAGATTTATAAAAGATGCTGGTTGAGAGTTTGTCTCCAGAGATGGAGACAGAGAGATCATGAAAGGGGAGGGAGGCGTCAGAAATGGATTAAGTGAATTAAAAGGAAGGGTGGAAGTTAGAGGCAAAGTTGATGAAATTGTTGAGCTCAGCATGGTGCATGAAGCAGCAACAATGCAGTCGTCAGTGTAGCAGAGGAAGAGTTGTGGAGCAGTACCAGGGATGCAGGGACTGTTCTACATGGCCAACAAAAAGACAGGCGTAGCTGGGGATGGTGAGGGTGCTCATGGCTACCCCTTGAGTCTGGGAAAAGTGGCAGGAGCTGAAGCTAAAATTATTGAGGGTGAGGAACAGCTCTGCCAGATGGTGGAGAGGAATTGGCAGAAAATGCTGACAGAACTCAGCAGGTCAGGTAGCATCTAACAAACCCATTTTGACCATCTTTGATTAATTTCTTCATTTTTATGTGCAGATTAATCCCATCACTCAGAATTTTTTCCAACAACTTTCCCAGTACCGACATCAGACTAACAGGCCTATAATTTCGTGGATGATTCCTGCTGCCCAACTTGAATAAAGGCCTCTCATTTGTTTGCTCTCGTTGTCTCACCTGTAACCAGTGAAGATCTGAAAATCTCTGTCAGAGCCCTAGCAGTCTCTTCAGATGCCTGGGTACTTATCCATCTTTAAGTCTCCAGAGGCAAGATTCTAATCTCTCCCTAAACCACACTATTTCTGAACTGATGTTTCTTCCGATCAGACATTCCCTAGCAACTTATTTTGGTTACCGGCTCAAATAAATCAATTTCTTAGGCGGTGGTAGGTCATTCCAAACACAATCACTGTCATTTAGTCAACAGAACAGAGGTAAGATTAAGGCTACATCCACATTATGCCAGATAACTCCGAAACTGAAGCTTTTTCTCTTCATTTTTACGCTCCGTCCACACTAAAACAGTGTTTTCGTCCCCCGAAACTGGAGCTTTTCAAAAACGCGTTCCAGGCTGGATATTTTTGAAAACGCTGTTCGGGCAGATCAGTTTGGACGGGGTAACCAGAGACTTTTGAAAATGCTGTCAGACAGCAGCACGCTATTTCATTGGTTTCTTGAATGCAACCTAACAATTTCAGAACAGATGGCAACGAGACTGAAGCCAGAAGAGTTAGAAATGTGCTCACCAAATACTTTGACCCATAACTTACTGAATAAATAAGTATACTGTACTCACTTTGCCCTGTTTTCTGTCCTTGCTTGTATGAAGGTGGTTTACCTATTTATGCAAGTTCTTCTCTGACAATAGATGTGTAACAGCCTAACGTAGCATTGTATGGAAATACAAGATAACACTGATGCAGACATGTTTTATACATTTAACAAGGTGCTTTATTAATGCACAAAGTTAGTCAGTATTTCAATGTTTGTCGTCAGCCGGGTCAATCTGTCCGTGAACTCCCTGTTGGTTGCCGCCGTACGCTGCAGTATTTGGTTTTTTTTAGTTTTAAGTTCTCCTGCGCGAGAGCCAACAGCTGCTCATCGTTTTAAGTTTTTCTAGTCTGTAACTACACAAACGTGCACTTTTATGGCGAGATTCGACACCAAACATGTCGCTTATTTTCGGTAGACGTGTCCTGCGCATGCGCAGGAGGAGGAAATTCGCCAAAATCTCCGTTTCAGTGTGGATAGAGATACCTTCAAAAATGCATAGTGTGGATGCCTATCATTTTTACGCGAAAACGGCATTTTCAAAATTATCCGGTCTGGTATGGATGTAGCCTTATATTCATGGACTTTCTCTATGAGGCCAGGCCTTGCTGAATTACAGGCAGTATGACACCTTTCACTGAATCTAACATGTTTGTTTCTATGACAGTCTCGCCATCATGTCACTCAGCTCTTTATCTTCTTTCTGTACTCTGCCTTGTTGCTGTTTGAGATCCACCTCACAGTGGTAGCATCATCAAGTGTCTCCTGGACAGAACTACCCTACTATGCCACCACACTTCTGTCTGGTCATCACCCGATTTGAGGATGAGGAGGCACAGTGAGATCAGCCTCTGGTGGCATAATGAGGGATAATGAGTTGGCACTGGTCCCAGTATAGTCCAGTTTAGCATCTCCTGTTGTGATTTAATGTTAGTCTTTCATAATCACACTCCTGAAACTTTGATTATTGAAGATCCAATATAAAGGAATTTTTATTTTCTCTGGTGGTCTGGTGTCTCTGGGGTGGTAAATTCAATCAGAAATTATTGGCAAGGCTTTAAAGATCTTTTGTCTTTCCATAGCCTCAGACATCTCCCCCTGTTGAAAGACAATTAATACTTGAAATAGTCTTAATGGCATCAGTGTGGCTAGGAAGAGAATATGTCCCCTTAAAGCCGGTATAGATTAAATGGATGGTAACAAACTTCTCCGAAGGGTAGGGGAGTCCAAAACTAGGGGCTTAGATATTAGGTTGAGAGGAGAAAGATTTAAAAGGGACCTGAGGGGCAAATTTTACTCTTTCACCCAAAGAAGTGGTTCAATAGTGTCATATAAGAAGCACTTGGATACGTAGATGGAGGGATAGATTTTAGATGGATATGGGCTGTGAATAGGAAATTGGAATTACCTGGGTGGTTAGCATGGACTCATTGGACCAAAGGGCCTGTATCCATGCTCTATTGCTCTATGGTACTGTTTCCTGTAGTGTTCTTTGTAGAACAGGGATTGGCAATGCCACATTCATATCTTAAGGATTTCTATGCAAGGAAATCAATGCTTTGGTTTGTATTGTATTAAATTATAAAGCATTCATGGCATGAAAAGAGGCCATCTGCCTAAACAGTCCATGCTGGTGTCTGAAGCCTCCATCTGTCCTCTCTCCTTGAGTTCTGCAGCCTTTAATCCCCTTCCATCTCCTGATTCATTCATCCTCCTCCCAAAAAGTATTAATACTCTATTTACTTCAGCAATATCATGTGAAAGTGAATTTCATCTTACCACCAAGATGAAGATGTTTCTCTTGAATTCCCAATATTGTCCCATGGCGGTTATATTATACATTCTCTGCACTAATTCAATCAAAAGCCTCTCAGTATACTGAAGATTTCTATCAGGTCGTGACACTGCCTTTTCTTTTAGGAGAAAGAGCTTCTTAAGAGCAGTTTTGATGGAGGGACTTCAACATTAATCTTTTCCAACAGATGCTGCCTGATCTGTTGAATAGTGTTCAACAGATTTCTCTGTTTTTGGAAAAAAAACTGAAAACAATGTTTTCTGTTTTTATCTCATATTTTCTGCTTTTGCTATGTATTGCTATTGAAATTCTTATGTAATTTTTTTTTACAAATTCTTGACTTTTTTATATTACAAACTTTGATTATGGTCCAACAAACTTTCAATGGATGATTTCTAAAGTACTTAAACCTGTACTTGTAATTCACCATCTCAGATATTCAAATTAGTCTGAAAAGTCTAAGGTGATATAAATTGCATACAGTCCATTGAATTCCATGATTGATTGAGTCAAATGTTTTTTTTAAGATATTTTAATATTTTCAATTGTCTTTTTGATTCATGGTTACTCTATAAACTGGTAAAATCAATGAAATATTATGTGATATCTGGAAACAGAGGAGATGTAATGGAATCTGATTGAAATGACTTTAAACTCATATTAACAGAAACAAATTAAATTTATTCATATGCCTTAGAATGATTCATATTTCATCCATATCAAATATGTTAATTCCACTTGTGTGCCCTGTTATCAGCACAACCTTAGAAACAGAAATTGCTTGCACCATATTTCATTGTTATTTAACTGTAAGCCCATACATCAAAGTGTAAGTTAAAATGTATTTTTTTTTAAGAAATTACTGCACTTCTGCATATATTCTTGAGCCAAGAAGCATTTAATCATGTTACACTATGCAAAGACAAATCCTGTAGTCGAGTAGCGCATGTTAGATTGCCTCCTGAATGTTAGAGTAACTTATGGGATGACATTCCTGCTTCTTGTCATAAAATGGAGGGAAATCCAAGCAATTTACCATCTGCATTGGCCTCGCTACTGAATTTGCGGGATTAAGCGTTATTGCTGAGAAGGGTTAAACCTGGTTAATTAGGGGCTCAATCTGCTTCCTTAATGTCACTCTTATACAAAATGTGTTCCCAAAGTTATGCACCCATTTTTCCTGATACTTCCCAAAGTAGTATCATGCTGATTATCCCTTTGCTTCTATAGATGCTGCTTGAACTGCCAAGTTCTTCCAGGAGTTTATTACTTTCACTCCAGATTGTAGTATCTGTAATCTCCACTACATCCTTTGGTGGGCAGAGAGGGGGAAACTGCTTTTCCCAGTGATCGGTGAATCTCTATCCAATAAAGCAGTGGAGGCTACCTCAGTAAATATATTTAAGACAGGGTTGGATAGGTTTTTGCACAGTAGGGGATTAAGGGTTATGGGGAAAAGGCAGCTTGGTGGAGATGAGTCTATGGCCAGATCAGCCATGATCTTATTGAATGGCCGGGCAGGCTCGATGGGCCAGATGGCCTACTCCTGCTCCTATTTCTTATGTTCTCATGCTCTTATGTACAAAGTAGGAATATAACAGTAAACCAGGGGGAGGTGCTTACTTGTAATGACTCGAAGCCCAGCTTCCTCAAACCTGCTAGAGCCTTTCCCTGTTAGCTAGTCTAAAAACCACACCCACGTCCTCTGAAACTCACCAGAGAGCCATTCACCATTTCTCTGACTCCAAAGGTGTAGATAAGACATTAGGCCCAATCAAAATGCTACCAAAAACTAGGTCTAATATAGAATTCAGTCCAAATCTGTACAATAATTTCACTAGACTTTCACATTAATACGTTTTGTTTCTAGAGATACAGCACAGTAACAGGTTTCTCGGCCTAATCAGCCTCATTACGCCCATGTGACCTAGTAACCTACCAACCAGTACACCCTTTGCAATGTGGCAGGAAACCAGAGTGCCCCGAGGTAATACACGCAGATGCAGGGAGAACATACAAACTTCTTACATATCGAGCCTTTGGCCAGCTCTAGTAGCTAGTCCAAATAGTGCCCCTAGTCAATGGCACCTTCAGTATGTTGATATATTGATAGTGGGAGAGGTGGAGATGGTAATACCATAACTGGCTCACCTCATTCTTGCTGGAGATGATCACTGGTTAAGGCTAGTAGTTAAAGGCTGACCTCTTGTCTTGAGGCACAGGCTGTCAACTCACCTCTGGAATTCTTTGGTTTCTATTTGGATAAAGGTTGTGCTGACATTTTGGAGCCAAAACACTCTCGTGAAGCCCAAAGTAGGCCCTGGAGAGCAGGCCGTTGGAAAGTAATTGCTGTTTGGTTGTATTGATGATAGCTTCCAGCACTTCACTGAAAGAAGGCTGACTGGGTGATAATTAGCCTCTTTGTATTTCTATGAGCAGGACTGTTTAGGCAATGCGCTGTAATTTCTGTTGGAATTGCGTGATTGAAGGCTGGAGCAGATCTCTACAGTACCACCGAGGAGAGATAAACATTCATGTACTACCATTAGAAAGAGTTTTTTTCAGACTGGAGCTATCACAAAATAATAGTATTAGAATCATTTTAAAAAGGGTAACTCAATAAATGATATTCTTCCTCCAGGGAATTGACCTACAGGGAGCATATAATGGTAATTGTGCAGCAGCAGATAGGGTCAAAATAGGAAATAAAATGGAAATATCACAATTATAGCCTCTTTATCTGAATGCACAAAGCAATTTAAACTGCATGAATTCATATCACCAAAAAAAAATCAAGTTTTTATCTGACATTCATTGCAGAAAATTGACCTAGGTTAGGAACAAAATTTTCTGGTCTTTTGGAAAGAAAAGCAAATTGGGGCTTCAGTGAAGGATGGCATTATGACAGTGGAAAAGAACTTGGCTCAGATGATCAGGAAGCTCATTCAGTGTGATGAAAATAAAGTTCAATGTGAGTCATACAACACTGATAGGCATAGTCAACAAGCTCTGTAATTATGAACAGTAACACACACGAAATGCTGGAGGAGCTCAGCAGTTCAGGCAACATCTATGGAGAGGAATAAAGATCTGGCGTTTTGGACTGAAACAACATCAGCTCTTTATTCTTCTCCGTAGATGCTGCAAGGCCTGCTGAGTTTCTTCAACATACGTATGTGTAATTCTGGATTCCTAGCATCTGCTGAATCTCTTGTTTTTACAATTACAGTGTTGGATGGACCACTGTTTAGAGGTAAAGGGTCGTGTGGCAAATGTAATGTAATAGGGAGCTTTAAACATACAACCTGGGTAAATAAAATTGGCAATTAAACTCAGCGGCCTCTTTATTAGGTACACCTGTACACCTGCTCATTAATGCAAATATCTTATCAGCCAATCATGTGGCAGCAACTCTATGCATAAAAGCGCCGATTAAAGCAATGAATCAGTTTACAGTGCTGAGGCTTCAAGAGTGGAAAGCAAACCAGTGTTCAGCAATGTCTGTTGGTGTTTCATCTGTCTCCCTCTTGCAACTACCATCGGACAAGAGGTACAGGAATCTTGGGTCCCATGCCACCAGGTGTGGGAACAGTTGTTGCCCTGCAGCTATTGGGCTTCTGGACTGCCTTAGTGTTGAACTGACTTTGCAGACTTCCGGGGACTCGGCAGCTCATGTTTTACGTATTATTTATTTACTTTTTTATTATTTGCATGATTTGTCTTCTTTTGCACATTATATGTTTGTTGGTTTCTGTTGTGTGTGCTTTTTCATGAATTCTACTGTATTTCTTTATTTTCCTGTGGGTGCCTGCAAGTCAAATCAATCACAAAGTTGCACATGATATAGATATTTTGATGATAAGTTTGAACTTTGAACAAAATGCTAGAGGAACTTAACTGATAAAATCTTGATGAAGGGTCTTGAGTGAAAATGGTGACTATTTATTTCCCTCCATAGATGTTACCTAACCTGCTGAGTTGCCCCAGCATTTTGTGTATGTTAGTCTGGATTGTCAGCATCTGCAGAATCTCTTGTGTTTATAAAACTGGATTTTAAGTGCTTCAAAAATCTTTAAAGAAGAAGAGAGTAGCAAAATTAACTATTAGCCACTCAGAAAGGGGAATTAATGAGGAAGAAAATAAAACTTAAGTCTATGTGAACACTTATTTAGTAACAACATTAACAGAAGATAGAGAGAGAAGACCAAAAATAATAGAGAGCCAGTGGGCAAGAAAGAAAATGAGGAACTCAAAAAGCAATTGTTGATGTTAGAGATGTAACTTGGCAAAATAAAAGAGTTAAGGGATGATAAATGATTGGGAACTGGCGCCTGTACATCCGGAATCAGACGAGGTCAGCGTTGGAAAAATTGGGTGCTGTGAATGAGATCTAAAATTAGGGAAAGTTTCTAAATGCCAGGACAACAGTAACTGCTGAGCAGGAGAGGGAAAGCAGGGTAGTTCCCCCTTCATCAAGTAAATACTGGAATCAGTGGATGCAGAAGCAATAACAGGGTTAGTAAAGAATAATAGGATTAGACAGGCAACATAGTTAATGGAAGGAAATTGTTATTTAACTAGTTTATTAGAGTTCTTTGAGAATGTCACTAGCAGAATAGATTGCAGAGATCTGATGGAGCTAGAGAACAGCTTTTTTTGAGCTTATCTGTGGAAACAGCTTAATTTCTACCATTAATGTCTCTGCCTTTCCCTTTTCAAGGTGGATGGGTTCTGTCAGTGCTCTTCACTTGCAGCTGCACGCAAACTGCGTTCTTTACGGTGATGGTTCCCACTCCCGGGACTCATCAACCTGCTGTTTCTCGATATCCTAAGGACATGGCCTAGAAGTCGAGCACAGCTTTGGGGTGCTAAGGTTTTGCAGCCTTGTGGACGAGCTGATTCCAAGCTGGTGTTGCCAATTGAAGTGTTGAGTGAGAAAACGAAATATTGTGAACAGCGGATCGGCAGTCAGAGATCTTTGTACTTGTCGAATCACGCTCTCTCTTTTCCTCATTGGTGGAGGAGAGTTTGCTGCTGATTCTTGAGTTGGAGAATGTGGGGAATAAAAAGCAACATGGCGACTTTAACGTGGCAATCAGAGAGTTATTTTTCGGTGTGTGTGTGTGTGTCTCCCCTTTATTAGGGGAGAAAGAGAGCCTGTGGCATGTCCAATTGCTGGGTGCATGATTAGCTTTTGCTGTACTGCAGATCATGGTCACTCCTGGATATTTTGCCATTGCTTGCTCGGTGAGTGGTGGGTGCCGGTGTGTTTTGCTGTAGTAAGGGGCAGGGTTGATGCTTGGTGTTGCTTGTGTGCAGGAGGGGGGAATAGTGGGGGCTTTGGGGTTGTAACATTTTTACTGTCACTCATTTTTTGGGGTAAACTTCTGTTTTCGGGGATGAAATGAAGAAACTTGAATCTCTGGTTTTATATTGTATACATTCTCTGATATTAAATGGAACTATCGAAAGTATTGATAAAGGGTGATGCTTTAAAGTTCAAAGCTCAAAGTAAATTTATTACTGTACATATATATCATCCTATACAACCCTGAGGTTCATTGTTTTTTGTGGGCAATTGCAGTAAATATAAGAAATGCAATAGAATCAATGAAAGACTCAACAAGATAGGCAATTACCAATGTGCAAAAAAACAACTGTGCAAATACAAAAAGAAAGAGAAAACAAATAAATAATAAAGATCATAGTCCGATAAAGGGAAAACTTTCAACGGAATTTATTTCAAGGTTTAAGAAAACCAGCCCAATAGAACTCAATAGTAAAATATAACAAAGGCAGTAATCACTTTCACTATACCCATATTAACATTTCTTTGGCATACATAATCTATTGGTCTAAAACTGATCTGGAAAATTTACCAAGGAAAATAAGAACTGAAGTGACATATTTTAGAAAGCACTATGCGCACTCAAACAGACTTAGATTAACACTACCTAGGACAGAAAGAGGAAGAACAGACATTAAAATTTACACAACTGTTAGATAAAACTTCTAAGGATATACTATATATTTTCATCAACAAAAACAGGATTCAGTAGTCCACAAGAGCATATGCAATTCAGATAAGTAGCACAAGTCAATTAACTTAAGCGAAAGCACTACCCAGAAAAATGAAGAAATGATCACTACAGATTTAAAAAATTAACCAATAGAAGAACATGACTGACAGTGGAAGATATCCCACGGTCTGAGCAGACTAGATGTCGACAAAGAAGCGTTGAATGCCTGGCTCAGAGTTGGAGACCTCTTGTCAGAAACTGAGGGGATACAGGACCAGGCAGTTAACACAAAAGATGATCAGAAATACATAATAAAAGAACAACAAATTCGAGATGATAAATGCAGATGTCCAGAGAAACCAGAAACAACCCAACACGTTACAAGATTCTTCAGCAGTTTAACTCAATCTGATTACTTAGACAAGCACAAGCAAGTGCCAAGCATCCTTCACCAAATCTTGCTTTCAAATATGAACTCATAAAAGAAACTATACCTTACTATAAAAACATGCCTGATCCTGTTTTAGAGTCAGAGTTCAACAATTTATGTTATGACTGATCTATTATTACAGATAAGATATCCATAATAACCGTCTGGATGTAATACTACAGGATAAGCAAGCAACAATATAGCCATTTCAAACCCATATAACATAAAAAAAAATCATTAAGTGAAAAACTCCAGAAATATGCTGAATTAAAAGAAGAAATTGAAAGGCTCTGGAATGTGAACAAAGTAGACATTGTCCCAATTGTAATATATACAACTGGTATCATCCCAAACTCACTACACAATAGCATTAAACAATTAGGCCTACACAGCAATATTTATGTAAATTTTCAGAAAACCACAATTCTAAACTCTACTAGAATAGTCCAAAATTTCCTAGCAATTGAGAAATGAGTGTGCTTCACTAAGCCCATACCTCAGTTTTTACCAGTCAGAGTTGAGGAAAAATATTAAAATACAATAATAAATAAATAAGCAATAAATATCAAGAACATGAGAGGAAGAACCCTTGAAGGTGAGTCTATATGTTGTGCAAACAGTTCGATGATGGGAGAGTGAAGTTGAGTGAAGTTATCCCCTCTGGTTCAAGGGCCACATGGTTGAGGGAGAATAATTCTTCCTGGACCTGGTGGTGTGGGTCCTGAGGCTCCTGTACTTTCTTCCTGACAGCAGCAGTGAGAAGAAAATATGGCCTGGATGGTGGGGTCCTTGATGATGGATGTTGTTTTCCTACGACAGCGCTCCATGTAGATGTGCACAATGGTGGGGATGGACTGGGTCATATCCACTATTTTTTCTAGGCTTTACTGTACAAGGACATAATTATTTCCATCCCAGGCCATGATACAGCCAATCAGTACACTCTCCTCCTCATATCTGTAGATGTTTGTCACTGTTTTAGAAGACTTGCTGAGTCTTTGCAAACTTCTAAGGAAGTAGAGGCATGGTATGCTTTCTTCATGCTGGACCCAGGACAGATTCTCTGAAATGATAGCGCTGAGGAATTTAAAGTTGCTAACCCTCTCAACTCTGTTCCCCTGATAAGAACTGGCTCATGGACCTCTGGTTTGCTCCTCCTGAAGTAAATAATCATCTTCTTGGCCTTTCTGACATTGAGTGAGAGGTTGTTGCTGTGGCACCACTCAGCCAGATTTTCCATCTCCCTTCTGTATCGTGATTCTGTATCGTGTGACCTTTGATTTGTCCATTGCAGTGGTGTCACTGTCAAACTTAAATATGGCATTGGAGCTGTGCATAGCCTCACAAGCATAAGCATAAAGCAAATGGAGCAGAGGCGCTCAGCACACAGCTTTGTAGGAAATTGTGGAGGAACTGACTGGGTCTGCAAGTGAGAAAACCGAGGATCCAATTGCACAGGGAGGTATTGAGGCCTAGTTCTTCACAAAGTACACTGCAGATGCTGTGGTCAAATCAACACGTACAAACAAGTTGGATGAACTCAGCAGGTCGGGCAGCATCCGTTGAAAGGAGCAGTCAACGTTTCAGGCCGAGACCCTTCGTCAGGATTAAAGGAGGAGGGGGCGGGGCCCCATAAAGAAGGTGGGGAGAGGGTGGAAGGTGCCAAGTGAAAAATGAATCAGAGGAAAGATCAAGGTGTGGGGGAGGGGAAGCAAGGAGGGGATAGGCCGGAAGAGTGAAGAAGAAATGTAAGGGGAAAACACTATGGGCAGAAGAAGAAGGCAGAATCATGAGAGAGGTGATAGGCAGCTAGAAGAGGAGGCAGAGTGAAAGTGGAATGTTGGAAGGGAGAGGGAGGGAATTACTGGAAGTTGGAGAATTTGATGATGCCCTTACCAATGATACCCTCACCTGCATCTCCTCCATTTCCCGCACTTTGGCCCTCACCCCATCCTCCCGTCACCTCAACAGGGACTGTATTCCCCTTGTCCTCACCTACCACCCCACCAGCCTCCGAATCCAGCATATTCCGCCACCTTCAACAGGACCCTATCAGTAAGCAGATCTTTTCCTCTCTACCCCTCTCTGCTTCTTGAAGCTTACTGATTAGTTTTGAGGATGCGATAGGATTGATATGTATCTGAATTTCCAAACACATTCAATAAGGTAATTCATATAAGTTTATTGGCTTCAAGAACATATTTGTGAAGAGTGGATTGGTAATAGATGCAAACCGAAAACAGTTCATTTTCAAAGTGGCAGGATGTCACTAATGGGTTGCCTTGAGGATTGGACCTGGGACATCGGCTATTTACAATTCATATTGATCACTTAGATGAAGGAGTTGTCTGTAATGTATCCACAAAGGCAGGTGGGAAATATAGAGGACATAAAAGGTTGCATAGGGCTGTATTTGGCCAAAATCTATGAGATGCACCATGATGAGTGGAAATGTGAAGTTATCCACTTCAGTAGGGAAAACAAAAAAAGTTATTTCTTAATAGTTTGAGGTTACTAAAAATTGGTTTCAGGCAGGTCTTGATGTACAAAAAGCAAAATGTTATATTAAATTAGATTAGATTCAATTCAACTTTATTGTCATTGTGCCAAGTACAGATACAAAGCCAAATGAAATGCAGTTATCATCTCACCAGCAATACAAAGAATGGTGTATTTACGAAATAACTGCAAATAAAAAGTAAGTGTTACAGCACACAAATATAAAAGTACTGAGACAGTACAATATGGGTGCAATACTGCTTAGCGCTGTGATGTGAGGTTCAGCAGGGTCACAGCCTCAGGGAAGAAGCTCTTCCTGAGCCTGCTGGTGCGGGAGCAGAGGCTCCTGTAGTGCCTACCGGATGGGAGAAGAGTAAAAAGTCCATGGTTAGGGTGAGATGCATCCTTGATAATGCTTTTTGCCCTGCCCAGGCAGCGTTTATGATTAATGTTCTCAATGGTGGGCAATTGGGTGCCGATAATCCGCTGGGCAGTTTTCACCACACGCTGGAGTGCTTTGCGGTCTGATACGGGACAATTGCCATACCACACTGAGGTGCAGTTGGTGAGTATGCTCTCAGTGGTACAGCGGTAAAAGTCTGTCAGTATTCTGGGACAGAGGTGAGCTTTCTTGATGCTCCACAGGAAATAAAGGTGCTGTTGTGTCTTTTTGACCAGAATGGAGGAGTTCAGGGACCAGGTGAGATCCGGGGAAATGTGGACACCAAGGAATTTGAAACTTGATACACACTCTACTACAGCTCCATTGATGTAGATGGGGACATGAGTGTGGCTCCTAGCATGCCTGAAGTCCAAAATGATCTCCTTGGTCTTCTTGGTGTTAAGGGCCAGGTTGTTGTCGGCACACCACGCGGCCTAGAGCTGGACCTTGTCCCTTAGCCGATAGAAACAGCAAATAATTAAGATGGCAAATAGTATGTTGATTTTTATAGTAAAGGAATGGAGTGCAGAAGTGGGAAATCTTTGTATGTACAGGCATGCTGTGTACAACTTTGATCTCCCTACCCAAGGAAAGATTTGCCTCCCTTAAAGGCATGGCAGTGAAGATTCTTCGTATTGATTCCTGGGATGTAGAATTATCTTATGCAAAACAATTATACCTCTCTGGATTTTAGAAGAATGAGATTATCTCATTGGATACCTAAGAGTGCTTGGTATGGTGGACACCACAAGGATTATTTCCACTACTGGGTGGAATCTAGAACCAAGAAGCATACTTGTCAGATAGGGGAATTTCCATTTATGTCTCCAGAAGATCCTGGGATGGCAGGGCTGTCTTACGCAGAGAGATTGGAGAGATTGGGCTTGTACACACTGGAATTGAGGAGATTGAGAAGGGATCTGATTGAAACGTTTAAGATAATTAAAGGATTTGACAGGATTGAGGCAGGAAATATGTTCCAGAAGTTGGGAGAGTCCAGTACCAGAGGGCATGGATTGAGAATAAGAGGTCAGTTATTTAAAACAGAGTTGAGGAAAAACTTCTTCTCCCAGAGATTTGTGGAGGTGTGGAATGCTCTGCCTCGGAAGACGGTGGAGGCCAATTCTCTGGATGCTTTCAAGAAGGAGCTAGATAGATATTTGATGGTTAGGGGAATCAAGGGATATGGGGACAAGGCAGGGACTGGGTATTGATAGTGAATGATCAGCCATGATCTCAGAATGGCGGTGCAGACTCGAGGGGCTGAATGGTCTACTTCTGCACCTATTGTCTATTGTCTATTATCTTCTGCCAGAGAATTGTGATTTCTCTACCCTGAAGAGAAATGGATGCTCAAAGATTAAGTGGAAGAAATGGAAATCAAAACCTGCATGAATTTGACAAGACAATTGATATAAGGCCAAGAACAGAAACACCATGATCTTGTTCATAAGAGATTCCGCAGATGCTGGAAAACAGAGCAAACAGCACCAAGACACAAAGTGTTGGGGGAACTCAGCAGGTCAGGAAGCATCTATGGAAATGAATAAACAGTTAACATTTTGGGCTGGGATTTTTCATCAAGACAATGATCCTATTGAATGGTGGATGGTGGAGTATTGAAAGTGGAGCAAGTTCAAAGGACCAGAATGCCTGCTCCTGCCATTCTCAAATTCTCTTTTACTGTTATGGAGTCCTGACAATTCAGAAGTATTTACTCTGTTGCAAAAAAGACATTTGACAGCAATATGGAATTATACAGTGCAAACAACTGAGCAAATTGGGAGTTAATTGCAAAACATAAGTAGCTTATCTGTTAATTTGAAAAGAATAGATCAGAATTATATAATGATAAATAAAAGAAATTAATGTCACTCACAATTACTTCTGCCTGATCAAATTAATTAAAGTTGCATCTGGGAAAATAATGGAAAATAATGATGTATATGCGAATGACAAAAAAAGCAACATTTTCAAGTACTCCAATTTTGTGACCGTGTTGTCATCTACTATCAGTAATCCTGAATAAGAACTGATGGAGAAATACATTTAATTAACCCCAGTGTCAAATGTAGGCTCTGACTGGATATCTGCGCTAATAGGACTCATAACCTGGGAACTCTCTGGAGTCTTTGCCTGTTCAGCTAGGAGCGTACTGTGAAACTCCAGGCATCATATATAAATATACAGTCAGCATGTCTTCAGTTGGTAAAGCAATTTCAGGTTTTATTGAGGTTTACCTTGTGATTTGAAAAATTAGGTAAGGCTATTTCCCCATGATGGTGTAAGGTTAATGTCTGATTATTTAAGTAATGAAAAACATCATTCCTTCTGAATGTTGTTAAAGACCCATATGAAAGACAAATTTGTTTGTTTGGTTTGTAAAAGGGTTTGATGTTTGATGTATTTGAAGAAATGTACATACATATAGTTCATCGGGAAATCTTACCCAGTAATTTCATGCTTTGCAGTCTAGAGAATAGCTCTTTAATTTAATATAGCACACTAAGATGACCACAAAACCTATATTTATATAGCACCTATAATATTGTAAAGTATTAGAAAACGCCACATAGGAACATTAGCAAATAAAATGTGACTTAGTGAGGTAAAAGGAAAAGTGATACAAAGTCTGGTTTTAGGTTTTGAAGAATCTGTTAGTGGAGTGGAGGGAGGATGAAGAGATGAGGGGATTCCTGAACTTCGATCCAAGCAGTTGCACACACAGCTGCTAGTAGTCGAGGGATAGAACTCAGATAGGAACAAGTAGCTCTGAGTCTGCACATTTAATGTTAGGATATACAGATTAGCTCTATTTGTCACATGTACATCGCAGCATACAGTGAGATGAGTCATTTGCGTCGATGGCCAATGCAGTTCAAATGTGTGCTGGTGCTAGACCGCAAGCGTCGCCATGTTTCCGGTACCAACATGGAATGCCCACAAATTACTAGTCCAAAACTGTCTGTCTTTGGAATATGGGAGGGAGCCAGAGCACCTGGGGAAAACCTGTCAGTCATGAGGGATCGTACAAGTTCTTACAGACAACGGCAGGAGATGAAGCCTGATGTCTGATCACTGGCACTGTAATAGTGTTATGCTAACTGCTATGCTAGCAATGCTGCCTTCACATGATTATAGAAACAGGGAAAGCCAAAGGTGATGAATTGATTCCGTACAATTTTTTTTAACAGTAGAATTGCTAAAACAGTTGTACACAGACTACTATGCAGAACAGTTCCTTGCATAAAATTCTTCTTCATTTTTGTAGCCATCACCAGGAAAAACAGGTCAACAGATGAAGCGAGGTCTGTCACCAAGTTCCTCCCTAAGCAACATAAGATATTGTTGAACAGCATATATCGCCTGTAAATTTTTAAATAGTCATTAAGTTGTACAACATAGGAACAGGCTATTCAGTCCTCTGCACCAACCAGGGGCACCCATCTGTATGAACCCCATCTTCCAGCAGTTGAGTTCATCCTTCAATGCCCAAATGATTCAAGTGCTCATCTTGACAACTCTTGAATGCTGACCCTGAATCTCTCAGGGACTGCATTCCAGCTGATCACCACTCTCTGGGAGAGTAAGGTCTCCCTCAGTTCCTCGCTAAATCACTCACCCTAAATTTATACCCACTAATTATTATTCTCTTCTCATAAGGCAAAAAGATTACTGAAATCTACCCTATATATACCTCAATAACAGGCCCTTCAGTATTAATTGTGGGCCAGTGGGTCTGAACTGTGCTGTAATGTTCTATGTTTAATCATATCCCTTGTTAACTCCCTCTGCTGCAGGGAAAACAGACCCAGTCCCTCCACTGTCTTCTCTTAACTAAATCATTCCATTCTAGGTAACATCCTGGTGAATCTCCTCTACATCCTCTCCAGTACTAACAAAGTCTGGGGTACAACCCTGGACTCCTTGTTCAATGGACCTGTGGGAGAACCTTAGACCATAAGACATAGGAACAGAATTCGACCCATCAAGTCTGCTCTGCTATTCCCTCTCAACCCTATTCTCCTCCCTTTTCCCCATGACTTTCGACATTCTTACTAATCAAGAACCCACCACCCTCTGCTCTAATAAACCCAATGACTTGGCCTCCATAGCTATGAATTCCTGCAGCCTGTGGTGATTCACAAAGTTGAACCACAGTGATATCAAAGAATATCAGTCAGGGATATGATTATGAGACATAATGTAGAGAATTGGTTTAAAAGTATATTTATCTCTGGTCACAGGTAAGTTGCAGGTGTATCTTTCTTGCAGGAAAGTACTGACCATTGTGACCAATGGGAACTCCTTCCTGTTCTCATTTGCCCAGCTCACCTCCCTTATCTGATGCCAATTTACTTTCATGTCAGATTCTACCATCTGCAACCCTTTCTTGCCTCCACCTTCCCTTCACCAACTGCCAATCACCCTTCCTCATTTGGACCTGCCAAGCACTTGTCAGATCTTATCCCACCCCTTCCCCTCACCTTTTTGCTTTGGCTCTCTCCCATCTACTCTTCAGTCTAAATGAAGGATCTCAACCCAAAACATCAATTTCATTGTCCTCCACAGATAGTGTCTGACGCGCTGAATTCCTCCAGCGGGTGTTTATTACTCCGAAATACAGAAGCTGCAGTCTCTGCGTCTCTTTCAAAATGGCATACTGTTTGGCCATCATCTCAAAGCTCTCAAGCGATTGTAATCTTCCCTCATTTCCCTATTAAACAAGACTCGCCATTATGGCTTAAGAATAGTTGATTTTTGTACCACAATTACCATTTTGTTCATCCTTGTCTCTTCCACTTCTGTGCAGGCAAAGCATGACATTCTTGATCATTTCACTGCTTATTCAGACATTTCTGATTTTTTTGCTCAGGAGAAAGGACCCATGGGAGTGAAACGGAAAAGCCATTCTCAGCCATGGGAGGGAAACACTCTAAGTCCAAGGGAAATGAAAGCAGAGGAACTAGCTGCCTTCACATGATGAACCTGGAGGTGATCACTAAATATAGAGGAGATAAATAAAAGTTGGGAATTTTTAATGGATCTGAAATTCAAAGATTGAATGTCACTGACTTGTGAGAGAATTGGAAATTCAAAGAGAGGGCATTAAATTGAGCTTGTGCAAAAAGACATGCATGTCGTCTAAGATACAGAAGTATTGAACCTAACAGTCCGACGGCTGCATTGCTTAGATCTAATTTCAGGAATTTTGACATGAAGTGCCCACCTGTTTCTTATTACAATATACCAACAAGTCACTTAATCATCCCTGCATTTTCTGAAAATGATATCCTTACAATTCTTAAGGCAGACCCTGTGAATTTGTTCCCTGTGACTTCTGACCTTAGGTATCCATTGAATCTTCTGACATTACATGCCCAGCACTCCTCATTACCAATAACTTATTTTCCAGAGCAGCTAACATCCCCCGAGGTGGGTCTGTACACTTCCTGAAAACAAAGGCTTCAGAATGTGACATGGACACATAATATTGCACAAATAATGATGGTCTGGTGCCAAATGGAGTACTGTGTTGATTGGAGTTTTGGGAAGGATCTAAATCAAGGAGCATCTATATAAATTGTCTTTGAGGTAAGAAGTTTAGGAGGACATTTTGGTAGCGTTACTTTGAGTCTGGAATGAAAGCTTAAGGTGATCAACAGGATGGGGGTCACAAAACCACATTTAAAATGC